>NW_017306402.1:671696-752646 GCF_000935625.1 Nanorana parkeri | reverse complement strand
GACAGGGGGGGGGGGGGGCAGTACAAAGTTGGGCTGTATGTAAATATGTTCTAGCTCTAGAGGCATATTTCACAACCCAACAGTAATGTTTAAAAAAGTGCTTCAACCCCTAGTGACAGACCACAGCCTTTATCCATCATCACATACCCGTACACTCACAGTCTAATATTGGTTGTTTTTGGTAGATTGATTGATAAAGATAGACAGTTAACCCTTTCACTTCCAATGACACAAGGGATACAGCGGAACAGAACTACTTGCAACTGGCCAGCTCAGTATCCCTTATGCTGGATGCTTCATTGACCATGGACTTAAAGTAGAATGGTCCCCTGACTGTGCTGAGTAAAAGAATAGCTATAATCAGTGGCTGACAAGCATCTGTGACCCCTACCTTCCAGCTGCAATCCACTGTCTTCCTGACACCAATCCTCCCCACATGGCAGTAGCAAACATGTCCATCATGTTTGCCCTGCATAGCCTGCTATCTCAATTGTGCCCTCTGATCCCTCCACTGCTTTCCCCTGTCTGTAGCAGCAGAGACAGTGGGCTGTGCTGGGGAGAAGGAGTCCAAATGAGTAAACTAAACATGAGATTGTAGTCCATCATGGGAGCTTGGAGCGGTGGCTACTTTACAACACACACAGGGACCATGGGAAACAAAAGTAGCCACCCTCCAGAAGGAAGGACAGTGTCAGCACCACTTTCGAGATGAGTTAAATGGTACACCCTAATGATACATAAATAAGATACATTTTTGTTAATAGTTAAGGTACTTGAATGCATTTTTGAGATTTAACTCTTGAGTTTAGGGTCACTTTAATTTGTTTTGAGTTATATTTGATCATATTCTGGCTTCTTCAGCAATGGGCATATTAATATTTCACAAGGAAAAAAATGTTAGTTTATTCTTTATGGCTAAACACTGTGATTCTGCATGTAGTAGAGTTTAAAGTCTGAGTAAAGTAGCCTCATTTTTTCTTTCACATGAGACCATGACATTTCCACTTGTACTGAACAGATAAACAACCCTTAATTTTTTTTTAATTATTATTCTCCTGTTCTGCTGTCAGTGATGTACCATGATGGATACCTGCATGTGTTGTTCCTTTTCCCCAGCTGCAGTCTCAGATGACTAGGAAAATATATTAAGAGGAATTTCTGCTTTAGGATCGATATTTCACATGCAGGCCACAACTGTTGTCTGGACCATCATATGTCTAGTGTACACAAATTGAATTGTATACCCAGAGCAATATATATCCAACTAACCACTGATCTGACATTGTCAACAGCTCAATGAATTATCTAACTGAGATCTAGAGTTTTCACTAAAACGAGAATATCCTTCTATATCCTTCTATATGGTAAACGATTTAAGATCAGCTTTTCCCAGTATAGACCTGCTATGACGTACCTATGGCAACTTTTGTAAATTATATGTATTGATTATATTATTTGGAATATGTTTCTCTTACAGACTGAACATAGCAGCATTTCAGCAAAAGGGGAATAGCTGCCATACCACCAGTAAGACTCATTGGCTGATATAGATAATCTCTGCAGATTTAATGTAGTTCCCTTACCAGACATTTTGTAAATCATCTCTCTATTGAATGATTTTTAAAGGTTTTGCTCAGTGTGTGGCTTTATGTATGGAAATTTTATGGACACCACTACATGGTCTAGTGTCGAGTCATTTGTTGGTTTGTTTTGAATATAGCATTTATCCTGGCACATGGAATTTATTTTGTATATAAATGGTTTTGTTGCCTAATGCATGAGCGCTGTCATGGCTACTCACCGGGCTGTGCTCATGCATTGAGTGTGAAAATATGTACATATGTATTGTAGGCATTGGGTCTGATATAAATTACACAATTTATGGGTTTCATCTAAGTACCTTTTTTCAATATAATCATTATTTTGTGATTTATTGTGTCGAATGTGACAAACTTTGTTAGTATGTACAATCCAGTCTATGATGGATTGTTAGTATACTTTCCATACAGTAAGGGGTAAAGTGCCCTAGTGAATACTTTACTGCTCAAACCTAGAACATATTTCAATTTTTTATATATATATATGCATTATTTCTGTGCATTTCAGTGTCTGGTTATTTTCAATATGGTGCTGCCAGTACATTTGCCCATTTCACACCCATGACATCCCTTCCAGATCCAGGTTTGGTACACCTGGTTCCAGTTTTGACTTTTCTGGTCGTGTTTATTTGTAGTTCAAAAGGCAGGCTCTGTTAGTTGTGACACAAGGAAATGCACATTCACAGGGCTGAGTAAAATTGTACATCCTTTGGGCATCGTCAATAAGTAAGTTTACAAACCTGTAGATCACATGTGCCAAACTCAAGGCCCAGGGGCCGAATCCGGCCCACCAGGCCATTTCCTAGACTTCTACTTTCAGATCTAGGCATTAAAGTGACATTAAACCCTCAGATTTTTTAACATAAAACAATACTGTAATGTGTGCCTTACTGTAATCCATGGTTGTTTCCCTTCTCTTTGCTGCTCTTCCTTTTAAATCTGTATCTGTTCTCATGCTGGGCAGAACTTCTGTTTTGCAGCAGACTGCCTTGTCTCTGAAATGGATACATGGTGTATGTGTGTAGGTTTGCAACCTGAGTCAGCACTACAGGAAGAGCCACTCAGCTGCAAAGGGAAGTTCTCCCCCATCATGAGAAGACATGAGGATTTAAAAGGAAGAGCAGCAAAGAGAAGGGAAACTACCATGGATTACAGTAAGGCACAACTTACAGTATTGGTTTATATAAAAAAATCTGAGGGTTTAATATCACTTTAAGTTATCATTAAAACTAATGATAATCGAATGCAGAGGCAATTATGATAAATATTAGATACATTTATATAGTCTTACAGATACCTTTGAGGGCAACCATAATGTTGATGCGGCCCACGATTAAATTGAGTTTGACACCCCTGTTCTAGATCAACATGGTTATTGGGAGTAGGAGTAGGCTAGAACGTATTGAAACTAAACATAGAAATACATATTGATTTTTAGTTTTTGACCATAGATACCCCTAAAGGCCACACTTTCTATAGTGGTGTGTCACTCCTAATGAAGTGGCAGATGGCCACGAAACATGTGAAGTTTATTCCACTCTGACATCTGACACTCTGACATCAGACCTTCCCCCCCACATGAAGGTTTTTTATTTCAGATTTTCTGTTCTATCTTACTTACAATCTTAAATAACTTTTTGCAATGTACTTGGGAGATGCTTGAATTTTTCATGTTATTGTGACATGCATATGTATATTGTTATGTGCTACGGACTGAGAATCGCTCTGCCTATGCCTCTCCATTTGTTATTCAGTGATATTGCTTATTTACATTATTTAAATTGGAGGGGAAATCTCTGTGGCATAAGTATGTAGTTTATCTATAATTACCATCACATCATGTATACTGGGGAAGGGGGGGGGGGGTTACTTACTCCATTCTGTTGCAATGTGTCGGATAGTCTCTTATTTCCTTACCTGCCATTGAGTGATTTATTAATTTCTGCACAGTTACATTCCTGACATATGAGCTTTCCAACGGTATGTCCCCTTGAAATTGAGTGTTTGGCTTACTTTCTATACTAATTACCTTGTATGCATTGGATGTATGATCCATTATATACTACTACAGACGTAGAGGATTTAACAACTTATTATTACAAGTCCATGTGCTTCAAAGGGTTTTACCAACTGTTGCATTTCACACCTTCAATTGCTGGTTTATTCATGGTGGATTTTCTGAGTTGTTTGTAAGAGAGCTACGCATATTTTAAGTGTTTTTATAAAATGCTTTATTGCATGTGCCCTTTTTGTCATTTTTTGCACAAGTGTGGTCCTCTAAGTTGTCTAAGATAAAGTATTTGTGTATCCTTTAAAATTATTGTGTATTATTTATAGTGGCACAGATGGTATACAGAAAGTATGGTGTTTTTGTGCTTAAAACTGTTGTAGTGGTTCATTCCTTATCTTGTATGTTCAGTAGTGTGGGTTCACTTATATAAAACAGCATATAGCTGGGTGAATGCTGTTTGCACGTCATTACTGCACCAAATGGAGGCAAGGAGCATAGGAATTTTCTATTCTTGGCTCCATTTAGTGAAAGTAATGATGTACGAACGGAATTCACCCAGCTATATGCATCCTTTGTGAATCAGCCCCTAAAGTTTAAGGGTCAACAATTGTTCTTGTTAAACACAGACCTTTTAATTGGAACACATCTCAACAAAACCCCACATGTTTTGCTATAAAAGCATATGTTTGACCTGCTCTCCTTGCAGCTCAGATGCACGCACCTCAATAGGATATTCTGTATCTGAAGAAACACTGGTCAGACCCAGCCTTTAAACCAAACTAAAGTCATGAGAATTTGCTGACTTGCATTTGATGTGAATTTAAAACCTTACCTTACAGATTTCCTTTGGTTTCATTAAGCCCTGTAATCAACCTCAACAATCTCTAATCAATTTGCTCACAATTCCATCCACATCTGGAAAGTTATTTGCCAAATAGAGGGTGTTTGGACCAATATGGATGGAGTTTCATTTATTATGGAACCCTGTGAAATCACACTCGGGTATTTCTGCTTCTTGGTCAGGCACAGCTGCTGTCATCCTGAAACTGACAGGATAAAATCTCTCCTCTCTCCACCCCGTGGCTCCTCTCTGCGCACCGCTCGGCCATCCTGACAAACGGTTCCATGCCGGCTTCAGCCATCCATTTCTGCTTGGATCCCCGCTGTCTCAGTGCATACAGGCAGGGGAGAGCAGCAGGGATCTGAGGAGAAGCATGAAGTGGCTCCAGTCAGGGAGGAGAAGCTGACAGATGCCAGCGGGGGGCGGTGGCGGTGGAAAAGGGGCGCTTGGAATTTTTGTTAATAGCTGTCATCAGCAGTTTCTTAGCCACTGAGGGCAGCTATTATTTTATAGGGGAGAGTCAGGGGAACCTTTCTGTTATAAGTTCATGGTCATAGAATAAGGGTAAAAGCTACTGACGTATGGCATACTGATGTGACCAGCTGCAAGCGGTTGTGGTCCGCTGAATGCCATACTTCGGTGGCAATCAAAGGGTTAAAAGAGCTGTAAAGCCAATCCTTTTTTGGCTATACTTATCTTTTAGGTTATGGGAGCAGTGGTGTGTTCAGGTTTTGTGCTGCTCTAAGCAAGACTAAACTCGGGCATCCCCCAATCTAAATTTGCCAAATGCTGTCAGAAGCTGGATACAGCAAGCGCCTGTTTATATAGTAACAGGTGTGCTCTGTATCACTTCTGCCAGCATTGGAGAGAGGAGGCTGAGCTTGTCAGTGGATTTGGGTAAGGATAAACTATTCATTTTTTCCTCTTAATGGCAGGTGAGGCGCTACCTCACTGGTTTGGGGGTGGCGTTTTTTGCCCCCCTCCTGGAAAGTGCCGCCCAAAGCAAATGCCTAGTTTGCCTTATGGCAGATACACCTCTGCATGGGAGTACATATACTAATCTACTCCTGTGATCCAAATTGAGCAGGCCAATGCTCCAGTTATTTCACAATCTATTTTTCCAGGTACATCTGTTTTCTAAAATAGCCAACCGTATACTGTAGATGGTCAAAATGAGCCAAAATGCAGTAAATTAAAACCAGATGGTTAACATGTAGCTGTAGCATGGGCTATCCTTAGGTGCCACAACAATATAACAAGAGAAGGGGCCTTTTAGGTGCAGATAAGTGCCTTATTAGGTAAAACATAATTTATTAAAAATCATCATAAATAAAAAGAGTAACATCCCAGATAAGAATCTAGTATGGATATTTTTTGGTGGACCCCTTGCGCTTTTTATGCTTTTTTTTTTTGCCTTATCAAGGATAAGGGTCTGTTGTGGATCCTCGAAGGGACCCCTCGCTGTTTCTTACAAACAAAAGATGACAACCGGGAAATGTAATTTTGCAGCAATAGATTTTTATTTTTTTATAAATGTCCCTTTGACAGTAGTACATTGAACAGATGTTCGACTTCAGATGCAGGTTTAAGACATCCCCAAGTATGCTATTTAAAGGAAAGGTCTATTTTTAATGTTGCTCTTTAAGCCACAGTAAATGACAAGTATTTTTGCATTGGTACCTGTCCCCCATGGCAGTACCCTGCTACCCATGCCCTTAAAAAAATCTTGCAAATTCTGCTTGAAAAAGGCCAGAAAAACAAGAAAAAATTTGGTTCACATGAACTACAATGGAGTTTAAGCAGTGAATGTCCAGCAAACCGAACTGAGCTGGATTCACTTATCATAACAATAAACAACAACCATCAAAAAGTTCAGCCTGAGAGTGAATGCATATCACAGACAATGCAGTTTATTGTGTTTGCATTTGCTGCTAAAGTAGGTGTTCTTACTTCAAAAAATCCCAAGATATATCATTATAATCATATTAGCATTGTTTTAACACCAGAGTAAATCAATCAGTGTTTGTATTTAAGCATTCACTGTGATCACCCTGCTGTGTAAGAAAATAAGTTAGCCAATTATTTTAATTTGCATAGCAGATGGCTGTGTAAATGAAAGTTGATTGCTGCTCTAAGGTGGCATTTTTTTTTATGCAATATTTAGAAGTTTATATTTATGGCTTAAACTTGTTACAATACACTCCTCATGTGTTCATTAATTAAGAAATATGGTTTACTTAATAACAAAGAATGCAATTTAGGTAAAAAAAAACAGCATTCCAGAAATTACTTTTTCTAAAAAAAGGTGACAATTTATGTTTAACTTGTTTTTATGTTATTAACATGTGCATATCACACTGAAACATACTCTTGGCATGGTCAAACCAAGTCTAGAGTTGTTCTGCTAGAGTGTGATGCTAAATACTGCTTCAGCAAGGCTAGCAAAACTATGACAATTACTTAACTGAGGAAATGGAAAAAAGACTGTAGTAAGGTTTTGTAGGTGATAGAGTGAAAGCCTTGTGTTGATAGCATTAGTTTGACATCAATTTGAGATGCTTCTGAGATAATTCAGAATTCATTGGCAGGTGCATTTGACCAATAGTTGACCTCCTCCTTACTTGCATTGACCTGCTTCAAATGGTTTTGCATTCCTAGAGTTTTGCATTCCTATAGACTTTTATGTGAATGCAAACCCCATATGATGTGGACAAAACTAAGCCTCCTTGTAATAATATCCTTAATACTAAGCCCTCGTTCACACCTGAACGTTTTGTAGCGCGTTCTACGCTCGACGAACGCTCTACCAAACGCTCAAAAATATAAATCCCATTGTATTCAATGGTCTCGTTCCCACCTTGGCGTATTTCCGCCCGTCCCTAACGCACTACAAAACGGCCCACGCCTGAAAAGGTACAGGTACTACTTTGGGCCGTTTTGTTGCGCGTTTCCATTGGGATACAGCCAAGTAGCCTTCGGAAACGTGCATTTGTCACGCGACTTTTTTACCGCGAATCGCTGTAAAAAAATGCGCGACAGACGCGCATATGCAATACGCCTAGGTGTGAACGAGACCTAACTCTCTGCAATAAATAGACATAGTTACATAGTTAGTCAGGTTGAAAAAAGACACAAGTCCATCGAGTCCAATCCATGTACATATGCTTTCAGATTTGGACGAACCTGCAAATCAATTAAATTCAGTTGATTTGGCTATTCTTCCGAATGTATTATATGCCCGAATATACGATGACTATATATGGGCATATATACATTTGTTTGCAGAATGCTTTGCTGGCCGTATCGGCTGCTGGCACTTTCTCCGCATGTGCATCTTGGAGGAAGAGCACATGATGTCACATGACGCTGCACGAGTGCGCCATCAAGTGACATCATACGCATGTTTGGGCCAAGATATACACCAAGATGGCGGCGCCAAACATGCATGATGTCACCCAATATGGCTGCCGCGTGTTCTGCCATTTTAATATGTGGTTTCGAATTCGGAGGCTCGTTGTCTCAGAATCCGAAACAGCATAAAAAGTTAGAGCCAAAGGAAATCTCACTTCTCCAATTCCTTAGCCACCATCAGGACTCCCCTGGTACTGGTCTAATAGGTGCGTCTCCACATTGGAATGTAGTAGTATACGAACAGACCGCACTATCCAGAGAATTCCAATACTTCAGACTTTATTAAAATTCACGGCAAATCCAGTATAACAGTGAGAAAAGTGTATAAAGCAACAAATGCCAGCACTGCACACCCCCAAAAGTGCTTTATACACTTTTCTCACTGTTATACTGTTATACTTTATTTGAATTTTAATAAAGCATAAAAATTGGTTTCATTTGATGAAAGGAGTGAAAATGTTTTAAGTTCTCATTTGTTTCATCCAAAACAAATTTGTATTCCGTGCACATGTCTAATCATAACTGCAACACTAATCTTCCTTTGTTATCAAGTAAACCCCTTGTTTAAATAATCACTCTCCTTTGTTAGGATCTTACAGGATGGTAAAGAATAACTTTGCTGCTCCGAAGTATATTGGCTTAGATTAAGCCAGCTTGTATTAATTATTTGATATATTATATTAAGAAGGAAGCTGTATGTTTTTATTTGTATCACCCTATCAGTTAATTATGATATTAAAAGCAATATTCTAGAAAGCCCATGTAAAGAAAGTTCACTACCTGGCCATAAAAAAAGGCACACACTCTAATATTTTGTTAGACCTTATTAAGCTTTGATTACAATACGCATTCGCAGTGGCATTGTTTAATTAAGCCTATACAATGTCACACTATTTATTTATTCTTCACCAAGATCTTGTAGTGATGATGGGAGAGTTGGACTACTGCATAAAGTCTTTTCCAGCACATGCCAAAGATTCTCAATAGGTTTAAGGTCTGGACTCTGTGGTGGCCAATCCGTGTGTGAAAATGATGTCTTTGAGGAAAAACCTGGTCATTCAATATATTCAGATAACATAGTGACATAGTAGGCGAGGTTGAATAAAGACCAAGGTCCCTCCACTCCAGTTCAACCTCTATGTGTGTGTGTGTGTGTATTTAACACTTTCCATATTATTGGATATTTAGTGACTGAAAAAAATAATCTAGAAGTTTCTTGAAATTATCTATGCTATCAGCGGATATCACTGCCTGTGGAAGATAATTCCATATTTGTATTACTTGCACAGTAAAAAAAAACAAAAAAACCTTGCGCGTTCTAAGATTGAACCCCCTCTCTTGTATCCTTTTTTTGTGCCCATGTGTTCTTAATACTGTTCTCAATTAAAACAACTTGTTCTAAAATTTGTGGTCTCCATTGATGATATTGATGACTGCAATAAGGTCTTCTCTTAATCGCCTCCTTTGTAAGGAGAATAAGTTTGATTGCTGTAAGCGGTCTTCATAGCTCAGGCCTTCTTTCCATTTAATTCAATTTTGTGGGGTTTCGTTGAACTCTCTCAAGCTCGAGGACATCCTTCCTGAGAGTTGGTAATCAAAATTGTACTGCATATTCAAAATGAGGCCGAACCAGTGATTTATAAAGTGGAAGTATTATTCTCTTATCCCTTGCTACAATCCCTCTTTTAATGCAGGACAGTATCATGTTTGCTTTGTTGTCTACAGCTTGGCATTGCATGCTATTGCCAAATCTGTGTTTTTTTTAGCACCCCCAGGTCCCTTTCCATGCCTGACCTCAATTTTTGGGAACATAATGTTGCTGAACC
This sequence comes from Nanorana parkeri, assembly GCF_000935625.1. Lineage (NCBI taxonomy): Eukaryota > Metazoa > Chordata > Amphibia > Anura > Dicroglossidae > Nanorana > Nanorana parkeri. The sequence continues at coordinate 742,959 of NW_017306402.1, read as the reverse complement.
TAGACTAATCATCCATTGGAAGGCTCTTACCTACTTGCTTAGTTAAATGTAGGTGGTGACTTTTTTTTATTTAGCCAGGCAGAATATTTGAAAAAAAACAAAACTGGTATGCTCTGAACTATACATTCAACCCTAAACATAAATAAAATAAAAATTTGAATAATTATGTAGTGCACGTACCTCTGTGATAGACCTCTTGTAATGGATCCACAGTGCACCAGCAGACCTTGTGAGGTTTTATAAGGCATTACTAAGCAGTAACGTGTTAACTTCATAAAGGTACAATCAATAAGGTGCTAGTTAAAAATACTTTATTAAGAAAAGTGTGTAACAGGGTAGAATCAAATATCCTAAATAGGAGCATGCAAAGGTCAGGAGCTGGAGCCGGTAGTTGTACAAGTCAGGTCAGGAACACAGAGGTCATCATTGTCCGGAACAAGCCGTGAACAAGGAACCAGAGGAGAACGTCAGTCAGGATTGGGTCATACACGAATCAGAATGTACAGAATAACAGCAATGCACCAGCAGGTAAGACTACGCAAAGGCAAAATCGGACTGGACTGAAGCAGTTTAAATAGTAAGTGGGATTACATCATCACTCAGAGACAAGAAACTCCCATCTGGCTCTCTTAGATTATGCTCTCCTGTTTGATCATAAGAGGGAGCCTGGGAGTAGTGAGCAATGTTAAACAGTCTGCTCAGATAAAGGAGGAATGACAGGTGGGTGGAATGGTAGCCAAGCCAGAATGCTGCAACACAGTTAAGTCAGGGTGGAGTCTGACAAGAAAACACTATAATGTTCAAACAGGTGCTGATACTACTGCCTAGCTGACTTCCCACACTATATTAAACTGACTGTATTAAGTCTCCTGGTGAATAATGAAGCAATGATACAGTCTTAGTCCCAATAGACCCAGGTCTTAAACCTACTGGCCAGTGGTATGGAACTAGGCTAGCCGTCAGTGGGGCCCAAACTCTGCTGATACAGATGACTTGAATACAGTAGTATGGTGGCCCATCCTGGTGGTGAAATGTTGACTCTGAGTTGGTCGGTGAGGAAAGAGGCGTCCCCGCCTCCTCCAGCTGACGTTCCTGGATCCACACAACATCTCAGACTACATGCACAGTAGGTATCGATCTTAGATGTCAGCAATACAGTCCTCCTGAGATGCAATCAGCAGTCTCTGGACTCTGTCATTGGCTGTAATATTGGTCTCAGCATCTATTCATTCACGCAGGGCTGCAGCTTGCAGTCTCCTCAAATCGGGCGTCACTCACTCACAGTACGGAGTGATCGTTCTCCAGCCAGGGAGTATGTAATGTTCTCTCCAGGCAGGCAGTAATCACACAGCAGGGACACAGAGGATGGTGCTGCTGGAGTTCTCTCAATCACAAAGTCAGCAGCCCCCTCCACACTGTCTACTGGCTCACCCTGTGCTGGAATGCCCGGGATTCTCCAACACACACACAGCTCACTCCTCATCCTGGGAACTGTAGTTTAGGTGACTCAGTACAGTATAGTCCTTTCCCAGCTGTGTACTTGAGTTCCCACAAGTTTCTGCTGCAGGGATCCCGGGCCGCAGCAACATTGAACTCTTCTAAAGGGAGAAAATGCTGCACCAGGACAATGGCTGCACCTGGGCTACAATTAATTCTTGACTTGAAGCTAACAGTCTAAGTTCTAAGTTAGCAAAATCAACTAACCTGGACATCAAAAAAGTAGACCATACATATTCCATACAGAGAGATGTCAAGTGGGATTTGCACACACAATGACAGCACTGCAATGTTGTTGATTCTGGTTTTGTAAGTCACTGATGCAAGAATATTCTATTTATCTCCTAACCTAACAGACCTAAAGTCTAAATAGGTAAACCATAGGGTACCTACCAGACATGTGCACAGGATCAAAATTTGTCTCCGATGAAACAAATGAAAAGGGAAAAACCTTTTCGTTGTTTTGTTTGATGAAATGAATAACGCTGTTTCGGATTTGGAGGCTCCAAATCCGAAAGCGCACCTTTAAAAAACAGAATGCGTGGCGACCATATTGGCCACCATCGCGTTCTGTGCAAGTGCGTCACCATCTTGGTGGGCCGCATGACGTCAAATGATGCTGGTGTCGGGTGACATCATATGTATGTATGGGCGCCACCATCTTGGACGCAGCAAGATGGCGGAGCCCATTCAAAACAAATTACTATATGCCCGAATATATTGTTTGTATATCTGGGCGTATAATAATTCATTATTTCGAATTCGGATGAGCGCTAAATCAACGGAATTTACGCGATTCAGCAAGTTCGCCGAATCTGAAAGGACATTTCTAGTACCTACATTAAAACAAATGTACAGGCAATGAACATGTAATGGCAGTACTGCAATTTTGTACATTCCAGTTTAACAAGATAGCTATGCTAACAATAGAGCGAAGAAAAAATTATTGTAGGACTCCAATTTCTGCAATAAATATGCATTTACTATAAACATGCACTATATTTTAAGAACAAATAACACACTTATGGTGTAGTCTGTTGAATTTATCCTGTTTGTCCAAATAGAAGTAAAAAAGTAACTGACAGTAGAGCCTTTCTATATTAAGACAATCAAATATTTGTTAAAAGGTTATAAGGAAAGGTTAGTACAAATGATTTTTCGATTTTGGCCTTTTCTGTGTGCTGCAGGATAAGTGATGACTACAATTAGTGAAATAGCATCAGCAGCATGCAAAATGGCCTTTTAAGCTTTAACATAAAGACCAGGCATTGGTTTATTGATTTTTGCCCAATTGACAGTTAACTCATATATCTTCACGAATTCTAAAGAGATAGAGGGTTAGTGAAGCGACACAAAAAGATTACCAAGACATCTGGTGTTTTTATAGAACTTTACATTTAAAAGTGGGATCACATCACAATGCAATATCTATAAGGAATCATGCCAACCAGGTCTACTGACCACATAATCTAATTTGAAATTCTTTTTGATTATTTTTGTCGTGAACAGAATCCAAATACATGTGTAAGTCTATGGGGGAATTCAATAATGGGTTAGCACCACTTTTCTGGCCAGCATTGGCCTTTAAAAGGTCCTGCACCAAATTCAAAAAAGCCCTGTCACCTGTTTCGGTAGCTTTACTGACACTTGCAACAGATTCAGGTAGTTCTTAATTGTGCCACTTGAAGAATATGTAGCTAGGGCTTTTAAAAATTACCACCATTTTACAGATTAGAAAACTGGCAGCATTTAAACACTTCAGGACCATAGGACGTTCATGTATGCCCTGATCTTGAAGTTGTTATAACAAGATCATGGCTGCTACTGCAGCTGCAATCATGGTTTCATTTTTGTACAGCAGGTGGAAGGCTTTGAAGTGACTTAGGTGGCTGTTGAGCCACCTGATCACTAGTACCAGACTAGTACCGACTGCTGCCCCCTCCTCCCATGGCATGGTTTCTGGACTCTCCTGCTCTTCTGGGGGACTCTGGACCACCACACAAGGTGTCAGGATGGTGGGTAGGAGCAGACCAGGGAACATCCATCCCCTGATGTGCTCTATGATCACTGAAGCAGGAAACTCTGTGCTCTCTGCTGCGCTGCTGCTTTTCTGGGACACGCACATTTTGTTATAAATTCATCTCAATAAACACATTTTGTTATAGTTCATCTCAATAAACATCATATTTATTCTATAGCACCTACATACACAAAAAATGAAACATCTTACATAAAACATTTCACATGCACAAAATTAAATTAATGAGCTGAACAACCTGCACTAACTTACCAAATTCATGAATAGGCACATATTTTCTAGTCTGGAATAAGTTTAACATGTTGGAACACGTACTAATGTTAGAAATACCAAATATATTCTCAAAATATGGTATTTCAAAAGTAAATCCTTATATTTATAAGGTTGTAGAATTCATTGATTAATTGAGACCTCTATACAATTTGGCATGTTTTCTCACCCTTCACCCTCAGGACCTGAAGCATGTGTTAAACCCACCTGGAGCTCATACAATTTAATTAGTGACAGACTTGTTTCAATCCACTTGCAAATGGTATAAATTATTTTACATACAGACTGCTAGCATTCTGTGCGAAACAACATTTAGAAATGCAATATTAGTGTGTACCATATATTTAGGGGACATTGCATTAAAATCTGACTCGCAAACATGAAGTGAAATAAAATATGCAGTCCTCTACATATGAATTGATGTTTGTGCACACAAGTGTACTTCATTCCACTCCACTTTGTAAGCCATCATTTCACCACATCACTGCAATCTTCTGGAGTCTGAGATGACCTCACTGCTGTAAAGCCATTAGGAAGTGCCAACGTGCTCGAGGCAAGCACAGTATATATTGTGGAATTGTATGGCAATCCCACGGTAGAACCGGGGGGTTGTAGTCTCCCAGGACTCTCAGCCAGAGGGGCTGAGTGGTTCCAGGAAACAAATTATTTTGCTGGGAAAGAACTAGCTTTGCAGTTCTCTCCAGGTTTTTTTCTGGATTTGGCATGGGATCCTGGAATATTTCAAAGAGAATTGGGAGGGATGAACTCTCCATGCCCGGGTCCGTGGTTTAGTAGGGGCAGGCACCTAATGATTGCACACCTGTCCACAGCCCTTATGGAAAGGGTGCTGGCTAATGCTCTGGCCTCCAGCTGGGAAGGGGAACAGAGGTGTTCAGGAGTCAGAAGGACTCCACCCAGAAGTCAGAGGAGAGCCAGGTGGCTGTGTGTGCTAGAGGCACAAGGAAGACAGCCGAGGAGGCTTAAGGTCCCAACACACCTTGCAATAATCGTACGATAATCGCGGGAAATCCCGCGATCGTACGATTATCGTAAGGTGTGTGGAAGCCGTGCAACCTCTACTACTGTAAGGTCGCACAACTTTTAACTTACGAACATGTTCGAAAACCCACCGAGCATCGTACGATGTTCGGCGGGTGTGTAGCATGTTCGTAAGATAAAAGCCGAATGGGCCGGTGTGCGCAAGCGCACACTACCTGTTCGGCATTGCGGTCATCGGAAGCCCGCCCCTCAGGGAGGCGCGGCTTGCGATCATCGCAAGTATGATCTGCCTGTCCAAGATAGGCAGATCGTACATTTTTTTAAGTACCTTACAACCATCGCAAGACAAAAGTCTTGCGATGGTTGTGAGGTGTGTGCCCAGCATTAGAGAACCAATTACACATGGAGTATGTGCGACAAACTTTAGTCGGTGAGACACTGTCTATTGCTGAAGTACAAGTGAACCTTATGTTGTTACTGAAGAAAGTAATTGTTGTGTTGATGAAAGAAATAAAAGACTGTCCTGTTTTATGTTAAAGTGGCTTCAAGATTGGTCTTTGAGCGCTCATCCTTTTTGCTAACTTACCCAAATACCAATATATAAGGCTGTTAAAAAGCAATTCTGTACACTGCTTAAAGATAGTACAACAAGCCACTAAAGTAAACACCAAACAACTCTCCAAATATAAAAATAAATCAGCAGAGGCATTGGACAAAACCTTGACGCAGGTTAATCAGCAACTAACATCATAATGTCATGTTGAAGTCACCAGTTTAGCCTGGCAATGTATAGCAATCCAAGTATAATTATCCCTCCTAATGGGTTGCTGCTGAATTTCTTCCCCCACTTTTAACTAATGCTGAGGGGCAATGGTAGAGCTAATGACTATGCATGGGCACACCTTGATGCCAGTCTTGTGGTAATTTAATATTGCATTTGTTAAACAAGTTGTCCCTTTTTAATGCCGACGACAGTCCTCTTTTCCAAAGTGTCATGACTTTCCCTATCACAACAAACAAGGTCAACGTGGCAGATGATTAGTCTATGGCACAGTCTGACTCCCTCACATTACAAATTCTGAATGAACCTATATCAAGGTTCTAATCTACAGAGCAGCTCTTACCAGAGGCCTAACTAGAACCTTCAGGGCCCGGTCGCAACTGTATCAGAAGATTTCCCATAAGACAAGGGGAACAGCCAAGGCCATCACTCATGAATGTATGTAAAAAGGATCTGTAACTCTTTTTTAGGTCACACTAAACAGATCTTAACACAGACAGCTTCACAAGATTCCCCCTTAACGTCCCACTTCCTCATCAATTAGGTACCTTCAGCCACCTGTAGCCTCCTAGGACATTTGTGTCAAACATTCCAGAAGTCTGCAGGTTGGTACAGGTTGAGGAAGTACTGTGAGATTTCACACTTGTGTAGTGGACATCTATGCAGGCATGACATCTCACAATACTTTGGCATTTACTGACCTGCAGCCTCCTGGGATGTGTGCTGTGAATATTCTAAGAGGCTGCGGATGGCTGAAGGAACATCACTCTTGCCTAGGCTAGAAGTAAGTAGTATGGGGGGGATATTAAACTATTTACAGGTCACAAATCTAAAAAAAACTAAAAAACTTAGCAAATGTGTTATAGAGAAAAGGGAGGGAGTGAATGGCCAAGACTACAATGAGCAAAAGGTCCTCTTTAAATGATTGAAAAATAGTTGTTAGATCTTCAGCAGGAAAGTTACTCAAGAACTCATTGTGCAACAAAAAATGTTTTCGTCATCATAACTTGTGTGATGTCTGTATACCTAGCATCCTTCATGGGAATCTTAAATTGTCAGCTGTGTTTACAGGTTTACTGCGAAACTGCTTATCTTTTTTTTTGTCTAGGAACCAGATTGAAGAGACATAGAAAAATCATGCATTTGTGAGAAATAAATAAAAGTATTTATTGATTGCACCCTGAAAGTGGAAGATAAACTCTTTGTGGAGGCATTTTAAATGTCCTCTAGGGCTATAAAGGCTGAGATTTGGACAGCTGCCTACAAGCAAAAAATGACAAAATATCTAGTCTGTTCACTGAACAAGAGCTCAGGAAATCTGGCAATATTTCAGAAGACTAAATAGAACATTTTTTTCATTGTCATAGCTTAGCTACAATGTAGAAACAAAGCAGACAACTGGAATGGAGGAAATCTAATGTCATGTAATACACCTGAGTCTCTGGTACATTTGGATTTATTTCTAATCACTGTGCAGAGCTCAATAAGTGCCACTCCATTCCCACAAGGAAAATCCCAGCGATACTTATGGAAACACTACATGCAACTCAAAAGAAGCCAATAGAAACACGTTATATTAGCTGAGTGCTCTTAGCTATTATCAGGGGGGGGGAAAAATCAAAACTCTGTTCAAAACCATTTTTTTTAATAACAGTTTAGTAATGATCTGTAGTGGCCTACATTTCTGCTGAATTTGGAAACATTAACTATAAGAATTAATGTGCAAGTGTGTTTGCTAGAGACAAGGTTTTTGTTAGTTAGGCACAAAAATTTTAAATAGAAAAAATCAGCAAAAAGCTGGCAACATTAGGACTGTTCATAGCACAGTCAATGCTGCATCAAGGTTTTGCAATTCTTGATTGACTCAAGAGATATGTTTAATAGAATACTGTTTGTGGTGGGGAAAAAAACTAAAAGCCCAGCTCCATGGACATGAAATGTTTTCCCTTGTAAAAGTTGTAACTTCTTGTTTATGCCTAATGGACAGCAAAAAGCTATTTTACTTACCTGATCCCTGGCCCTAAAAGCTCCCTCCAGGCTGCTAGACCGGTCCCCACAGCCCCTTCTGCCCTTTGTTTCAACAGTATAAGGACCACTGACATCATCAAATACAATGCAGACAAACTACTCCATAGCCCTGCATTGTACATGAGGATGCCAAAGGAAAGTCCACAGCCAGAGAGGAGGGGAAGAAAAGGAGGGCATTGACTTCTGGGTGAGCGGGTAAAACAATTGTTTCCTGAAGTTGTATTCCACAGAAACTCTGCTATCCTGTTCACTTCTATTTAATAGCCACCACCCCACTTCACCCAAATGTTCCTCAATGCCCAGGCAGTCATGACCACACACCTTGTAGTCCTTTTGATTGCTGCTGCTGTGTGACATATGTGCACCATTCTGCTCTGTCCACAGGTTGAATCTGAGACTGCTAGAACTGTGGAGGTCATGTGACCTGCCCTTTGGAAACGATTTACGGGCACAGAAAGGGATAACCATTTTTAAAAAATTTGACGCAAACTATGCAGGGAACAGAATATAAAACGATTAACAAATTTCATTTGATCCTGAAATTGGGCTTTAAACAGAACATGTCTCCGAGAAAGAAGCCCACCCTAGTGCATCCCAAAACGCCATGCAAATTGCATTGCTTTGAACTTCCTTATTAAATCTGCCTATTAGTTTGCCATTAGCTTCTGGAGTTTAGAGCGAAGTCTCAGTATTTTGGTTACCATGCATAATTAGCTATATCAAATATGGTATTTTACATTTATTACAAATTTTATTACACTGTTCAACTGAATTTACTACATCCATGCTCTAGTATTGTGATATTTGACATGTTAATGTCAATTCACAGAGATTAATGCATGTGTTTTTGTGTGCTAAAATAGTGCCGCTTTCTAGCTGAGGGATAAAAAAAAGCCATAAAGAAAACAAAGAGATAAAGAATGAAAAGTAAGAAATGATTGAAACATAAAGGTTTTCTGTGGTTAAATAACTATTCATGAGAAAATTATTATTCACCTATGTGATATTATGACATGTAAATTCAATGTTTTGATGAGGAAATTATTGTGGTAAAATAAGAAATGCTGTTATTAAAACTCACGCTGTTCAGTGAATTGACCCTGTGGGAGAAGTTCTGCATTTACACTGCCTAATAAATACCTATGATAGAACCAAGTTTTACACTTTATACATCTACTTACACCATGCGCAGATGATATTAGATCCTCAAGACCTTTTATGCAAATACTGGCTTCTGCTACAAAAGTCAGAGCTTATTCACACTTCCTTGCTTCACTATTGGCCAGTTAAAATGACCCTGTCACCACTGAGTCACATGTACAACATTGGTTATCTGTAAAAGAAGTGTGAATATACTTACTTTTCCTTCAGCCTGTGTATCGAAAAGCATCACTTTTTTTCTCCCCAGCTGCTGCAAGTAAATCACAGCTGCTAGTGAGGGGAGCAAGTATTCCTATCATCCGATGATCAAATATAGTTGCAGTCACTGGGGAGTAGACATGTGGCAGCTTTTTAATATATTAGGTTAGTGTACAAAAGCTTCTTTTTCAGGTGACCTATTCTGAAAAAACTGACCCATGTCTCCATGGCTACAGCTTTACTTACCCCCTAGTCTTGATCATTGCTTGTTTTCTATCTAATGCGTCTCCCTGTGAGGCCTTTGTTTCCTCCCTTCTACGGCCATGGCCTGAGCCTCTCCTTCCTCTTCTCTTCAGCCTTTTCTTATTTCTCGCCACCTATATTTCTTCTCTTCCTCCCTCTACATCTCTTGGTGCATGGCCTCATCTCAGACCGACACACTTTGCTCTACTTGATCTTACCCCCTGCATTCGATGTGATTACTTCTTTGACCACTGGGTCACCAATTGAGTTGTCTATCAGAATAGCTTCATTGTTTAGACCTAGAGTTTTTTTGCATTAGCGTTGCTTGGAAATGTTTATAATTTTATGCTCTATACTCCACAAGCTTCATATTTTCTGCTTTTGTCTTCTCCACTATTATTGTGAACTCTACATTGCACCAGGTCCCAAGCTAATTATTTTTGTATCTTTCATTTTACCTCTTTAACTGATGATAATTATTATTACACTGTTGATTTTTGTTCTTTCATGCTTTATTCTCCATAAAAATGTATATGGGAAAAAAACTGCCTTGCTTTTGGAGCCCCTCAGGCACTCTAGAAGATTACTGAATTACCAGCAAACACCTATGGGTGAAAGCTATAAAGTCAAGCTGCCTCATTGCTATATTAAAGTCACTTGAGGTTTCAAAAGTTTGGCATCACCCTTACAACTGGTGGATAACATGACAGTAATCATAATCAAAAATAAAATTAATGTATGTGAGACATGAAAACAAGTCAATACCAAAGTTCCTTCCATATACTGTATATAGTTTGCATTTCATGTATGTAGATAGGTATGTATGTATATGTATATTCCAATGACAACCAAATGCTACACTGTATGTTCAGTTATGATACGATCATTGTTGGAGTTGAAGTAGAAAAAATGCAGTACATCTTTGCAATACACACATCTCTCCCCACAGCAAGCACATAAAAATACCCGTTGAAATCCAGTAAGCTCCTAACCTAATCTAAATGAGCAAACCTTGTTATCAGGCCTGCCTGTGTTCACATCTGTGGAGAGAGGGAGATAAGGAGAGAGAGAGAGAGTTGTTGTGTAATCCCAACACACCTCATGTCCTACAACACTGCTGCTCCAGAGATACATTCTTTTAAGTGGTTTCACCCTAGAACAGGAAACGTGCTACTGGCAGGGTCGCCAGGTGAAAATAAGGGAAAACACCTGAAAACAAATGCAGCCACCACATCCAAGGACTGGTGTGCTGCAAGATATAACATTTGTGTTCTTGGGTTTGTATACATTTTAAACCAAATTAATGCATGCATACAAACAGCCATTTACAATGCTCAGAACTGCTAAATATGAATGCATTTTAAACAATGCAACACATATTAGCAATTAATAATAATAACCAGCACACAAGTCTTTTTCTGTCTCTCTCTCTGGAGAGAAGCAGACATTGAGCAAGGGTTTAAACAAAAGGGGCATCATCAAGGGTTAAATCTATTTAAAAATGGACGGCTTCTTCTGCTTCTGTTGGCTTTGCAAATATGGAGTACAATTAGCAGAACCACCAAGCATTGATTGAATGTAAAAACATTTTAGAGATCAATTGGGAGGTTAGCATTAAGCAGGCATCTCTGGCAAAACTGCTCTAACATCCACAGCATCTCTTTCTGCTACTTATATACATCAGAGGCACTGTAGAATCAGAAGTTGCCTTTGTCATATTCGGGCGCCTGACTTGCCTTGCGGTAGCGCCAGGCCTGCATAAGCCCCCTGGGAATAAGCAGTCTCTTGGGCACAGATACCAAATCCAGGGGAGAAGTGGCAAACACTGCAGTGTTTATTAGTGATATTTACAAGAGCATTCACAGGTGCTGTACAGTGGTTCACAACAGTGGTTCACAAGCCTGGCCGTATCCCGGCACTAACTTCACAAACAAAAGATATAGCTCCTAACTAACAGGCTGAGCAGGCCTACTGCTTGTCAGCCTCCACATAAACTGTTTGCACGTTTTCTACCATACCTCACAGCTCTCTGACAGGACTTGTCTGATCCCCAGTCAGAGAGCTCTGAGAACAGGTTCCAGGTGAGTTTAAATTGCCAGTGGAGAGAGGAGTAAACCCTGCACTGGAGCCCTGATCAGCAATTCCTTAATTTGCAGCACTTACTGCAATTACTTTTGCACGATATTCTAATTATTCGAGTTTCACCTGTATATATAGCGAGAGAAAGCACAGCAAGAACTGTTTGCTTTCAGATTTGCTCTCTCTAAATTAAGATTTATATGGCTGTCTGAAAAGACAATAAGGGAGGGGGAGGAAGGGGGATGAAAAACCCATATAACTTATTCCTTTTTGTAAATAAATTGGAGCCTGAGTTGTTGAGCTCTGCAAAGAGGCTTTTCTTCAACAGGGAAGCTAGGGATAAACAGGTTTATATGTGTAAAGCAACCTAGAGATCCAGGTGCTGGCTAACAAAATAAATATATGAAGAATCCCATACGGAGATGGGAACAATGCCAAATCCTATGCCTGCAGTTGGAGTTCTGCCCTAACCCCTGACGTAGTAAATGGAATTACTTTGATATCTGATTCAAACTTAAAGTCAATCTGTTACTATTTTTAAATTGGCAAACAGTTAATACCTACCTGTCTTGCTACTGGCAACAACCCCCTCTGTTAGGTGGAAGAGAGAAGTTCACTGAAATATATTTTGCATTCAATACTTACAGAAGTGTCTGATGCTGGCATCCTCTGCTGTACTATGTGGTTTCCTCAACCCGCCTCTACAATACTACAGAATACAGTAGCTGGCAGAAAGAACCACAAAGCACAGCAGGGAACCAGACACCCGACACACCCAGAACAATGACGGATGCTGAAGATCTTTGAACAAGATTCTCTTTTCAACTCAGCAGAGTTCTGCAGTGCAGGCTGAAGGACGGGTTAGTATTAATGGATTGCTTTGCAGAGAGACCTTTATTTTATGTTTTAAAGATAGTGACAGAGCCAATTTAATGTAATTTGTGTAAACACAAACAAGAAGTTTGTTAGACATGAAGAATTTTAACATTACTGGCTTTTTTTGCTAAATAATATATTTTGTTACATTCTGATTTGTGTACGTCAGTCAATGCTCATCTGTTTCACATAAATGTTTTCCACATTTTTGAAAGGTGAAACAGTACTTTTCATAGAAAAATTTTGAAAAAAGGGAATTTTCATTTGAAACCCAAATGTGACCTTTTGTTTAAATTCCTTTCATTCTATGCATAATGCGAGAGTTTGTTGTCGTAAGACTAGCCCTGACTTACTTTAATGACATACTTTAGCAAAATATAAAAATCAACTGCTAGATATTTTTTCTGCTTTATATATTGTGACAAACAACCCCTTTGGGACCAGAGCAGCATTGTGGATGGGGTTTACCTGATCACTGGACTGGGGAGCATTATGAGATAAGCTGGTAGTAGCAGTATGCAGGGGGTTAATCGCTTTCTCACCTGGGGCATGGATTAAAGTGTATTTCCACTTTTGCAGCTAAATTGTTCCCCTTCACATGTCATATCTTTAAAAAAAAATATTTTAAAATGGTTATTTGCTCTTTTTTGGAAAACTACAAAACTGGAGTTGTTTCCATTATCTGTAAAGGAGGGGGCTTGAGCTAGGTGGGGAGGTAATGTTTACCAAAATGAACCCTGCCTGTACTGTGCTGACAGGTCTCATTATCATTTGTAAACTAGATTTGACCCTAGATTTGATCCCTAACCAAGGACTAAAGATCCCGAATCATTGCATGCTAATGAGAGGAAATGCAGTCTGCCCCCTTTGGAGACAGGCTCACTCATAAAGTATTCATAAATGTGCATGCAGTCTGGCCTCCTCCAAAGAAACAGCTAAAAGGTAAGAAATCTTGTATAAAAAATATTGTTAGGTATGCTGTGTGTATAACTTGCGTATAGTGAGGTTTTCTCAAATTTGACTGCAAAAGGGGAAATGCACTTTAAGTCTTCCCTGGGATGAGTGGTGTGTTAAAGAGAGAGAAGAGAGAAGATGCATGCAGTGCTGGGTCAGCGTGCAGGTCTAAGCTTTGTAAAGCACTGTGCACTAAGAAGACTCATGGTTGCTATAGTCTGTTTACATGTGTAAAACCGATTGTTAGCTTTACACTTTACAGCCACCGAATCACTTCCACGGGCTCTGAAATTTGTGCCCTGTGAGACACACACGGTTTACTAGCACATTGGCTCCATAGGACCCTCCAAGGGAAAGGAGACACCCAAAAGCAGGATATCAGGGCCATTGCTCAGGGGACTGGCTTATTCTGCAGGAAGCAAAAACGTTCAAAACATCAAGAAGAAAGCATCCATTGTAAGGGATTACATCAGCATTGACTGTAGCTTAAAACCTTTTGCCTTTAATATCCCTTTAAGTCACTCAAATATGAAAGCTCTGCTTGTTGTTCCAGTTTTCACCCTCTTAGTTCCAAGAGTATTGATACATTCTAATGAACTTTGGCCCCCACCTGTAACTCCCAAACATTGCCCTTATTTCCCTTACCTTTTTAATTCCAATAGGGTTTTAGAGTTAAATAAATACATTATAAAAACATACAGTATATACCAACAATATTTCCAAAATGTTGACATTACTGGGCTCATCTAAAAAGGCAGCAAACTATATTCAGTTTACTAAAGCTATGGCAATTAATAAATAATTTCTGATTGCCTGCCATAGATTACTGCACCTTACACATCCTCATTGTTCCTTTTCTTGGTTTATTGAATAAGTGTGTTTCATGTGTCCATCAATAAGCTTACAAATGTGTTATTCTTTCATATAGTGATATCTACCTTGTCAGCTGGATTCTGTGTCCAGTGATTACATTTATACCCAACACAAAGGCAGAAAACCTCAAAACGAATTACCACTAGTCTCTACACATTTATGTAAAATCATTGAAACTCCTAAACACATCAGTGGCCATGAGAGTGGTAGTAAAAATGGCTTTTGCAATGATTATATGTATACAAAGTAGACAATGGAGAGTTTGGCCAAGCTGAATATTCTGTCATGCAGAATCACAAGTTTTTTTTTTGTTGAAAAGTACTTTTTATTAAGTTTTCAATATGCATATAAAGTTACAAACATCACCCACCGAAGTGGGGGCACATACTTAAAAACACCATCGTTTGACATGGGCAGTAATGGTGACCCCCAGGTAGGTAAGCCTGTCCACCCACTGTAGAGGGAGGGCCTGGTCCGCCTGTAAACTTGTCCGGGGGGCTAATGGCAGAATATGGGATTTTGACCAGTTCACCCGCAATCCCGAGAACACAGCAAAATTCTCAAGTATTTCCAACACCACGCGTAAGGAGGGTCCAGCATCCGAGAGGAACAGGACGAGGTCATCAGCATACAACGCTAGACCAGGGCTTGATCCACTTCAAAAGGTGCGGAGAGTGCATGACCAATCTTCAGAGCCGCCCTGGGTCTGTTATATAGTACAGCAATCCATTTCTGGAACTTTGGGCCAAAGTTCATAAAGTGCAGCACCCGGGTCATGAACGCCCAATCCACCGAGTCGAATGCCTTGGCAATGTCCAGGGACACCAGCGCCCCCGTGCCCCCACCATCCTGCGACAGATGTATGTGGGTAAACACACGAAGCAGATTGGTGTCCATGGACTTGCCCTGCAGCAGAATCACAAGTTTGGGTTTTGATGTTCTCATAATATCTGCTGTCAGAGGATTTTACACATCAAGCTGTAATTACAAGATGGAAAAATAGAAGTCCTGTGCAGGTAGTCTATAGTCCATTATATGCTATCATGTTAAAATTTAAAGCAGAACTCCAGGCACAACTTTTATTAACCATTGTAGTGGGGCTACCTGTGCAGTGCAAGGGTTAAGTGCTTGTTTCTGTCTATGTTCCAAATAAAAAGTTATACTCACTTCATACTTGGAGCTGGCCAGCTTATAGACTGGCCCCTTCCGCTTTGATCGGATGAGTATAACTTTGTTATCTTTGACCCTAGGCATAAATTAGCAGTTAACCCTTGCAGTGCAGGGGTAGCCCCACTGCAAGGGTTAATAAAATGTCTGCCCAGAGTGTATTCTTCATATGAAGCATGTTTCTGTTGGCAGGTTTGTTCTTATTGTTGTCAAATGCTGTATTTTTCTCCATATACTGGACAATATTATCTTTACTTCACAGACTTTCATCTCTAGTGCTTCCCCTAGGTAGACTTACTTTGATATTTATCCTACACAGAGCTTTGTTGTGTTTTGGGAAGACAGTGACAGCACTCTGATTTAATTGAAATTGTTGAGTTCCCTTATGTGTTCTATTGATCCTGTGCAATGTCATCTTTAATTATACTTGATATGAGTTTCCCTGCAGAGATTTTTAAGGTCATATCTGACATCATGTTCATTCTTTTGCTCCAATCTATATATTGATTGTTATGTTTATATCATCTAACTAATTTTTGTCTATTGATTATCCTTACACAATTCCATGACTTTAATTTCTTCCCTCTACCAAGTGATTTAAATCATAACTGCATGTTTATTAAATACTTTATTAAATACTAAAAAACTCGGCTTTGTTGGTCACCTTTTAGACAGCAGGTAATATACTGTGTTTCTTTATTTCTTTGGTCTGTCTTCTATTTTAACAAGGAAGGTGTGTACTGCAGAGCATTGTTTAATCTTAAATCATCCCAATACAGTGCTCAGTATTAAACGTGTACATTATTGTGTTCTATGGTCACTTCCAAAAGGCCAAAATCACCCTTTATAACTGGGATTGCCACTTTTAAATAAGCTGTGCTCCAAAATGCCAGACGTCTTGCTCATTACTCCCAATCTTCCACTTACCAGCAATACCACAGAATCCAACATTTGTTCAGGGGAACTGGCCTAGTTCATTATTTTCCATGGATATAGTATACCACATACAGTATGTTCTATAAAGTTACAGAGGCCTCAAGTTGCAGTGAAACTGGCAGTTATAAAGAGTATTGAAATGCCAGCAAAAAGGAATAGCCTTTGAAATTTTATAAAATGTACAGTTTCTAAAAAGTGTGCACTCTCATCTGGAACATTCTTTTTTAACCCTGCTGTCTTTTTTTTTTTACAAGACTTTTTTTTACAAGTATGTAAAGCTCAAACGTTACATACTTGTAAGGTAGAGTAGGTTTTCTTACATTTTAATCATAACAATGAACTTCCGTTATTTTCTTCCTTTTGGCCTGCAAAACAGATTTGAGCTACAGTAGCTCTTCTACTGGATTGGACTACACAGGCCAGCCTTCGCCCCACACATACATCAATGAGCCTTGGCCATCCATGACCCTGTCACCGGTTCACCAGCTTTCCTTCCTTGGACCACTTTTGGTAGGTCCTAACCACTGCAGACCAGGAACATCCCACAAGAGCTGCAGTTTTGGAGTTGTCCAGACCCAGTCATCTAGCCATCACATTCTGGCCCTTGTCAAAGTTGCTTAATCTGTTAATCTTGGAGAATGGTGTCTTTTGTCTGCTGCAGGAAGCAGGAAATATACTTGTTGGTCCCCTCCTACTGTGAACACTCAGACTTTAAAGCGTATTTCCACTTTTGCAGTCAAAACCTTTTAGATGTTTTGTTGCAGCAGACAAGATGGCTGAACCCAGGTTTTGCTGAGCACCTTATACAGAGATCTGTGCCTATAGAAAGGATAAGCAGGGTTATTGGATGCAAAGTGTTGGGCGGAGTTTTGGGCATGATGTCATCTTGTTACAGCATCTGAACTGGTAACCGCGATTGAGAACACTGTTTTGTACATGCTTTACAATGCATTTCTTTGCATACTGTTTTTAATGTAAGTGGCCATTTTAATAAATCAATTTCAAGAGATGGGGAGCACTATGGTTGTGTTAAATGTTCTTTTCTGAGAATGACACTCCGTAAGATGGCTGGAATTATCAGAGGAACATCACATCAGCAATTCCCCATAGAAAAGGAAAAAGCACAAACCTGATCCCAAGTTATTCATCAGCACAAATCAAGGTTCTAGAGCAGGGGTAGCCAAAACGCCGGCCCTCCAGCTGTGGTGAAACTACAAATCCCATGATGCGTCTCTCTCCAGGAGTCATGTCTGTGAGAATCTTGCAATGTCTCATGGGATTTGTAGTTCCACCACAGCTGGAGGGCCAGAGTTTGGCTACCCCTGTTCTAGAGGAAGAGCACTGCATGAATTCCCCATAAAACGGACACAAGCGATTTCTGACCTTAGTTTAACACTGGGTCCAAACACCAGGTGAGAGGCAAAAGGTGGAGGTTTTTGGATATCATCACTTCACAAACTATTTATATTTTCACGGTTAAACGTGCTAATATCTGGAATACATCTGCCTCTTCATAGCACTATTAATTGACTCTTGGATGGGTTTTAAGTGACTGGTTATGGCATGGACTTTGGAATAGACTGTATAGCACGGATATGCTAGTTCAAGATAATAGGTTGTTGTTTGTTTTAGTGTTTAGTATAAATTGCTGTCGTCATTGGTGAAATTGCAACACTATAAGCTTTCTTACTTTGTGCTTATAGAAAGACTTAGGACTGAAATTCGAGGATGATGTTACTATCATTAACTTCATTAATATGCCAAGCAGAAGCCAGGCTTTTAAACTTTTAACCTTGTGTATGGACAGGTAGTGTTCAAATCTACTTTACAAATTATAATGAAATCAGCCAGTACAGTACAAATCAGGATTAACAAACCGCTCTCCCATCACAACCCCTCCTAACATTACAGAGAACTAGAAGCAAGTAGAAATGTCAACCCTTAAGAAGCCAAGAAACCCTAACCCAAGTATAAGCAATGTACACTGTGAGAAGCATATGGTCTAGTCCAGGGCTCAAAATTTCCACTCGCCCCCTCGCAATTTGCGAGTGAAAATTGCAAGGTGACGAGTGAAAATGAAGCCATTGAGTCAGACACTCAGTCATGGACCAAGTGCCTAACTCCCGGAGGGATCTTAGATGACTTTCCGTATGCTGCTGCTCACAGCCGTGCATCTTCCCATATTAAAGATGGCAGCATGATGGCGGCCATCTTTACTGAGGTCCATTCTTGTATCCTAGCACCAGAATAACTTCCTGCCTGCGCACCGAGGATTATGGGAGCTGTAGTTTCACTTTTACAGTGCCACCGTGACAGCAGTGGGTGAGTGTGTCGCGTAGGGGGTATTGGGTTAGCTTTTATTGCTGCGGTGTGTCCCGTAGTCTGTCCCAGTGTTCTATCATCCCATCGGACCTGTAACTTTAATCTGATCTGATAAAGTCACAGGTCTGATGGAATAACTTCACGGATGTCACAATACAGGGGAAGCCCTGTGGTGGACTGGCAGACCACAGGAGGGGCCCCAACAGCTTACTGTTCCACAGATCCCCTTCATGCAGCCTGAGCTGCAATAACTATGCATGAGACCATAGTTAGTTCCAAGTATCAGGCCCCTGAAAGCAGGTAATTGAGGGGGACATAGAGATGGGTCGGGGTGCCATGTGTGTGTTGTGGGTGTATGTGTAATGCCCTGTGCATTGTGCTGTTGCTCTGTGCATTGTGCTGTGGCTGTATGCGTAATGTCCTGTGCATTGTATTGTGGCTGTTTGTGTAATGTACCCTGTGTGTTGTGCTGGTGTGCGTTGTGCCCTGTGTGTGTTTGTTTGTGTTATGCAGGGCAACTAGTGGCGAGTAACTTTTCAGGCCTGGCTAGTAGCTCATGACCTGAAATTTTGAGCCCTGGTCTCGTCTATAAAGAGAGTTCACAAGAACTGGATTTCACAATATTGTGTTAAAGAGCAGAAGGATTTCATTCCAGAAAGTAGGTGCTGAGTCTGGATGATAAAGGGCACCGACGTTGCCGAATGATAAAAGCAATCTTGAGAGTAGCACTATAATCTCTGAGAGGTGATAAATAGATGTGCGTGTTATAGTTTCACTGAATCTGTATGTACGTAACATGAAAAGATATATTCATGCCTTTATTTGATTTACATTTGTCTTGAATTATATAGGAAGTAAACAGAGATAAAACTATTCTACAAAAAAAAAAAAGCTAATGGTTGTTTAGTTCCCAGCTATCACAAAAGGATGGTTTCACTTGCTTTAAAAGAGAACTATGGGGTAAGTGTTGTTCCCCATAGTTCTCTTAAGGGTCATGGGAGGACATATACTAACCTCCTCCTGTGACCCAAGCTCCGTATATCGCGAGCTACAGCTCGCAATATACTGAGACTGCCGCAGCCGGGACGGATCCCGACAATGCTGTCAAGAACCACGCAGGTGCGTGAGTGACACCTGGTTCTGCTGATGTAGAGGCAGAGCCAGCTGTGCTCGCCCCCTCCCCCGTCCGTTCCTCCAGTCAGCGCTGGAGGGTTGGAGCGGGGAAGGGGGGAATCCCTGCAGGGAGCCGTGACTGACAGTTCTCTGCAGGGAAATGATTGAGAAGTGAGCGAGCGACGGTATGTGTTTGTTAACCTCCCAATCTATTGAGCCGACGTGTGGCAGGTTCATTGTCGCACGTCGGCTCGAAATATGAGGATGAGTGATTTTCACTCACCTCAACGTTCCCCTTTAAGCCTGAAAACTCCCAAGGATAAATGATTGTGTCTAGTGAGTTTCCACTAGCAGTTCTGACAACTGATATGCTGCAAGAAATAGTATCTAGAGAAATCATCCTAAAATTGAAGCTGCTAAATGTATATATAAAACATCTGCATAATAAAATACATTTCTCATTTCCCATTCAAAATGTAAACTATTACTAGATTATACAGTATATTCTTCAAATAGGTCACTCTTATATGCTGAAGGTGGAACATAACAGCTCATTATGCACACGCAAATTGAATTCTAAAATGTTCAAAGCCAGATTCTCTATAAATGACACCTCATAATCTATTCTGTGCAAATAAGAACAACACTGGTGACTATTAAACCTTGTGAATTTAAAAACTCTTGTTTTAACGGCTTCTATGGAGTTTACTGTACTGCAATCTTGCATGTTACATTAGGTGCCTATGCCATACATTGAACCTATGCTTTGTCTGTGGGGGGAAAAGCCCAAATCCAACATGGGCATGATACTGAAGGGAAGGGATAAGTTAAAGTGTATGTCAGGCCATTTTTTAAAATAGAGTAGGAAGGAATTAGAGCTCCTATTGGGGTTTTCTTCTGTTTGAGGTTTTGTTTTCATGTTTTAAAGATTTACCTTCACTTTCTTCCCTGCTGACAATGTTTTTTTTTACCAGTCAGGAAGAATGAGGAGAACTGCAGCAGAGACACAGATAGAAAAAATCTGACAGGAGTTGTAGACTTCCTTTCTACAGATTTTTTTTATTATTATTATAATTATTTCTGTGCTGCTGTTGGAGAGTTACCCTCACTTCCTGCCTGATATAATATAATCAGCAGGACAAGAAGTGAGGGGAAATCTCTCTAAAGGTGGCCACACACCTTACGATAATAATACGATAATCGTGGGAAATCCCGCGATCGTACGATTATCGTAAGGTGTGTGGGAGCCGTGCGACCTCTGCTACTGTAAGGTTGCACAACTTTTATCTTAGGAACCTGTTCGAAAACCCGCCGAGAATCGTACGATTTGCGGCGGGTGTGTAGCATGTTTGTAAGATAAAAGCCGGGCACGCCGGTGTGCGCAAGCGAACACCGCCCGTTCAGCATTGCAGTTATCGGATACCCGCCTCTCAGCAGGGCGGGCTTGCGATCATCGCAAGTACGATCTCCCTATCCAAGATAGGCAGATCGTACATTTTTTTAAATTACCTTACAACCATCGCAAGACAAAAGTCTTGCGATGGTTGTAAGGTGTGTGCCCAGCATAATGGAGGCACAGATAGCAGTAAAAATCTGACTGGAATTCTATCCTTTCCCCATTCTATCCAAAACTTAAAAAAAACGTTTTTGTTTTTTTTACTTTGTTGTGCAATAGTTACATGTTATTTATGTGATATAAGACATTTTATATCATTTCTGGTTTTTTTTCTTTTAGCCACAGATATAAAGGCCATTGCATATGAAAAAAAGAGAAAATGAATGGAAATTAATATGTGTGCCTTACATAATATAATGAGTTTTCACATCAGAAAATATTGTTACCGTGCGATGTGGATCACTTGTAGTAGTGATCAATGTAATCTTTTAGTCTACACACACCATCTACTATAGCAGACAATATTTTTTCTATTTCAATACAAGCTTGTCAGAAAGTTTGGAGATCTGAAAAACTGAAATTGCTGTATGAATGCAACTGTAATAATAGTTCACCACGGAGCAGAAATTAAAGGAAACCTGTCATCAAAAAATGAAAATGTTCTGAAAATGTTCATTGCCTAGCTGTTTTGTTGATCTGAAAGTTTCAATATAGTCTGACACACCGACCCAACACAAGAATATTAATAAGAAATTCTAACTTTCCTTTGATTTCATTAGCTATAACTTAGAACAAGGTCAGCCAAGGAATTGGTAATTTTAGAACAAGGTCAACAATAGAGTACACATGTAGAGTAATACTGTAGAGTATGGAAGTATTATGACACACAGAAATGTTTATCTGTGGTTACTCTGCTATAGATTAGCTGGACATTTATTAGTAAGGCTGATTCCGGAACTGAATGGATTTAGATTGCTCTCTAGGAAACTCTTTGTGGTTTAAACCTGATGCACAGTTTTGATTTTTTATTCCACATATAAACCTCTTTAACTGTGGAAGTTGTTGCCCTGCAATTAAATGTCTGGTTCTCCAGCATGCTCCACCTGCAGATGCTCCACCTGCAGTTACAACCTTGTATGAACACAGGTCAGATGAAAGATCCATGACTACTGCCAACTGCAATACATTCTTTGTTCCCATGCTTATGATACCCATATACAAATGTGGACAAATTTGTTGGTACCCTTACAACTCATTGAAACCATACTTCATTCTTACTGAAAAGTGATGAATCTCAAAGCAAATGTCTCATGTATACCTGCATGCCTTCAGTATGTCATAGAGTAAAGCAAAGAAAGTGTGAGAAAAGATACATTATTGCTTATTGTATGAATATATTGCCTGGCCAGATTTGTTGGTAACCCTAGAAAACATTCTAAATAGTTGGATCATAGTCATATTTCAAACCAACTTTTTTTCTGTTATTAATATCACACATGTCTTCCATCTTGTATGCAGTCAGTCAGCCCTGGTCTAAGGTGATCAGAAAAAATTTATAGACCAGGATATAAAAAGTTAAAGGCTATAAGATCATCTTCAAGCAGCTTGATGTTTCTGTGATTACAGTTGCAAATATTAGGCAGTTTAAGGTCCTTGGGAGCGTAGCCAAATTGAAAAGAAGGATAGTGCGAAAAGGTAGACAAAGAGCCAAGGTAAAGTTCTAAATACATACAAGCTGAACTCTAAAGTCATGAATCACCAATGTCTGATCACACCATTCTGCTTGAAACCTGAGAAAGCTGGAGCAGCTTGCTTAAGAATAGTAGGCTAAACTGTCTGTTGGCAGGTGCAGAAATCTCAGTGAGAGCTACAGAAATCACTGGTTTGCAGTAATTGCCTCTAAAGGTTGTGCAACAAAATATTAGTGTAACGGTCCCCACACACCTTGCGATAATCGCACGATAATCGCGGGAAATCCCGCAATCGTACTATTATCGTAAGGTGTGTGGAAGCCGTGTGACCTCTACTACTGTAAGGTGGTACGACTATTAACTTACGAACATGTTCGAAAATCCGCCGAGCATCGTACGATGTTCGGCGGGTGTGTAGCATGTCCGTAGGATAAAAGCCAGACAGTCCGGTGTGCGCAAGTCCGTTCGGCATTGCGGTCATCGGAAGCCCACCCCTCAGGGGGGCACGGCTTGCGATCATCGCAAGTACGATCTGCCTGTCCAAGATAGTCAGATCGTACTTTTTTTTAAGTACCTTACAACCATCGCAAGACAAAAGTCTTGCGATGGTTGTAAGGTGTGTGCCCAGCATAAGAGTACCATTATTTTGGTCCTTGCCATTTTCATTTGTTTTATTTTTTAAATATTCGGTTGAATCCAAAATCAAAAGCAAAGTCTGATCTGTATTAAATATGAAATAAACAATGAATTATTCTAATTATTTTGGCAAGTTTCAAGT
Source organism: Nanorana parkeri (assembly GCF_000935625.1). NCBI lineage: Eukaryota > Metazoa > Chordata > Amphibia > Anura > Dicroglossidae > Nanorana > Nanorana parkeri. Next base: position 719,559 of record NW_017306402.1, on the reverse strand, counting down.
AATTTCAGAGAAAATTGTGTATTCTTTTTTTTTTTTAGAAGGGTACTAATACATTTTGTTTATGTCTATATATATATGAGTGAGTGGTTGTTTTGCACTTAACAATCCGAGTAAAGCAAAAAACTGATGTAAAACCCCACCTCTCAGTATGCACTTGTGGTCTACCCATGGATGATTGCATAATTACTACATAGAAATTACTACAACAAAATTTTAATAACCGAGCTTACATTTTCAAAAGTGAAGTTTTATTCTTTCTTTTACCTTCAAAAATATTTTATAAGGTGAATAAACATATTTTATATTAACATCAATACCTGATGTTAATATAAAATATGTTTATATTAGGTTGAAGAATCTGTTTTCTTCTAGGCATAGTATTTCTCAACACTTACCTCTCCTATTAGGTTACTAGGTATTACCTGAGCTGGATGTTTTCTATCATGAAGATGCTTAGATTGTAGGTTTTTTTCATTCTGAATCAATCTCTGCATATTTCTGTTAGAGTGAGGATTTATAGAACTAGAAGCACTCATTTTATCCCCCACCAGATTAAAAATGTACAAATTTGAAAAAAGTCTGTCTATAAAAACCTCTTTTAGAATATCATGTCTAACAAATAAAAATATAAACTTGGCAATGATGACGTGACAGGTTTCTAAAGGCTCAATTAGTGTTGATATCTTGCAAATAGTACACAACTTAAATAAACATCCTATGAAATTAAATACATCCATGTCTGGTTTGTGTCCCAGAGGTTCAAGTATGTCATGTCACAAGACAGGCTGTGTAAAGTAGTCTAATCTGCTTTTGTAAAACCCTTAACAATGTCCCCCATATTATTATACTTGTCCTTGGTTTGGAGTTCTGAATGCCCAGATGAGCTGTATAAAGCTTCAGTAGCATTTCACAGATCAAATGTTTCCAGTAATTGTGGATAACAAGTAGGTCATTGGTAACTGAGAGTGATTGATGTAAAGGGGACATGATTTTGATGTACAAAATGTTTAATGGTGATGGAAACATCAGCAATAAACCTTTTACTGTAAACTCCCTAACAAAGACTAGAGGCCACCACCTAAAATTGGTGGAGATAAGATGTATCTACAAAGGGTCGGAGGGGCTTCTTTTCAGTCAGAGTGGTTACATTTTGGAACTCTCTGCAACAAACAGTGGCATCAGCAGAGAACATTGATTCATTCAAAAATCAATTGAATACTGTCCTTAGAGACCGTAACATACAGGGGTACAGGTACTCTTAAAAACTAAGACCACACAGGGATTCATGTACACACTTGCACGCACAACACATACACAGACACACAAAGGTTGAACTTGATGGACCTGTGTCTTTATTCAACCTCAAATACTATGTAACTATGTAATAATGAAACTATGTAGTTTTTGGATTCCTGTATATTGGGAGCACCTTGTTTTTCTGAGTAAACCACCATTTCTTTTGAGGCTGCATAACTGATGTCAGAATGATAACCTTTAATATCTTCTTTTTAAAAAAAAGAACTCCAGGAAAAAAAATTATTAACCCCCACACTGCAAGGGTGCACTGTTCATTTGTATAGGTTAAAAAAAAAAGTTATTCTGACCGGACGCTCTGAGCCAGCTTGTTCTTAGACCGGTCCCTGGAGTGTCTCTCCCCCTCCCCTGCAGTGCTCTAAGGTCCCGTACAACATCAAGTCTATACACAGTATATAGATGTAAGAATGCTGAGGAAGATTTCAATGCTTCAGCAGAGGAGGAGAGAGGCTGGAGGGAATGCAATGACACATACTGTGTTTCCCCGAAAATAAGACTGTGTCTTATTTTTTTTTGCACTAAAAAAGACACTAGGTCTTATTTTCGGGGGATGTCTTACCTGGCTGGGGGAGGACCGGACGAGGTCCCGGAAGGCGGCGTGCTGTTGCCGGTCCCGGTGTCGGTGGATGATATTCCGCTTCCATCGTGCGTGCGGGCGTGTGGGCGGGAGCTGCGGCCGTCGGGCGTGTAGGCGGGAGCTGCGTCTGGCGTGTGGGCGGGGCGGAAGCTGCGGCCGGCTGGGGTGTGGGCGGGCCGGGAGCTGCGGCCGGTCTTTACACAGTTTATGTGCAGCTACCCCGAAAGTAAGACCTAGCGGATTTCTGTAATATAAGACCTACCACCGAACTAGGTCTTATTTTCGGGGTAGGTCTTATATTACAGAAAGCCCCGAAGATAGCGCTAGGTCTTACTTCCGGGGTAGGTCTTACTTTCGGGGAAACACGGTACACATGCAAACATGCATCGGGTGCGCCAATGTGCGAAAACGACGATTCTGCCTATTTTTAGGGCCATTAATCACTGATAACACTGAACTGATGAGCAGTAAAAGCTTTTAAAGCGTCGCCTATGGCCAATTTTGGGTGTGGTTGTTTTCTGTGATTTTGCGAGCGTGCGTGCACAATTTTAAAGCTTGACATGTTTGGTGTCTATTTACCCAACGTAACCTCGTGTTTAATATTTTACTGAAAAATTAGGGTGATAAATGTTTTTTTTTCAAAATGTAGGGTACTTTTTTTTGTTATATAGTAAAAAATAAAAACCCCAGTGGTGATTAAATACCACCAAAAGAAAGCTCTATCTGTTCCCAAAACATTGTATACAATTTGTTTCAGTACAGCGTTGCATGACGGAATAAATGTCAGTCAAAGTATCGCAGCGCTGAATACTGAAAAAATGGCCTGGCCAGGAAGGGGGTTTAACACCCTGGTCCTTAAGTGGTTAAACAATTTGTACATTAATATTATGTCACCTCTCAGTCTCCTCTTTCCAGGAGTCAGCCAGCTTCCTAGCCAATAAGGAAGCCGGACAGCGTGTCATGACTTGCTGCCCGGCTTCCTGATACCAGAAGTTCCAGTATTGGAATAAGCATTGTGAGCATTTGGGCGAATACGGGTACTTGCCCAAATACTTGGTTCTGTCCTTGAGGGCAGGGACTGATGTGAAAGTGCAGTATGTAAAGTGCTTCGTAAATTGATGGTGCTATTTAAATACCAATAAAAAATAAACTCCAAAGTAACTCCCATAAATACTGAAGAGGACTTCTTTACTGGCTGCTTCAGTTGCCAATATCTTTAGACAGTCCACCTAGGTAGTTTGGTAAGCTCAGAGTCCCTGCTGAGTTTTACAGATCTCCTCTGAGAATCCCAGCCAGGACTTCCAGAAGAGATGCCAGTAGCTCCGATAGTTCTCATAGGAGCTCTGTCAATACTTCTAATGGCTTTCACAGAATCCAGGCCAGTATGGCTACTGATAGCCACAGATTCCAGACCAGGACATTCAGAGTGCCCTCTAGTGCGGCTGGGCGTGTCACCTCTGATTCAGATGGGTATTTAAGAAGCCAGCTTATTGCATGTACAAAGAACATTAATACTACTTTTTCTTCTTTTTTGCTGACCCAGACTGTCTGACCATTCTCTGCTTGGCGTCCACCCTGATCTTCGGCCTGGATCTGACTTAGCTCTTGCCTTATCTACTGACTGCTTTTTGCCAACCTTGGATATCTGACCACTCTCTGCTAGCTGTCTACCTTGACCCCTGACTGGATCTGACTAGGTTTTCGTCTCCTGTTTTCATCTTCTGTCTATTGGCTGCAGACCAGGACCACCTAACCATTCTTTGGTTATCTCCTGTTTGAACCTCTGCCTTGACCTGACCACACTCTAGACTACTGTCTCCTCATTGAAGCCTTCCTGCCCTTGTCCATCCCTTGGCAGGACGATCCTAGGGGCAACCTGGTACCAGCAAGCAGCTAAACCCATCTCCTCCATCAGGGGCTCTGGAGAAAACTGGCTGGTGCTTAAACTCTGCAGGGGGCATCATCATAACACTAAGTGCCTGATGTTTTGGTATGTGTGCCAGGAGAATGTTTAACTTAAAATACAAATTTTTACTTTTTAGGCAAAGGAAGATAAAATGCCAAAGTGAATTAATTGCATAAGATGACTTGGAGGGACCAAAAAGCAACGAACATACCTGGAAATAATTCCAAAAGTATAATATTTCTAGTCAACTTAAGCCTAAATCAAAGTGCTAAGTGTTGCATGCAATCCATGGTAGCACAGTTCAATATACAAAAACTAGAAGTGCTCAATGAACACAAAACAGTCATATACCGCAAAATATAAATATATAGTACTATATTTGGATTATAACCATGCTCTGGTTTTTAAAGGAGAATTATGGGGAGAGTGAAATACACTCATCCCTATAATTAGAGCCAAAAGGTGTGACACTGAAGCTGTCACACGTTGGCTCTATAGATCGAGAATTGAGCGATCACATACCGCTGATTGCTTAGTTCTCAATCTTCTCCCTGCAGAGTGAGTGGTGACTGGCAGTCACTGCTTCCCCCAGGGATTCCCCCCTTCCCTCTCTATTCCTCCAGCGCTGACTGAGGGAACAGATGGGGAGGGGGTGGGCACATCTGGCTTTACCTCTAGACAGGCAGAGCCAGCTGTTAATCAGGCAGCAGATTGGATCCAGGCAATATTGTCAGGATCTGTCCCGGCAGCAGTGCGGCTCAGCGCTGTCAGTATATATATCGCTATATGCTGAGCGCTATATGCTGAGTTTTAAACTATGGCAAAAAAACAGGTTAAGCCATAGTTCTCTTTTAAGCAATCTGCCTGGCCAGCTGCCGGTACATTTAGGAGTACTGTGGCTTCAGCGGCCTGTGTCCCTTCAAATCCCTGCTGCTCTCCCCGCCTGTGTTGGTGGAGGCAGCGGGGACACAGACCGCTGCATTCCTCCGCTACCTGATAGAGAACTTTCTCCTTCAGGCCCCTCCTCTACTGATTGCCAGCAGGCAGTCGGCAGATGCAACAGCCAGCCTGCTATTGGCTATTGCAATTTGAAATATCCAATAGCAGGCTGGCTATTGCTCCCAGCATTAAAATAAAAAAAAGTAGAAAAGTTTAAAACAATAAAATGAAAAAGACAACAAAATGTAAAAAAAAGTGAAAAAGTTAAATAAATACAAATTAAAAATGCAAACAAATAAAATGAAATAAGGTTTATAAAATAAAATTAAAATAGAAAAAAACTTTTTTGGGTGTGTCATTTTAAATAAAACTTTATTTTATTATAATATTCTGAACAACGGTAACAGACAGCAAAACAAACGTGACCCTTATATACTTACCTTCTCTTCCACACTGCTCCTCACAGGCACTGACCCCATCGTCCAGCATCAGTCCTCTTTTGGATTGAACAGTACAATGCTGCAAAGAATGTCTCTCTCTGTAGCCCACTCATATTGGAGCAGAAGAGGGGAAAAATGTGCCTATCATGTGACCAGCCAGAAGATAGCTCAGTTTCAGTATGTATGTAGGAAAGTTTTCAAAATAGATGGGGGGGGGGGGGCAGAAGGAGGGATTGGGGACAGAGGGCATTTGCTTTGAGAAAAGGGTATTTAATGGCAATTGACTAGCCTAGCAGATTACTCTCCTTTAAAGCAACAAGTATCTCGATGTTCTCCACTAATAAAGCTAAACCTATATATAAATCTTAGTGGGTTCCTTACATTGTATGTCATTAAAAGAAAGGCAAATAGCTTTTTGGAACCAAATGAATGAGATTGACTTAAAAGCTGCTTCTTAAAAGAAATGTAGAGGCTGCTATTGACTTCCTTCTAAAAGTGCAATTTACCTGGCTGTCTTTGGCTTTTAAATATTTTTATGACAGAAGAGACTTTGAAAGTATTTGTATTACTACTTTACGTATTTGTATTACTGTTCATTGCAGGGATTACCTGTCCTGGTTACCACTGCTACTGTTGGAAACCTGCAAAATAGGGAAAAAGACAGCAATAGAAAAACTGACAAGGAACTTGACTCTTCCCTCTTATTGATATATTAACTGCTTCAGCGCTCACACCTGTATGCCAACAATGATTTAGAGTAGACATGGGCGATTCGTTTCGTTACAAATCGAAATTCGTACAAATTTTCCTGAAATTCCGAATTTCGGAGCATCCGAAATCCGAATGGCAGTTTCCGAATTATATCCGAAATCCAAATGGCAGTTTCCGAATTATATCCGAAATACGAAATTCCGTTAACGAATTTCGGATCCGAATTTCTTTGAAACAGGAACTAATATTACCCCTGTAAATGAGGTTGAACAACATGACAAGATTTTTTTTAATCCGAGATACGGATCCGCTGCTGCTGATGCATTACAATACACAGTTACACACACAGGCAGGAAATACGAAATTCCGTTGACGTATTTTCGTTCCGTTACGAACATTTGTTATATTAAAGTTAAGATTAAGAAGCAAAGTACATTTATATTGGAGTTGATGGTATTTTTTTTTTAAATCCGAAATCCGAAATTCGGATACGGAATCCGTTAACGGAATTCGTATTTCGTTTTGGTTGACCAATCAGAGGTTTTCTCTTCTGCTGCTGAGGGTTGCATTACAATACAAGCAGTAAATACGAAATTCCGTTGACGTATTTTCATTCCGTTACGAACATTCGTTATATTGAAGGTAAAAAGCAAAGTACATTTATATTGGAGTTGATGGTAGTTTTTTTTAAAGTCCGAAATACGGAATTCGGAATACGGAATCCGTTAACGGAATTCGTATTTCGTTTTGGTTGACCAATCAGAGGTTCTCTTATTCTGGGCATAGAAACACCCTAGCAATGGATATCAGAAAGCATTCAGGCTTTTTTCTTGCGCGGTGGGCCCTTGTTAGCAGAAGAGTCATCATGAGTGCGGGTTTCGTGTAAGGATCTGGCATATCGCAGTGCATCGTCTGCGGACGTGAAGGCCTTATTGTCACCATTCGGAAGCGTGACACGAAGGATCGCAGGATAAGCCAGGGTGAATTTAATGCGCCGGTCAACAAGGATGCCACATGTGTCCACAAATGCCTTTCGCTGCTTAGACACCTGAGACGAATAATCAGCGAACATGAGGAGCTTATGACCACCCGCCATGAAGTTGCGCTGGGACCTGTAATTATGGAGAATTGCATTCCTATCTGCAAAATCTAAATATCGAACGATCACCGGTCTATTCTGGGGACTTGTTTTAGGTGGACCAATCCTATGAGCTCTTTCCACTCTGCATGGAGAATTGAGGCCCAATGCCTTAGGAATGACGTGGGAACAGAAGGGTGTTAGCTCCGTCAGTGCCACGGACTCAGGTAGGCCAATTATACGGAGGTTGTTCCTACGCATTCTATTTTCCAGGTCATCAGTTTTGTCTAGCAAGTATTGTATTTGTTTGACTGCGTCTCCCTGCGCGGACGTTTGTTCTTGTGTCCGGTCTTCTATCGCACTGATCCTGTTTTCTGCTGTCTGGATGCGGCTCTCGTGAGCTTCCAGGATGAGTGACAGGCGACTCATATGCTGTTGCATAGATTCCGCAATAATGACAGCCAGATCTGATTTTAAATGTGATGCTACCGCAGCAGCCAGATGTTGATAATATATGTTGGCATCAGGTGGTGAGATTAGGAGGGGGTCCGAGGATGATTCCCCCATAGGTTCTGCTTCATTAGGTTTATCAGTTACCTCAGTCACCTCCCGATCCGCCATCTTGGAAATCTCTGTCAGCTGAGGTGATTCTGAAATCGGTGTTCTGCTAGCCATTTGCGGGCAAGACAGATATTTTTGTATCCCCTGTTGTAAGTCCCTGAAAGCTAATGTCAAATCTCTACGTGGCAGACGTGAGATAATTGATCTGTCCTGTGTTCCGATATTGCCGTGTCAGAGCTGAGCCGTTCACCGCTACTCCATAGGGCGCCGGAATTCGTTAACGGAATTTCGGATAAAAAAAACAACTACCACTCCAATATTAACAAAGGTATTTTGCTTTTTAACTTCATCATAACGAATGTTCGTAAAGTTACGAAAATATAACCGCCAGTAACAAAAATTCGTATTTCGTACGAATCCGATTCCGAATTGAGTTCAGTTACGAATTACGAAATAACGGATATTCCGAAACGTAACGAAACAGAACAAATTTTTTGACGGCGCACAAGTCTAGTTTAGAGCAATTTTTACATTTCTGTTATGGGCAACAACTGTGTCACTATTTAGGATAACCAATGAATACATGTATTGTTTTTTTAGCACAAACAATGCTTTAATTTGGTGGTATTGTTTTATTTTATGAAATCCTTAAACAAAAGTAACTCAACAAAAAAAAACTGATTTTTGTAATCAAATCAGTGTTAGTTTTTTTTTTAAAAATTCTGTACGTAAAAAAGTATACATTTTATTCTATATTTTTTCCTTTTTAAATTGCTCTAAAATTATCATTCTAGTACAAAGTATTGCAATGATATTTGCTTACCTAAAGAGCTTTTTTACCTATTTGTGTTTTTTTTTAATTCACAGCTTAAATAATAAATAAACAAAATTAATAAAAACAAATATGTTTAAATATTAACAATTAGTATAATAGACACAATAAACAAAATAACAAAAATTAAAATATTAGCTAAGTGGAGAAGGGGAAGAAGAAGATAAAAAGTTGTAGACACTCGACATACTACACATCACCTTTTTTGAAGTTCACAGGTCAGGTGTAGTATTCCCTGTCTTTTGCACCACTGCTGCCACCCTCCCTGTATTATATTTGTATATTTATTCCATGCTATGGGAACAAATAAACAAACAATATATACGTTAACTTTAAATTGCGGCTGTGCCAACACAAGTGTGTTAATAATCAATCTTAATTATTAATCTCACCTCGCTGAAAATCTAAACAAAAACATTAGGTGATTACTAATATAACTCCCATGAAAAATAAAGTGGTTAAAATGCCCTATTAAAATTAATAATCAAGGGCTAAACAAAGTGATAAATGAACAATCTGTGATAATAGGTAGATAAATAGGTTAATATCCACATCCAAGCCCAAAAAAATTTTTTCTTTTTATACTGTGTCTATCACCAGTGATTAATTTCAAGTGCACCCGACTGTGCTCCATATAAGTACTTCTCCTTCTAATTCCCACACTTCACAATCTGGTGCTCAAATTCTCCACATGTTGTTATTAAATAATGAATCTCCTTCGGTGTTCTTAGCATTCTATATGCACGCACCAGAAGATTATGACCATACGTTTAAATGGTCAAATTGCACTTTGGTGAGCGCAATCGGTATTGGTCCCATCAGCTGTATTACACGACCTCTCCGATAATCCCGCAAATTCCACAAATTCCTCCTGATCAATAGATTGGTCCACCCCACGAGATAAGGAACAATATAGTGTAATATATCCGAGTACAACTTTATTATAACATAAAATCACTTACACAGAAGAACAGAAACAACTGCACATCAATCGTCTGTTTCACCCAAAAAATGACCTCACGCAAAGAGACCTCAGCACATACCTCAGCCCGTCCCTTACTACTTTTTTCATCAGCATGACTTTTTCAAGGAGTTTTTTGGATGAAACAGCCAATTGATCTGCAGTTGTTTCCGTTCTTCTGTGTAAGTGATTTTATCTTTTAATAAAGTTGTACTTGGATATATGATACTATATTGTTAATTATCTCATGGGGTGGATCAATCTATTAATCAGGAAGAACTCGTGGAATTTGTGGGATTATAAGAGCGGGAGAGAGAACCCTGGAGGTCCTGTAATACAGCTGATGGGACCGATACCAAAGAGATAATGCGTTACGATCACCAAAGTGCAATATGACCATTTAAACGTATGGTCAAACTGGTGAGTGCATATAGAATACTAAAAACACCGGAGAGGATTTATTATTTAATTACAACACATGAAGTATTTGAGCACCAGTTTGTGAAGTTAGCAATTTAGAAGGAGAAATACTTATTTGAAGCACGGTTGGGTGCACTTCTAATTAATCACTTGTTACAGGTGATTGACACAGTATAAAAATAAAAAAACTATTTTGTGGACATGGATGTGGATATTAACCTATTTATCTACTTATCATCACAGATTGTTCATTTATAACTTTTTTAGCCCTCGATTATTATTATTATTAATAGGGCATTTTTAGCCATCTATTTTCATCGAAATTATATTAGTAATCACCCTCCCTGTATTGTCAATTCCTTCTCACACAGTGTTTATAAACCCTGTTTAGACCCAATTTAGATATACAAAGTAACATTGTATTTACTGTTTGATTTATCTGAAGATTAAAGGGATAAGCTTCAATCTGCATATGATGCCAGTAAAAAGAAATCTGACAAGAGAAAAACAAAAATTTGAAAGGCTAAGTTGACTTTTTAGACCACACTGAATATGAAATATGGCCACATTCCCAACCCCTCACCCCATCCCACCTCTGCACTTACTTGAATCACAAGGTTGCTCTTCCTGCAGACTCCTGTCATAATTTAAATTGAGGCAACCATGCATGGCTCCACCCACACAACTACTTCATCCATTCACAGATTCTTTTTTCATAGGAACGGTGAATGGAAAGCTTATAAGTCCTGTCTGCCAATGCGGCAGTTCTCAATGAAGAGCAAGTGTGGTACTGTCACTTGTAGTCCATTTATACCTCCTCCCATCCCTTAGCTGAAAGTCCAGTCCTCAGTACAGGCAGGGGCTGGGAGAAAGAGTTTGCAGGAGATAGAACACTGCCCCCACAATCCATTGATCACGTTTGCAACTCCTTGCAGATTCAAATGCAAAAAAATATAAATTCACACATGTTTTCTTTTAATGTGTGAATTATTATTATTATTATTATTTTGCAAAAGCTAGACTATGCCTTTGAATAAAATTGGTTCCTATTAAACCCCTTGTAAGCCCTTAGTTTAACCTAATCAGCACTAATTAAAAAACAAAAAGGTGACATTTCACTTTCAATAACCATGCAGCCCAAACCCCAGTCAACCAGAGAATAACTAGAGACTAGCTATTCCTTCTAGTAAAAGTTTGAATCTGCCTGTAGACAAGTAACAACCACTGCTGTGAAAAGGGGAGTGCCCAGTTCCATGTGGAGTACAACTGATGGTGTGCCTGTGAAAACAGATAATACAATACACTTTTTTAACTTGACAAGGACCATGGAACTGGCTATATTATAAATAAATAGTAGTGTGGCAAAAGTAATGATGTTTGCAACTGAAATGATAAAGCATTATTTATCTGTGTCTGAAATAACTGCCTGTATTGCCCAAACAATTTCAGCTGTAACTATGACAAACTTTATGACTCATATTTTCTATATCAGCATAAATTAAGCATACACTCCTGTTTCCTGTGCATATTTCATTTTAGTTGACACATACCGACTTTGGGATATGACCACAACAAGAAAGAAAGGCTAATTTATTTCATTAAACTCATATCAGATACAGCAATTATTAGTATTAATATAACCATGCATAAATAGTTTCCACTATTTGTACATTCCTATTATCCGGGGAGAAAAAAAAAAGTGCTCAATATACAATATAGTATAACACTGCCGACATCAAATCAATATTTGGTGTGACCGCCCTTTGGCTTCAAACCAGCATCAATTCATACACTTAAGGTGCCCATACACTGCACGATTCTCGTACGATAAAATCCCGCGATTGTACGAGAATCGTGCAGTGTATGGAAGGCGTGCAACCGTTTCTAATGTACGGTTGCACGTCTTTTGTATATCGAGCATGTTGAAAAACCAGCCGAGAATCGTATGATTTTTGGCTGGTTTGTAACATGATCGAGAGATCACTGGCGAACGGCCCGTTCAGCATTGCAGTCATCGGATGATCGCAGGTACGATCTGCCTGTGCAAGATGGGCAGATCGTACATTTTTTTACAGTACTTTACAACCCTCGCAAGACAAAAGTCTTGCGAGGGTTGTAAAGTGTATGGGCACCTTTACACAAAGAAAGGGATTTTGTAGAATTAGAGTCAGATGTATGATTAATCAGTTATATGAAGCAGGTGCTAATGATCATCAATTTAATAGGTAGGGTAAAACACAGTCATTAACTGAAACAGAAACAGCTGTGTAGGAGGCTTAAAACTGGGTGACAAACAACCAAACTCTGCTACTAAGATGAGGTTGTGGAAAACAGTTTCATGTCACATACACCATGGCAAGGTCTCTCCTAGCTAAATAGTTCAAAGCAGACTGGGGTTACAAGATGTGCTGTTCAAGCTCTTTTGAAAAAGCACAAAGAAATGGGCAATGTTGAGGACCGTAGACACATGGTCTGCCAAGAAAACTCAATACAGCAAATGAAAGACACATTATGCGTACTTCCCTTCGACATCGGAAGATGTCCAGCAGTGCCATCAGCACTGAACTGGCGGAAACTAGTGGGACCCAGGTACACCCACCTACTGTGCAGAGAAGTCTGGCCAGAAGTGGTCTTCATGGAAGAATTGCGCCCAAAAAGCCATACCTCCAACGTGGAAACAAGGAAAGGCAACTCAACTATACATGAAAACATAGGAACTGAGGTGCATAAAAATAGCAGCAGGTGCTCTGGACTGGAAAATTTAATATATTTGTCTGTAGCAGGAGGCAGTTTGTTCGCCAAAAGGCTGGAGAGCGGTACAATAATAAGTGTCTGCAGACAACAGTGAAGCATGGTGGAGGTTCCTTGGAGGGGCTGCATTTCTGCAAATGGTGTTGGAGATTTGATCAGGATACAACCTCATCATTAACAAACATTCTGATAATAGTCATTAAAACATATTTAACTTTAGAAAGACGCATGAAAGGTATTCCACTTACTAGCATTTTGTCCAAAGGATTAGGACCAGGTGACAAAAACAGTTTGTTATGTAATTATGTTTAAAAAAAAATCCTTTAAAAGTGCAATAATGATGTTCAATATCTTATGAAACAAACTCCATATGGGTTCAGGCACCAAAGGCTGAGAGATGATAAATTGCCAGTATTGTGATTTTTAATACATCCAGTAGCAATCAAAAGTAAACAGATGGCAACAAAATACTATAACATAAAATGCGTTTTCACTTTGCTAAGACAAGTATAAATCTAAGATTAAGACCAGTATCCTCATAACCTTCTTAAATGCTTCAAGGAAAATCTCCACTAAGCATTATTGGCTTCCACATTGATAACAGTAAAAGGAAAATAACAATTCAGAAAAACATTAACCCTCCTGGAGCCCTAAGAGCTTTTGGAGGGATAAAGCTTCCATTCCTAGGTCCACATCTTACCTATTAGCCAGAATCCAGCTGTGCCCAGATATTTTTATAAGTGCGCTAACTGGGGGTCAAGGGTTTATTTTATTTAGTGGCTGAGACAAGCAGATGTTTTGTTTGTTTTATGCTATGGGCTTGCTGTACACAGCTCTCTGCATTGAACGGTGCTTGTTCACTGCCTTGCTGAATACAAGTTAAGTGCAAACAAGTTTGAATTGTTCCTGGGTGTCCTTATCTTGTGCATAATTTACCACTAGTACAGCTCTACATCATGACGGTGCTTAATTGGTACCACAACACAAATCCAGTAACAAAAAACACAGTTATAGTGCAATGCAATGCAAAGATTTCTGGTACTGCATTGTGAAAAATAGTGCAGGTAAAGTCTTTTGTGCGCTCAGATATGTTGATAGCCCATTCCGAATAAATGAGCTTTCTTAACTCAAAGCACACCAGTGTGCATTAATGTATCTGTTTTAATAGAATGCATAGTGTGAATGGGCCCTAACTGTTTGTTTATTTACCTGTATATGTGGATGATTTAGGATTTAGGATTCAAGGTTTACATCTACTTTAAATAACAGCATTTCCTTCACATATGATTTTACAATGATATACAACATCACATGCATTACAAACATTGTTACAACCCAGATCCTTCCCACTTTTGTTGGTTAATAACTGAAAGATGCTATAGTGCCCAGGTCCATATTTCTTATTATGCTCTAAAGTAGTATCATTATGGCCCTGTAATACCCTGCACTACCCCTACAGGGACATTGATGCAAGTTGGACATTATATCATCAAGCAAATTCATTATAATGTAGAAAGAAATAGTTAATATTATCTACTTATAGAAAGGCCCCAAGGGGCTTCTTAGGAGATACCGAGCAGGCTGCCAACTCAACCATTCTAGTTCTTCCACTAATTTATCCCAAACTTACTGAATGTACAACTATACTATATTTATGAATAATGTGTTGTCTGTGAAATTATAAGATGACCTCGGAATTACAGATGTACCTGAATATTTCATTGTTCTAATGAAGAACCTCTACACTGGTCAAGAAGCCACAATAATGACAGAAAATAATAGACTGTTAACAGATCAGACCATGCTGTATTTTCTGCTCATATTAATTCAACCCAAATGCTGAACATAGAATTAGAGTAACAGAGCTGGAACAAGATGTTAGACGTTGCAGTATAGGTGGATGAAACATCAACAATCTTTGACGTGCCGATGATAATATGCTCATGGCTGAGAAGGTAGAATGTAGCAATTAAGAAATATCGGATACCATAGGAAAAGTATTGATACCTTTGAACTTTGGAGTTGGCAAAGAATTTAAAAAAATATCATGGACATCAAAGAAAACAAGCAAATTGATCTTTAAACAAATCAGGCTCAGCCTTTTACTACATGCCCAGATGACTAAACTGAAGCTGACTTACTTTGGATTTATTATAAGAACCAATTTACTAAAAAAGACAACTTTGGTTGAAAATGTTAAAGGGAAAACAATAGGACAACTAGCAATAAAGTTGCTGGATACAGTCAGAGAAAGTATAAACATGCAGTTGTGAAAACCGAGGATCTAAACAGTAGACAGATAATTCTGGAGAAACACCATTTATGTGGTCACCAAGTCGACATCGACTTGATATCACTAAGGGGTCTATTCACGAAGCTGCCGAGGGATCTTGCCGTAGCTTCAGCCGATCCTTCGGCTAGTTTCGGCCCCAGGACCCCTTCAGGTTCAGTAGAACCGAAGGGGTGCTGTACGGGCTATTCACTATAGCCCGTACAGCTCCTGAACGTGGCCAAGCGGCTCAGTCGAGCCGAACGCATATGCATCGGCTCGGCTGAACCGTGCTGAAGGCCGAAGCTGGCGGAGCGGCCGCTCGGCCTGCTTCTGACAGCTGGGCGGAGCCAGCCGTGATCTTACGGCTGGCTCCGGCCACTTGCAGAGAGATCAGCGTCCCTGGTTACCTGCTAACCAGGGACCCTGATCTCCAAACAGCTAACTCTCCCTGGCACTCCGGGAGTCTCCCGCTCCTGGCCTCCAAGGAGAGAAACAATGCTGTTTCTTTTGTTTTTCTTTATTCTGACACGGAGCGATGTCAGAATAGAAAAAAAAAATTCCCATTGGAATGCATTGCTACATTCCTATTGGCTATTTCAATTTCCAATAGCCAATAGTAAACTAGCATTGTACCCGCCCTCTGCTGCAGTTCTCCATCAGGTCCATCAGCAGAGGGCGGGTACAATGCTAGTTTACTATTGGCTATTGCAAATTGAAATAGCCAATAGGAATGTAGCAATGCATTCCAATGGGAATTTTTTTTTCTATTCCGGCACCTCCAACCGCTCTCCAGCTCCTCCATCCAGGACGACACGTCGCTCTACCGGTCCACAGTACCTACCATTAGAGGACACCTGTGCCAGCACTCCTGAGGACCACTCCACGGCCCACCGCCGCTGCACCACACAGGCCGCACCGTCATCGCTGAGAGCCGCCTTACACTATCCCCACAGTGAGTTACAGAAGCTCACCCCTTCTTTACCCACCATTGCTGGAAATGATAAAGCATTATTTATCTGTATCTGAAATAACTGCCTGTGCTGCCCAAACAATTCCATCTGTAACTTTTTCAGTACAGGAATGACAAATTATATGACTCATGTTTTCTACATCAGCATAAATTCAGCATACAATCCTGTTTTCTGTGTATATTTTATTTGACACATACTGACTTTGGGGTATGGCCACAAAAATAAAAGAAAGGCTATTTAACTCATATCAGATATTTTACAAGAAATTTAGCAATTATTAGTGTTAGCATTTTGACTAGTGTCTTAAAATAATGAATACAGGTTTTGTAGCTGATATTTGGTTGTGTGTCAACTTTAACAAACATTCTGATCATAGCCAGTAAAACATATTTAACTCTTGAGAGAAGCATGGAAAGTATTCTACTTCCTAACATTTTGTCCAACGGACTAAGGCAAGGATTAGGATCAGGTGACAAAAGTAGTTTTGTTATGTAATTATATTCAATAATTTTGCAATATGTTCAATATCTTATGAAAGAAATACAATAGTGAATTGTTGCCTCAGTGGTCTCCGGGTGTAACCTCTCTCCCTTTAGGTTATAACCATTTGTAACAACATACAGAAGAATGGGGTTTTTTTTGAGAGGTATAACACCAACACTTGATTTAATTGGTATAAAAGATATTTATTCTACATATATTCAGTGTAAAAACATGTATACATTTCATTTGGGTACAATCTAAATCAATAACATCTTAAGCAAGTTTAAAAGCCAATTGCATCCTAGCTCCAATTCATCTTGTTGGTCATATGTATTCAGTTGGGAAATCCATATATCCAGTCCCTACACGTTTCGCATACTGATTCCTCAGGGGAACATGGATCTATCTAATAAAAAAATGTAACCTTAAATTGGTTGGTCTAGGTAATACAATACATAAACACATTCTAAAGTCTCCACACCGGAAAAAAAACTGTGCTCTTGGCGGCTCCGCCGGACAGAGGGACACCCATCACCATCATCACCCCCACAACCCAGTCACCTCTCACTTACCACACAATGGGATTCCCCGGATGCGAACAGGGTTCCCCAGATCGAGTGTGGACAGGGATCGAAATCCCAACGTAACCACTTCATCCAGAGGTCAATTTGGGGGCCCTGGGGCCACAAGAGAGGGTGCTTCAGGATTGAACAGTTTATGGAGGGTCACCTGTGCTGAAGAATTAGTTGCGCTGTTAGGTTTATATGTAGGAAATCATGTATCCTACCGTGCATATTCATATTCACATATGTGTATGTATGTGTGTCCATGCTTGTAAATGTTATGTGGATAAATATTCCAAGATGACCTTTTGTTCTCCTATCTAACCTAGTGGACCCATATACCCTCCATATTACGTGACCATATGTGAGTCTAATACCATATGTTCTCTGTGATCGTGTCCCCATTATTAAGAAAAAACCCTTATAATAAGAGTAAATGTAAGCAAAAATGTATAAGACAAAAATATATGTAAAAAATTATAAAAAAAGTGTTTCAGTGATTGATTATGTATAAGAGTTGCTAGATAGGAGGGGTATGTGCCCCTTCCAGTGTTCCATCCATATACATTTGTATTTAATACTATAAGTGTATGATATCAAAATAATTATGATAGTGAGTATAGGTGAACAAGTGCACTGAGAGTGGGTGGAACATACTCCTACTTCCCAGCGTTGTATTCATTTACTTTTAATTTCCTTTGATGTGCCCAGCTTGATATCCCCATGATTCTCTTTTTACCCTCTCCCTGCACACACATTCAATACCTCACATGAGGCCAAACCATATTCATTATCACAGCAAAAACTCCCCCTTCAAAAAGAGTGTTGTCCATATGTGGCTCCACTCGTTCCCCTGTATATCTATGGGTAATTTTCCATTGCTGGTATCATTACCCTGTCATCTATCCCTCCTGTTTTCAAAGTTGTCCACATACCTGTCACTCCCAAGTCAAAAAGATCCAGAGTGTGTAGCATGTATGTCGCGTCTGTCTGCTTGTATGTCGCTCTAATCCTAAATCCTCGCACCTGCGTCTCACCTCCACTGTTCATCCCTCCTGCCATCCCCTCTTAAGTAGCCCCCACCGCAGACATGACGCCCAACACCTGTGTGTGTTTAGACACCCGTCCGCGGTGTGGACCTCAACTGCGCATGCGCAAAATCCCCGTGTGTTTGGGGCCCACCGTCGCTATGGCAACACGGGACGCCCAAACCGTGTCTCCGCCTCCAGTCAGCTCCCTACACGGAGCGAGCTGATGGTGGCCCAAAGGTTCAAGTTGTTTCATTTCTGGTAGTTTTTGTCTGTTTTTGTCTGTTGTTCCGTTTTTAGTAATTAATGTCTACTCTCTAATGTATGTTCTACTTCATCTGTAAATATCATTGAGGTCCAAAGGTCCCCAATATACTTGACTCCCTGTCCTAGCATCTACGGCTCACCCATCTAGATAGTCCAGATGATATGGGGAGAGGGGAGGAAATTGGAGGGGGGGGGAGGGAATATCTTATGAAACAAACTCCATTTGGGTTCAGTCACCAAAGTCTGAGAGATGGTAACTTGCCAGCATTGTGGTTTTTAATACATCCAGTAGCAATCAAAAGTAACCAGAAGGCAACAAAATACTACAACATAAAATGCGTTTTCACTTTGCTGAGACAAATATAAAGCTAAGATTAAGACTAGAATCCTCATAACCTTCTTAAATGCTTCAAGGAAAATCTCCACTAAGCATTATTGGCATCCACACTGATAACAGCAAAAGCAGAATAGCAATTCAGAAAAACATCAACCCTCTATTTTTAGTGCCCATGTACACTGTTGCATTGTGATATTGTGTTGTAAGAACTTTTTTTACTGCACATTTCTGCAAAGCATGTTAACACATTGTGAGGCACTAGCTGTAAAGGTTGTGTATGGTGTATATCTGTCACATACACATGGTGAGGGGCTCCAGGATTTGTTTCTGTTATGGGAAAGATATTATTGATTTGTTAGATCTAAAAAAGTTCTGGTCTGGGTCCTGGAGCCTGAAGAGCTTTTGGTGCGATAAAGCTTTCATTCCTAGGTCCACATCTTACCTATCAGCCAGACCCCAGCTGTGCCTAGACCTTTCTATAAGTGAGCTTACTGAGGGTCAAGGGCTCTCTCTCTGCTGTGAGAGCTTGGTTCCGGTTGAGAAGGCTGACTGCTAGCAGAACGCTAAAAAGGTACATGTGCTGCCTGCTTGTTGTGCGGAACCCATTAGGGGGCACCCTATCAGCCGGGAACTGACATAAGTTTATTTAGTGGCTGAAACGAACAGATGTTTTGTTTGTTTTATGCTATGGACTTCCTGCCTGCATTGAACTGTGTTTGTTCATTGCCTTGCTGAATACAAGTTCAGGGCAAACCAGTTTGAACTGTTCCCGGGTATCCTTTTCTCATGAATAATTTACCACTAATACTACCGGTTAAACCTGCCCCACATCATGATGTTGTTCAATTGGTATTGAAAAACACACCTATTATAGCGCACTGCAATGCAAAGATGTGAGTTCTTTGTACATGGTGTACTGCAGTGTAAAAATTCTATCATTCGCTCAGATATGTTGATAGCCCAATCCGAATAAATGTGTTTTCTTAACTCAAAGCACCCCAGTGTGCATTAATGTATCTGTTTTAATACAATGCATAGTGCGAATGGGCCCTAACTGTTTGTTTATTTACCGGTACATATGGGTGATTTAGGATTTAGGATTCAAGGTTTACATCTACTTTAAATAACAGCATTTCCTACACAGTTGATTTTACAATGATATACAATATTACATGCATTACAAACATTGTTACAACCCAGATCCTTCACACTTTTGTTGGTTAATAACTGAAAGATGCTATAGTGCCCAGGTCCTTATTTCTTATTTTGTTCTAAAGTAGTGTAATTACGTCCCTGTAATACCCTGCACTACCCCTAAAGGGACATGATTGCAAGTTGGACATTATGATATCATCAAGCATATTCATTATAATGTAGAAAGAAATAGTTACCATTATCCACTTATAGAAAGGCCCCAAGGGGCTTCTTAGGAGATACCGAGCAGGCTGCCAACTCAACCATTCTAGTTCTTCCACTAATTTATCCCAAACTTACTGAATGTACAACTATACTATATTTATGAATAATGTGTTGTCTGTGAAATCATAAGATGTCCTCGGAATAACAGATGTACTTGAATATTTCATTGTTCTAATGAAGAACCTCTACACTTGTCAAGAAGCCACAGTCATGACAGAAAATAATAGACTGTTAACAGATCAGACCATGCTGTATTTTCTGCTCATATTAATTCAACCCAAATGCTGAACATAGAATTAGAGTAACAGAGCTGGGCTGGAGCAAGATGTTAGACTTTGCAGTATAGGTGGATGAAACATCAACAGTCTTTGACGTGCCGATGATAATATGCTCATAGCTAGAATGTAGAAGACCTCAAGAGCCTCATAGAGAAAGTCAAAGAACAAGGTGAAAATATGGGACTTCACTTCAACATCAAGAAACTAGAGTTATGACAACAGTAAAGACAGCTAACTTCAGAATTAATGGGGAAGACATCGAATTTGCAGATGGCTTTTACCTTCTTCAATCAATTATTAACAAAAAGAATCCAGAAATCAAGAAATATCGGATACCATAGGAAAAGTATTGATACCTTTGAACTTTGGTGTTCATGAAAAATTCAAAAAATATTATGGAGACCAAAGAAATTTATATTTTTAACAAATCAGATCCAACCTTTTTTTTTTACAAGTCGAGTAGACTAAACTGAAGCTGAATTTTTTTTGGACATATTATGTGAGCCAATACACTAAAAAAGACAACTTCAGTTGAAAATGGCAAAGGGAAAAAGAAAAGAACAACCAGCAATAAAGTGGCTGGATAAAGTCAGAGAAAGTATACACATGCTGCTGCAAAAGCTGAGGACCTAAATAGGAGACAACAATGCCATTTATATGGTCACCAGGAATCAATATGAACTTGATGTCATCATGTTATATCCTAAATATGGGTATAACATGAAACATGGCTTTAAATGGTAAACTTAGCCTATAACTATAATTGCATGATGTTTATATCATCATTCTATAAACAGGATGCCATTTGTTTGGAATCATTTTAGCCATCAGTTGCAAAATTAATTTCTTTTGTATTGTATTGTAAAACATAAAAGTTAATGTGTAGCCTAAGTACATACAGTATACGTGTGTAAAATTTGCTTTTTATCATTCTGTCATAAAATATGAACAGTAAATATAAGTTAAAGATTACAACGGTTGTCTGCGTTGTGCATCATTCAACTGTTAATTTATTAATTACATTTTAAAAGATACGTCTAAATGATTTGATTAAAGTTCTCTGCTGGTAATGGGAATCTGACAAAAGATTGCTTGGCCACGCAGCTGTTCATGGACTGGATAAAGTAACATTTTTGATATACCCTACAAATAAAAAAAAATCAAGTGTGCTGTATAAAAGGAAAAATCCCCAGCACAATCAGCATAAAAGGACCTGTATTATTTGTTTCAAGTTTTCAAAAGAAAGGTCTTGGATGACTACACATACAAATACTAGGAATGCACTGGTGCATTGGTGTCGATACCGAGTATTTGGGCAAGTACTTGTACTCGCCCAAATGCTCCCGATGCCTATCCCGAAAGAGGAACTTCCGGTATGAGAAATCTGGGTGGCGAGTCCTTACACACTGCCCAGCTTCCTGATTGGCCATGAAGCCAGCGCCATGCTTCTTCATCATCTGCTGACCAGTGAGCATGGAGACGGCTTTCCTGCTAATCAGGAAGCCGGGCGGCGAGTCATTGCACATCGCCCGGCTTCCTTAATGGGACTTCCCGTATCAGTATTCAGTATTGGTGAGTACCAAAAAAAATTGATACTTGTACTCGATACCAAAAGACCGGTATCGGTGCATCCCTAAAAAAATACATATGGAAGCTGCACAGCTGAACCAAGATGCCGCCTTAATGTTCAAATGTACACATAACAGTGAGAGTATCAATAATCATAAAAATACAAAAATAACTCTTGGAGCGGCCATATTGAATAAGTATCTGAAGTAACCACAGCACAGAGCAGGGTCGAGAATTCCACTTATAGAACAGCCCCAAGAGGTTTCACAAGAATAGGAGAAACATGGTTAGATTCCCAACCCCCCTCCCCCACCTCCATCCTGCCTGTGCACTTAACTGAATTTTAGCATTTATCTCCCCGCAGGCTCCTGTCATAATTACAATTTGACACAGCCATGCGTGGCTCTGCCCGCACAGCTACTCCACCCATTCACATATCTTTTAGTGGGATCTGTGAATGGAGAGACTACAAGTCCCATCTGCCTCAGTGGCAGTGGGACTTTTAGTTCTCAATGGAGTACAATTGTGGTATGAACACTTGTAGACCACTCATACTTCCTCCCATCCCTTAGCTGACAGCCTGTGCCTTGGTACAGACAGTGGCTGGCAATTAGCTGCCATTTCACTTTCAGTAACCATGCAGCCCAAACTCCAGTCAACCAGAGAATAACTAGAGACTAGCTATTCCTTCTAGTAAAGGTTTGCATTGAATCCGACCGGTAGACAAGTAACAACCACTGTTGTGAAAAGGGGAGTGTTTGGGTCCATGTGGAGTACAACTGATGGTTTGCCCTTCAGCAGTGAAAATGGGTAACACCAATACACTTTTTTTTTTACTTGACAAGAACCATGGAACTAGCTAAATCATAAATAAATAGCAGAATGGCAAAGGTAATGATGTTTGCAACTGCCATTATAACCTTCACAGAAATAAACTTCTGCGTTGACCAAACAATTCCAGCTGTAACCTTTCCAGTACAGGAATGACAAACTATATGACTCATGTTTTCTATTTCTGCATACATTCAGCATACAATCCTGTGTTTCCTGTGTATATTTTATTTTAGCAGTTGACACATACGGACTTTGGGGTATGCCCACAAAATAAAAGAAAGCCTATTTTGTATAATTTAACTCATATCAGATATTTTGCGTCAAGAATTATAGCAATTATTAGTATTAGCATTTTGCCTAGTGTCCTAAAATAATTAAAGCAGGTTTTGTAGTTGATATTCAGTTATGTGTCAACTTCTGATCATAGCCATTAAAATATATTTTAAGAGGTAAGTTACCCATATCTTCAAAATAACAACAAACACGCCTTTAGAAATGGCAATCTATAAACACATACTTCTAGATGCAGGTTGCAGGTTTTGTATTCTTTGCATACCTTATTTTTCTTTTTTCCCCATTCTTCTCACAGTGGCCATTTTTACTAAGGGCAGATGAATCCTTCTCCCTTTACTTCCTGGAACTCTGGCACATGTGACTAGACATGTGAATAGGACATTTGACTATGCAGATTATCTTAGGGGAAAAAAATGACTTTCTCTGAGAACTTGTGAGATTACAGATGAGATGTAACCTTCCCAGGAAGCAACGTTTGGGCACGATTACATAATTTGTGCCAAAGAGGACAAGGAAGTAGAAAAAAAAGAAATTGTAAGCAAAATGAATATGTTTTTTAAACTAATGTATGTAAGATGATTTCATATCAGCATGCAGACCTACATGCTGATGCTATTTTTAGTCAAAGTGGAAAAAGGTCCACTTTAACTCTAGAGAAAAGCATGTAAAGTACATGTACTCACTAGAATTTTGTCTTAAAGGTCTAAGGAATGGAATAGGAACAGGTGACAAAAGTAGTTTGTTATGTAATTATGTTCTATATATTTGTTACATAGTATTTTAGGTTGAATAAAGACATAGGTCCATCAAGTTCAACCTTTAAGTGTCTGTGTCTGTGTGTGTGTTGTGCGTGCATGTGTGTATATGGGTCCCTGTGTGGTCTTAGGTTTAGGAATACCTGTACCTGGCTGTGAAGCTGGCTCAATGATGTTTGGTCGGCTCATTGCTGATTGGCTGGCAAGCCGGCTTCCTTGCCAATCAGCATCGAGGCAGCCAAACAGCATGGACCCGGCTTCTCAGGCTATCAAGAAGCTGGGCGGCATGTCATTACCGCAAGCCGCAGGGCTTCTTGATTGCCCAGGAAGCCGGCTCCATGTTAGCTGAAGTGCCGGTTTTGGTACTCGGTATCAGCGAGTACCAAAATATGAATATCGGTACTCGCATCCATACTCATAACCTTCTTACATGTGTCTGTGAAGGGTCTCATTCATCCAGGTCATGGTATATCTGTAAAATAATAGGTCAAGGCAACTTGACTTGCTGTATTGAAGATGTTTCACTTCTTACATGCTTCAAGGAAAACCTCCACTAAGCATTATTGGCATCCACATTGATAATAGCAAACGCAGAATAACAAGTCGGAAAAACATGGACCCTTTATTTTTAGGGCCCATTCACACTATTGCATTGTGGTATTGTGTTGTAAAACACACTTTACTGCAAAGCATGTTAACACATTGTGAGGCAGTGGCTGAATAGGTTGTGAATGGTGTATATCTGTCACATACACACGGAGAGGGGCTCCGGGATTTGTGTTTGTAAAAGATATTATTGATTACTTAGATCTAAAAAAGTTCTGGATTGGGTCCTGGAACCCAAAGATATTTTGGTAGGATAAAGCCTTCATTCCTAAGTCCACATGTTACCTTTTAGCCAGACCAGTGGAGTCACAAGGGGGTGTGGGTGGCCTGCACTGGGTGACACCATCAAAGCGGGTGATACCAAAATGACTGACAGCCATTCCGGTGTCACCCCCTCTCTCTTATCCCACCAGATGAACATCCCCTCCACTCTTTGCCGGGATGGCTGCTGGCAGTTAGTGCATGTGACGTCATTACCCACATGTGCTATGACATCATGCCCATTCACGATGATGTCACACACATGCATGATGACATCACCATGGGTGACACCTGACCTAGGGATGTCTCTGAGCCTTCAGAACTTCAGAATTAATGCAGAATAAAATAGCCTGAGCTTACAGCAGCCAGCTTTGTGACAGGAGTGTCCGATGGCTGTTTTTGCGGTTATACCAGGAAGTGAATGACCTCAGGATGGTTTTAAGTGGAGTTACTGCAGACATAGAGGACTTTTCAAAGCGCTGTACATTATACCTTTGTGAGTACATTGAGTACTTTTTATTTTCATTTGAATAAATGGTATTACACTTGGAGGTGGTGCTCTGGTGTTTGTATTTATGTTTTAACAAATCAGACACAAACTTTTACTACACACCCAGATGGCTAAACTGAAGCTGTCATACTTTGGATTTATTATAAGAACCAATTTACTAAAAAAGTCAACTTTGGTTGAAAATTTTGACGTGAAAAGAATAGGACAATTCTTTTCCCGTCAAAATGCTTTGTGAAAACTGAGGACATAAATAGGAGACAGATCATTCTGAAGAAACACCATTTATGTGGTCACCAGGATTCGACATCGACTCAATGACACTTAATGGTAATAATACATTTATTAGACATGTGCGATTCGTTTCGTTCCGAATCGAAATTCGGACGAATTTTCGTAAATTCGGACATTCGGATGTATCCGAATTCCGAATTACAGACATAACGAATGCAAACGAATCCGAATTTAAAACGAAACGAAACAAATTTTTTGGCAGTGCACATGTCTAACATTTATATCTATGTGTTAGGGTGCTCCTGAAGCTCCACATTAAAAAAATAAAATAAATGGACACATATTTCTAAAAGAAATAAAAATGTGTATTTATAATTTTTTTGCAGTGTAGCCAGTAAAGCATTGTAACTGTGATGAGTGAATCGTGGGTTCAATACTTGGGCTCCTACAGATTCTTCCTCCCCTCTCTGTCTGTACCTAGTTACAGGCATTCAGTAACAGGGATAGGAGAAAGAATAAATACACTACACATGCGTTGACATAACGTTTCTCCATTCACAGATCCTGTCAAAGGATCTTTGAATGGATGGCACAGCTTTGTGGGTGGAGCCACACACAGCCAGCCATTTAAAAAAAAAACAGCAGCCTGCAGGGAGATGAACCCCATCAATCAGGTAAGTGGTGGACAAGATGGGAGCCGGTGGGGATGGCTGATATCATCATTTTTTATGTTGCATGGATATGGGTATAACATGAGAAATAGCTTTAAAGGGTACACTTAGCCTATAACTGTAATTGAATGATGTTTATATCATCATTCTATAAACAGGATGCCCTTTGGAATCTTTTTAGCTTGTCATCAGTTACACAATGATTTTCTTTGATAGATTGTATTGTAAAACATACAAGTTAATGTTTAGCCTAAGTACCTGTACATGTGTAAATTAGCTTGTTTTTCTCTTGTCATAAAATATGACCAGTAAACATAAGTCAATGATTATGAAGGTCATTCGTGCTGTGTATTATTCCACTCTTTGGGGAACAAATACATTTTAAAAGAGACATTTAAATGATTTGATCAAAGTTCTCTGTTATTTTGCTGTTAAAGGGAGTCTGTCATCTACAAAAGATTGCTTGGCCTGCATGCAACAGTCCATGGAGTGGATAAAGTAGCATTTTTGACAAGCCCTACAGTGTAAAAAAAAAATTGCAGTATGCTGTAACAAAAAAATCCCCAACACAATTAGCAATAAGGACCTGTTTAATCTGTTTCAAGTTTTCAGAAGAGAGATCTTTGATGTATACACTTACAAATACATAAAGCTGCACATCTGCTTCAAGGTGCCACTGTAATGTGCAAATGTACGCATAGCAATGAGAGTATCAACAATCATAAATACAGAATATAAAAATCGGTCTTTATAAAAACAAGTATAAAGTAACATAAATCTGCTAATACTTCAAACTGCGTGAAACACAATCAGACAAATATAATTACAGCGTTACACTATATAAGAAAAACAAAACAAAACCTAAACAAACCAAACAATCACACTAAATGCTATACCATAAAATAAATACATATTCTCAAAATAAAAATAACATGTGAAACACATTTAAAAAGTGTATAAACATACTGTACAAGTGTCCATAAATCGAACAATGCTCTATCCAAATATTAGATAATAGCATGATCAGACTCTAAAGTGCAGTGTGACTCCCACTACACTACTACTCTCATTGACTTCCTAAAGGTGCCCATTCACCTTGCGATTATTGTTTGTAAATCAAACGTGATCAGGTTTTTGTACAATAATTGAGCAGTTGAAGGGAAGTGAATGATCATAATTACTAGGATGCACCGATACTTTTCGAGTACCATTGCAGATACTTGGCATTTTCATGAGAACTACCAGGGTGGCAGAGGTTGCAGCTGGGACCGAGCTCTGGTGCTCCACCACTGTCCTGAAATCATTAGTCCGTATTGTTTTAGAAAAACTGCCACATGACAATAAACAAAAATGTATCAGTACTCGCACTTTTAAGTACTTGGCAAGTACCAGTACTCGTAAAAATGGTATCGGTGTATCCCTTTATTTATATTTATAAAAACAAAATCATACATTAAAACAGAGATGTACAAATCCCAGGAGCTCTGTGTGCTCCTTACAAATGACAGCTGACTCCTAACTTCTGAATTTTTCTCTAGTCTAGTGCTGGAGCTCGAAAAGTATCGGTACATGTACTTGTACTTGTACCTAGTACTGTACTTGGTATCGGTGCATCCCTAATAATTACTGTACAACTGGATGAATTTCCTTGATTGGTCAGGCTGGAAAACGTTTTTCAAATCATATGAAAATTAATGGATTAGTGGCATTCTCATACGAAAAAAATCGCAACATGAACACTGCACATGCACAAACGAAAATCTGTTCTGTCGAGGTCACAAGGTGTATAGCCAGCTTTAGGAAGTAGGGCAGAGTTTAGATGACATCACATAGGGTCGGGAAATAAGGGACATTGGAGTTGTTTTCCTCTTATCAAATGACTGCTGCAGTCCGTTCATTACAGTTCACATGCACAACCGAGTGTGCTGGTTGATGTGAACAGTAATATGTGAGTGTCATGATTTTTATTATTTTAAATGAACTATTTTTAAATGGAAAGCACTTTGGATTTTTTGTATGCTCTTTCTTTGTGAGCATTCATCTTAGCCATTTATGGAACAATAGGCAAAAATCGTACGATTCTCAACGGGTTTTCGAACATGTTCGTAAGATAAAAGTCGTGCTGCCTTACAGTAGTAGAGGTCGCACGGCTTCCACACACCTTACGATTTCCTGCGATTATCTTGCGATTATCGCAAGGTGTGTGGGCACCTTAAATCAGCCCCTGTATGTATGCATGTGAAATAGGGACCTTAGATTGTAAGCTCTTTGAGGGCAGGGGCTGATGTGAATGTGCACTATGTAAAGCACTGCATAAATTGTCAGTTATATAAATACCTGTAATAAATAAATAAATTCATACTGACAGGATCACCAGGTAAAATAAAGGAAATCAGCCTGAATAAAAGAAAACAAATGCAGCCACTACATCTATGGATTGGTGTGCTGTGTTGCATTACATTATTATTCTTGGGTTTGGATAAAAATGTAAAACTCCTTTTTTTTTTACCACTTTCACCACTTTTTTTATCTAGAAGGTTCAGCTTGGTTTTAAAAAGCAAAATCTAAATCTGCAAGCTTGGTGTTCACTGACATGTTTGCTTTAACGTTATTAAAATAAACTATATGTATCATAAACTGTGCTGCCAAAGTTGGTTTAAAATCAATAGGATCTCTTTTAAACCAGCCTGCAAAATGATGTTGGGTAAAACTTTGGCCAGTTGCCTGTTTCATATTAATAGAGAATAATACCACATTGCAATCAGGATTTTGGCTGGCTACTCTGCTCAGGAAGCTACAAGCCAGCCATATGTATTGTGGGTTTAGAGAATTAGGATGCAGGTCACTCCTATTATGTTAAATGGATGAGTTTTACCGGTGGAATTATACTAAATTGCAAACCTTCTTTTGGAATAACAAAGAGAACAATTAAAAAAAAAAAAAAACAATGTATGAGTGGAGTAGAGAAAGTGTAACTGTGTACATTACATTCAGCTCCATGTTTCGGCCTACCAATCTTACCCCTGACCTTAACAAGTAGCACCAAGTTAACTCCTTATGTGCATCATTGCCAAATGTGTCAGGATATCCTGTGTAGGAATCAATGCTGACATCACCCAGTCTACAACAAGTCTATGGGGGTGATTTACTAACCTAAACACACGCACACACCAGGAGCGTGTGATTTTCACACAGCAAAACGTATTTATCAACCAAAAAGTCTCTAAAAGCATATTTCCACTAATGCCATATATGGAAAAATCATGCACATGATCCATATATAATTCTGCTTCACAGTTTAGACAAAAATGGTTAGCTCATGCATTTACATTCCTGCATTCATCAACGCAAGCAACACAACATAGAGCTAATTTACACAACATCACCTTGCAATTCATGCAAGGCTTTGCACAACACACCTGCTGGGTGTGTACACACTACAAAGGTGTTTAGATTCCACCCATAGATCATGCTGGGAGGGAACACACTACAGAGGTGTATACATGTTCGTGGTGTGTTTATAAGGTTAGTAAATCAACCCCTATACATCATTAAAGTGATATTAAAGTCAAAAGGATTTCAAGCTATTTCAAATGCTGATGAAATCACTTACAATTGATACTGCTTTTTGATATTTATGTTAAAGTTTTAATTTGCTGCAGAATCAGTTGGTCCCCTCAACACTGGTCCGGGCTTTCTGTTTTGGAGTGACTCCTTTCTCAAGCAGAGTATTATGCAGTCACCCTTGTGTGTAATTGTAAACGTTTTGTGCCTCCAAAAACAAACAGACACTGCAAATCAAGCTACTCCCCTCCACCCTGGGCCTCTCTCCACCCTTGACTCTTCTACAAGCTAGTAAATGAACAGTTGCTGGAGTCTGCTATGTCCTTTGTGATCTTGTACTGGACATGAAGTTCAGGGAAGCTGAGCTAAGAGGCTTGGAAGCAGCTGTTCCGAAACATAATGTTTGTAAGTGTTGGGCAAAATATGCAAAGCAATGCTTTACTGGGTAATCTATATTTGTTTAATCTGGATTAATTTTTTTCTCAGCTCAGAATGCCACCTTTTCAGGGTCTTACAATATTGGAAAGTTTCCTACAAATTACAATTAGGTTCAGGTCAAGCCCAAAACCTTAACGCTAACTATCAAAACAATCTGGCCATCACCCGTATGAATCCATGGCTGTTATTTGTAAACAAAACAGGTAGGGATCTGTCATATAGCAGTGGTAGCACTATCAGAGTGAACATCTTCTCCTATGGTGGTAACAGATTGAACTCAGCTTTTTATATGTTACCATGGAGAATCCTCTACAGGTCATTTACTACAGCTTTCTGCTCAGTTTTCTGTAGAGGCTTCTCCTTTGGGACTTATTTTATGTGGGCTAGTGACACTACTAGCTGATAAAAAAAGCCTAGTTCAGCCTGTCATGACCATGCTGAATGGTGGAATATTTCCTCACCAAGGTTTTAGTCATTAGAAAAGACCCCACAATGGATTTAAATGTAATCCAACATAAAAGTAAAAATGTTGTCAGTAAAGGGACTGCCTTTAACAGGGTATTTAAAATGATGGGGCCCCTATAAAGGGTTTTGCCATAGACCATGGTCACCTATGGTTACAACCCCAGTTCAACTAGAGGAATATCTTGTGTACATGGCTGCCCAGTGCAGGCTGAGATTCATAACACAGCAAAACCATAAAAGTATCACACACACACAAAGCCCAACCTCTACTAGCTCTTTGTTACTACACCTACTAGGTGTCAGCAATCCAGATGTCACATCAAGAAGTAAAAATGGATATTGCACTCAGTTATGCCAGGTGAAAAACTGAAGAAAGAGTCTTACATCTACTTTATTAAAGCTACAGTTTTAGGAGCAGCTGGTGAACTGAATCACCCCTAATATCTTTACTCCAATGGCAATGTTTCCCCATAGTGTCTTTTTCTGCCTCTTCCTAGATGACCTAATGAAGTGGTATACTCCAATTATATACTTGTTTTCTTTATGGAGAAGTTCTCTCTTTGCAATATCGGTGACGGCAAGATGCAACTCGAAATCCTGGGATGGAAATGTTTTTTTATTGGAAGCCCCTAAAACAATAATAAGCTTTTAACCCTATCATCAAATACTCATAATTTTAAAATTATGGGCTGAATGGCCTTGTGAAGCTTTAATGCGGAATTTTTAATGTGATCTGATTTTCCCTAGGGTCTCACCAGTCTCACCAGCGTTCAAATAAAACCATCTTTATTAAATACATTACTTTATACCCAGCAATGTTATTGCTTGATCTCTGTGCTTCTCAGTGCAATGCAGGTAGATCATGGCTGGTGAGAGAAGCCAGCAGGGCGCTGTTCATAGCTTCCTGAAAACAATTGGGCATTCTGACGCCATACCCCTCCTGCCATCATGCCTTTTGGAAAGAGTTATTCAAATATCAAAATGCCTTCATGAGCATATGTCAGACTAGAGACGTGGGCATTCCTAGGCAGACCTAGGAATTCTTAGGTATTTGCATACAGACCTCCCTAGGTAATGCTCACATTTGATGGTGAGCCTTCATGATTTAAATAAATGACTTGAGTTAAGCTTTATTACAATGCATTTAGATGTATCCATTTTCTAACATGCATCAAACATTTCTATCAATTTATTATGTGATAATATATATTCTGAGACTAAAACCTCCAATTTGATTTTGTGCATCACACAAATGATATATCTTTTTAGCAAACAACAAAAATGAAATAAGCAGTGCTCAGCTTTATACTCATGAACTCTTTAAGCGTCTGCAAAGCTAGAAAGATGAGCAGCAAAAAATACCCTAAAATGATTTGCATGGCTGCAGTGTCTTATTCTCTTGCCAGTGTTAAAGTGGAAACAAATTAAATGATTTTTGTAATCGCAGAAATGCAGAGATGTTATGACAGAGCTTAAGTTAACATGTACTGTTAATCACATCATTTATATTGACCTGCCAATGCAATTATAGCTCAATGATCCAAATATGCACAGTGATTTCAGCATGTCTTGGAATGTCATATAGACATACCACTACCAAGTACAGTAATTGCAGAAAATACACAATTCAGTTCAGTTATGTATAATGCAATATTTTCAATGTTCTGCAAGTCCAATAAGGACAACCAAAGTATGATATTTAGAAAATGCACAATTGAGAACCGTTATATATAAAACATTTACCAAATTCTGAATGCTTATTTTTGATAAAAGGAAATATTTTAAACAAAGTTTTGACATTTCAAGATGTTCTCCAAGAAAGAGTTGATTTATTTGTCCTTAAAGAATATCTGAACCCAAGAACAGAATCACATATATTGCGGATTACCAATCCAGGCCAGGAAATAACAGGCAGTGAGCTTGTGCCTCCCCTCCTGAACCAGGACACATGTCCTCAACATGGGGATGGCACCTTGACAGAGGGATACACCTTGGCAATGCACCTTGCCCCATGTTGAAGGACAAGGGTCTAATTTCCAGTTCCAGTGGGAAGGTAGGGATCTGCAAATAGGGGGAACTTATTGTAATCGGATAGCCCCCCTTAGGATAAGGGGGCCTCCTTATATTTGCTCACCGCATTAATTTTAAAAGGTGCACAGTACCCCTTGTTACTCATTCACAAAAAAATACAAAGTAAATAAACACACAGACACCTCAGAAAAAAAGTCCTCTATTAAAAAATCCACAAATAATGGCCCTCAATGTAGATCCAGTATCAATCACATTACCCAGTGATGAAGACTCGTCGTCAAACATGAGCAATACCCTGCCTTCAAAAACACAACAACACGTGTGCGACAATACTGCTAAATCTGGCCATTTAACTGGCCCATTCGATAAACCTCGAACTGCTAGGGTTGAACTTTCCATTGACGCGCACTCACAGTGATATTAAAATAAAAAGTCTAAGGCTATTTTAAATGCTGATTAAATCACATACAATGGATGCTGCTCCTTGATGTTTAAACGTTTTTGTTTTCTGCCAAATCAGCTGGTCCCTTAGTCTTGGCTCTGATATCCTGTGTTTGTGGCTCTTTCCCCTTGCAGGGTCCTATAGAGCCACCATTGTGTGTGCTAGTAAGCTGTGTATGTCTCCACAAACACACAGGCACAGCAGGGCAAGCCAGTCCTCTGCTCCCCCTCCTCCTCCTTTGCTGGAGACTGCTCAGTCGCTTGTGATGTTGTGCTGGACAGAAAGTTCAGGGAAGAAATGCTTTGCCAGTCAATGTATATTTGTTTATTATAGATTCATTATTTAAAAACATTTTGAGAGTTTAGTACTACTTTAGAGCTCATCCCTACCAGTCAGTCAACAGGCTGCAGCTGCACAATTCAGCAACTGACCGTGCCTGTAAATACTAATGATGTGTCAGTAGAAACCGGTGGAAAAGTGTGTGTGTAGGGGTACACTTTCTTGGAGCAAACTTTTTTGTGTGGGCTCAGAATTTCACCTTTATACGTTACAATGCATTGTTTTGAAGTGCACATGCTGTAAGAGGACGGTGCACAAATAAAATTATAAATACTCACTAGGGATTGGTTGGCCTGATAACTATTCATAACTTTACAACAACAACAAAGCACCATCTAATGGACAAATCAACAGAGACTATCACTGTGAAGAAATTAAGATTGAGGGTTATTTAATTTCTCTATCTGCTTTTTTTTTTAAATAAAAAGTAAATAAAAATGTTTAAAACATCTGTCATGACTTGGAACTTTCACAGGGCTTCCTCTCTGCACTTCCAACAAATGAAAGAAGTGGCAGGGATCAAAAAGGAAGATGATGAGGACATGTAACTGGGGAGTACGGCAAAGGTTCACTTTAAGACAAGATTTTGTTGAAAAATTGTTTAAAAATATAAAACATATAATGATATTTACTCTTATGCATGTGCACTATTACAATATAAACTTTCTGAATGCTAAACTATTCAGCACTAGTAAGTAGTAACTGATGAAATGCATCATTTGTTGTAGACAAGCTGTTATTCCATTCTTTGGCACAGCCTCTATATTTGAACACGCTTTAAAACATCAATGCTAGCAGATGTTTTTTGTCTTCTCCTGAAATCAGTGTTTATAGAAATATGTTTGGCTCAAGCTCCTGTGCATTTCCCTTTGTCCTGTCTTTAATAAAGGCTTGCTAATGTGTGTCCATTCCCTGTGTGAATAATTCAGAATAGTGTAAAGTGATGTAAACTTTTCTGGACAAATGTTTCCTGCTGAAGAAAAGATAAAGAGAAGCAATGAGGTACTTCAATGCAATGATAATGTACAGAAAGTAGTAACTTGAAATGTCAGGAGAAAGCAGGGGAATAGGCATTATGCATATATTATTTACAATAAATGAATGAATGAATACATCAAATAAATAGATAAATACATAAATAAATTAAAAAATGGATGAAAATGTATTAATGGCTTAGTGCATACACTGTAAAATCTTAATGAACTCTTTATAGAACTGGTAATATGTTACAAACATTTTAAATATATTTTTCTTCCATGTAACAAATTTTTGTTTTTTTTGTAACATGTAGCTTAAATTTAGTCAATAGGTAGTGTAGACTATTGATATTTGAACATGCTGGGGTTCGATATGCCAGCCATTATTTATGGGGGGGGTCTTCAAAATCAGTTTTTGCCATTTTCAGGCTAATAGGTAAGGGATTGCCAAACAAATGGTATAGGGAACTGAGCACTGTCATGGGGAACATGTACCAATGCAAAAAAACAATTTTAGGAAATATTTTGTCAACAAAAACACAATGGTGAGAGGGCCATGTTTGCTATGTGAGTTCAAGGTCAACATGGGAGAAACACCAGTCCTTTAAATTGCTTTTAAGCTGTATGTTGTGTAACAGAACACACATTTCTCATAGACAGCGTCAGTCACATGCTATTCTCCCATTACATAATTTAAATGTGTAATATATTTTCTTACTTTTACATTATTCCTTAGCTTAAATACAACAACAGCACCCAATCTGATTAACATTAACTTTAAAAAGTCTATTTTAGATTTTCACTGCAACAACTGAATTTGTATCTAGCAATAATAGGCAAGAATTGACACAACACTTCTAAAAGCTTTGGAAAGGTTTACACTTCCAAAACAATTAAACTAAAACCCTCAGCATCATACCAATTGTAAAACAGTGGGAAAATGTTTCATAGCATAGCCTGTTGTCCTCTTTGTGTGCATTTTGTACAATTAACAAAGTTTAATAAAATTGCAACACAAAGTGCACAATAACACTTCAAAACCACAACTCAACATTCCAGAGTTAAAAAATGCAGTGCCATATTTCATAAGTCAGACATATACAGAAGCACAGTGGCTGGATAATATGTAAGCTTAATTAGGGCTACAATGTATGAAGAAGAGATTAGGCCGTTTTTATCAATACATAAAATAAGACTGCATTATTTCAGAGACAGCCATCATAAATATTGTACAGACTTGCTGTACATTATGTAAGCAGTTTACTAGGTCGCAATGTAAGACCCAGAGATGAGGCTAATTGTATCATAAAATAAAAATTAGAGTGCGTTATGACAGAGACAACAGCCAGAAATTTTGCACAGATGCACTACACATGCTGTAAGTGGTTTGACTAGGCCGAATTTGAAGAGGGAGCAACAAGGAAGTTTTTATCATGAAACACAATAGTGTATTATTTCTGAGAAGGCCAAAAATATTGTACAGACGCCATGACCATTATGTCAGCCTTTTTACTAAGCTGCACTTTCAGAGGCAGAAAGCGGGCAGGTTTTATCATGAAAAAAAAACTAGAGTATATCATTTTAGAGACAACAGGATATTATCAGATGGATGAGCAGAAAAGGTGTGAAAGTGCTATGAACTGAATCAGAGGTTCTGATGAAAGGGATTCAGCCCCTGAAACGCATCAACTACAGGAAGGTGTGCTTCTAGAATGATTGAGCTCTTTCATACCACTTTCAAACCTTTTCTGCTCATCCATCTGATAATATCCTGAGATCTCATCTACAAGTATATTTCCAATGGTTGTTTGTGAGTACCCTACAGCTATTTTTTTTAAACTATTTAATAAATCACTTGTTACACTATGGAGGCACTCCTTTTGCTTTTTTTTCTGGTAGATATCCAGTTTTCCCTGACTGTGAGGAGCTGCCCCTATGCCTCCAGAGTATTCCTTCCTCTTTCAAGAACAGTTTTGTTTTGGTGCCAGTGCTACTTTCAAGAATTTTAAGCTGCTGATAGCATTGTTCTGCACCTGGAAGGGGGAGACTGATGAAGACTTCACCACCTCCTCCATGTGTTCTGGCTATGGAGCACATTCACTGCCAGAAAGAAAAGGCAAATGTGCCCTGACCCTGTCCTTCTTATGTAGAGCTTGCTCATCCCCTACTACCTGAGTAGCAGAACCTCTGTCTCTCCCTTTTGGCCTAAACTGTTTGGTCTATTCAATGTAAATATAAAATGTGGTACACAATAATATGAAATCCACCCCAATGCAATTCACAGTAATGTAGCACTATACAGCACAGTGAATATGGAAGGACTACACTCCACACTTTGTAGACCACACTGCAATTCACTTTTATGTAGCACAATACAGCACTGTATATAGGACTGTATAGCTCTTTATGAAACACTGTATACCTCTGTATAGCAGTAACTGTCTCTCCCTGAAAACATTCTGTCACCTGTCCATATATACTCCACACACACTCTAGCAAAAGGATACAGCTACTCTGTATAGTACATAGGCAATATAGAGATATGAGGCACTGTGTGTAATTGAGAGGTATGAATTTGCTCCAACAGGGGGAAAAATTCCATACTGATTCCCTAAAGCAAACATATTTCCTGGATCAATAATCTCTGGTGTTTTTTTCTTATAAAATGTTAATATCTAGTTATATTCTGTGCATTTATTTATAACAATTAACTGCAGAGTTAACTTGCCCCAGTGACTTCCACTCTGTTTGCTAAGCTGCTGCTTAGAGTATTGTACCACAAGTTACAAAATCTCTTTGCAAGGTGAGGTTTTAGAGTGTAACACAGAGGGCAAACTCCAGCTAAGGCCAGAAGAGAGAGACACAGCTCACAACACCATCCTCCAAGGGCCCTGGAGAATTAAACCACACATAAGAAAGTGTCTTTACCATTCCCCCCTTTCACACCACCAAGCCCAGACCTAAAGTGTATTTTCATTTTTGCAGCCAAATTGTAATAACACCTACTTTATGTTTTTATTATATATGCAACTTCAAATTGCATAACTTAAAAATGTAAGCAGCAATTTACAAATGTTATTTTAAACGCTTTTTACTTGCTTTAAAATCCTACCTAGCCCCCCCTTATGTAATGTAAAGAAAAGGGCTGTGGGAAGTTATGTTTAGTCTAATTAACCATGTCTGTGCATATTTCAGTTGTAAACTAGATTTGAACACCATCATAACTAAGGGTTAAATACTTAGGAGCATTGTATGTTAATGAGAACAAACTGAGCCTATCCCTCAATTTTCAAACTGTTTAGCATAGCCTGAAATCTATAAAAAGGCCTTCACCAAAGAATGTTCTGAAAGGTAAGAAATATATATATATTTTTAATTCTTGTTAAGTATGTTATATGAATGGGAAAACATATGGAGGGGTTTTCTCAAATTTAACTGCAAAATGAAAATACACTTTAAGGTGATTAGCTGAGTGGTTAAATATTCCTAACACTGGAACATACTAACAGTTCCTGGCAGAAAAAAAACCAGTCTGTTCTTAGGAAACACTTACAAGGAGAAATATATAGGCTGCATATAGGATTCAACAACCCATTGCTTCCTACAGATTACACACAAATCCAAAAATTACATTTGAAAAAACACTAGATCCCTACAAAGGTTTTTATATAATTATTACAATATGGAAATATGGATACAACTCAGTTTTCTTAGCATCTGGTCTATGTTTATGAATTAGACTCTGGAACAGAAAATAATGTCCTAATCTGACCAATCACATTGACTTCATCACATAGA
The DNA here is from genome assembly GCF_000935625.1 of Nanorana parkeri. Lineage (NCBI taxonomy): Eukaryota > Metazoa > Chordata > Amphibia > Anura > Dicroglossidae > Nanorana > Nanorana parkeri. Next base: position 681,665 of record NW_017306402.1, on the reverse strand, counting down.
TAGATTATCTTCTATAAGTGTGTCTCCAAAAACATCATATGGGTGAAACGCTAGCTCTGTTACAAGCTCACTAATCAGTGTCTATTACTTTTGTGTCTGTTGGTAGGCTGAGGTCAAATAACCCTTCTACCCTATAATTAAGGCAGTGAATAGAAGAAGGGGCAGTACCTCTGCTGTTTCGGACCATGTATACATAATTTCACCAGAACATAGCAAGTCATGGCTCGCTTATGGCTTCCTTGACTTCCTGACTGCATCTGTAGGCAAGTGGACTAGTCTCTTGTTTCTGCATTGCAGCAACATTGTGCTACAGAGATGTCAGTAAAATTAATTCTGAGAAGTAAACTATTACATTAATTATGTATGCTTGTTTTCTATTTTTTTAATACCATGATTATGATTTAAATAATGCAGATTTTGAAACCCTTTTCAAATTCCATCTGCAACCCCATTGAACTGTTTTGACTAATTCCCATTTGATTGTGCTTTGCATTTCTTTAATGTTTTCTCCATGCAGATGCATTTCCTCACTAGCACCAGCATTATCATGTTTTCATTGCTATCTGCTCTACTTATAATTAAACATATTCATGCTCCTTGCAGTTCATTTAAAAGTTTAATGGTGTAATAAGAATTGATAATATCTTAACATTCCAGTCCAAAAGCATAACTACCTCCATTGTATATGACAATACATTTATGTATGAGGCCAATGCTTATTTGAAGAGGTTGGAAAAAAAAAAAAGTAGATTTAAAGGATCTGGCTTGAGTATAATAAAATGAGTATAATTGGGACCGCTGGTGAGATGGAGAACTTATCGTGAAATGAAAATAGCAGCTAGTCACTTCATAGCCTTGTGGAGCTTGTTCAAGCTGTTATTCCATTACAGTCTATCTGCATGCTGATAGTATATTGAGCACATCTTACTGTGATGGTAATGCCCGTCATTAAGCCAGAACAAATATATATGGGTTTTCACCACATATTGACAAATAAATTAATACTTGGCTTGGCGTGATATGTTTCCTACAAATGTGAAGCCAAACTGATTTTAGCAATTAAGATTGTCATGGAACTGACATAAACAGGTGATTCTAAAAATTAGTTACCGTCTATTCTTGGTGTTCAATAATTTATTTCCATTATTTCCAAATGATTGATGTCTCATTATGTGGTGTAATACACTTGGAACACATTTATGGTGGTAAAAATAAAATAAAAATAGTTTAACCCCTTCATGACTGAGCTAGTTTTCAGGTTCTGTTCATAAATGACTGACACATTTTTTACATTTTTGCTGTGTGATTTTTCCACAGCAGTAATATACTTTCTTACTAAATGTACCCACACATATTATATATTGTTTTTTAGAGGACAGATAGGGCTATATAACTATATCACATATGTGTACCTAACCCCTCACTTAGTTTGAATAAAATAAAAAAAATGAGGAAAAAAACTAGAAAAAAACACTTTTTCACAAGTTTTGATTATTATTATTTTTTTTTAGATGTGAAATGTATCTAAACATCGGGCTCTCGAGCTGTCAAAACAAATAGCAGAGAGGTGAGGTGAGTCACTGCTGCCTCTCTGCTATTTTGAGCTGTCAAATACAGGATCGCAAATTGCGGTCCTCTATTTGCATGTAACGGCTTCATTCTTTCATTAATGAAAGGAAGAAGCTTTTACAAAAAGCTTAATTATTTCATTAATTAATGCCTCAATACTGAGACATTAATGAATGACTGTTAAATGCTGAGAATCAGCAAATACCGGCATTACAAAGCCTGATATAACTCGTCACGTACAGTGTACGTGGCCAGTCATATCGGCACAAAGTGACAAGACGTACACTGTACGTCTCCCGTCACGAAGGGGTTAAGCCAGTTAGTGTATCTACTCTTTTCTACCTCTACATAATACAAATACAGCAAATTCTGATCTTTAGCCTTTCTGGTCTGAATATTTGCAATTTTGCAGACATTGTTTCCACAAATTAGTGCCCAGAAAGCATAGAATATTAAGGTTACTAGTTATTTTAAATGAACATCTCTTGATCTCATATGATCACATATGCCAACGTGATGAATTATCTTTATCTAATATGACAACGGGCTAGAGTTTTCCTGACAAACGTATATTTGATCAAGCGTCTGTATGCATTTAAATGTATGCCCATTGTCATGATTTTGGAACTGGAGCACCAGGAACAGTAAACTCTGGGTCTTGCAGAGAAGTATATATGACTGAATTAGGAATGTGCCGGGATACAGGTCTCTGCAGACGCAGGGACAGTGTGACTGCACAACAAACGCAGGTGTGCCAGAGTCGCAGGATCTAAGGAGCCGCCTGGTCTTCACCAGAGCCACTGATGGTGTGGATGTTGAGCTGTGGGGCAGCTCCCAGGTTGTGGCTCTCTGACACACCTGTGCAGGCAAAGTGCCAGTGGGTACTCAGGGTCTACAGCACACTGGACAAGACACAGGGCGTATACAGGATACAAGGTACAGAAAAGAGACACAAGAGAGAAGACGCAGGGAACATGTGTGACACAGGGGGCAGATAACTGAAGGGAACACACAACAGGTGTACCTACAGGGACAAAAGATATACAGGAACAGCAGAGGATAATGCACAGGAGGGAGGTGCACTATAGTGCAGAGCAAAATAGCCAAAGAAAGCAGGAGGCAAACCACAAAACAGAGCTATCCAGGATTTCAGAGGAGTGAGGCTGCACGGACAAACAGCCACACAGGAGGAAGACAAACTCACAGGAAGCAGGATCTCACTGGGTGCACAAGGGAATCACAGGATATACAAACAACAAAGTAGGTAAATGTCAATCCACAGGAATCCAAGGCAAATACTACACAGGGGGTCCGGTAACGACTTGTTGCTCGAACGTCCAGCAACAAGTGGGCTAAACATTTAACACTGAGGTTCAGCGTGGATTGGCAGGGAGCCGAGGACCTGGGACAGGAGGCAAAACCCGGCTTCGGATCATGGCACAGGGAAGGGTGACACTCATGTTGTTCCTCTTATGAATGCAATCAAACCAATATGACTCGATTGTTACATGTTTTTACCCTGTTTAATACGAATAAAACTTTATTTGACTAAACCAATATGACTCCTGAACTCAGAAACCAGATCCTAAATGATTAGAAGGAAAGTACTTCACTGGACAAGCATGATATGGAAAGAAAACTTAAAGAAGAATTCCAACCATAAATATTCTTAACCCTTGCAAGGAATAAGTGCTCATGGTAGGACCTGGCTGTTATTTAGCCAGCCAGGTCCTGCCATGTGTCTCAGGAGTCACTGCAGTAAATGATAATGGCAAACAGTATATACTAACACAGCAAAAACCCAGACTCACTCAAAGACCCCCCGTGTGTCTGGACCAACTCCAATAAAGCAGCTGCTCAGATAATTTTTTGATAATAGGGCAGTGTGATTTCATATGTATTTGGAAGTGTATGCAACAAAAACCTTTGTTTTAATTCTAAAAAGTTGAAACAGTTTATTAAGGTATTGTGTTGAATCATTGTATCACTTTGTTGTAATGCTCTGGGGACCTTTCATTGTTATAAATTGATCTTCCTTTATGCCTTGCTCGATTTGGTGCAGACACCGCGGGGGACTTCATCGGTCTTAAGTGAGTCAGGGCTTCTGGTGTGTTGCTGTATCTTTAAGAAAGATGGGGCTAACTCCCCGGTAAACTGCTCTAAATGTATTCATAGAAGTATATGTATATATTTCCGATGTTGAACAGTTTTTGATGCAGCAGTGTGGCTTCACATGTATTTAAAAATGTATACAAGAAAAATCCTTTTTTAGCCTAAAATGTTGAAACAGTTTATTTGTGCTGAAAGTGTGCAGGGGAAAGAGACATAAGACAGACAAAAAGATAGAGAGAAAAGAGAGGAAGAGGGATTTGGGCAGTGTTGACTTGACACTCCAGCACCAGCATAATGATGGTAGTATGTAAGTCACAAAAAGGATTATAGCTGTGGGTAAAAAAAGTCTATTCAAGTCCTCCATATCGAAATGAGTATCAGTCACATAAATCAGCTGTTAACTCTTCCATCCTCATAATGTGATTGGATTTACTGACATACTCCTGGACCTGTGGGATAGACATCAACCTCCAATGCCTGGGAATAAAGGCTCTCACCTTTAGAAAAACATGGAAGAGGCTTTTCTTAGTCCCCTTAAGCAAACCAGGAATAATGGAGAGCAAGGCCACTTCTAGAGTATCTTGGCAGTCTGTGTCTGTGATTTAGCTGATTAATCTGAAGATGGTGCTCCAGTAGGGTTAGATATATTGGCAAGTCCACCAATTATGGAGCATGGTTCTCTCCCCTGTTCCGCATCTGCAGCAATGGTTGAAGAGTGATGTAAACAGTTTATGTAACACCTGGTTAAGATCTTGTAATTCTTTTTCTGCACTTAGCTTGCTATTCTTGGTTTAATTCCAATTTGTGTATGCTATTGGGTGCCTCAATTCCCTTTCCCAAACCCTAGTAAAGAAAAAATGATTTGGAAAAACATCAATCAGCAGGGTATGATAGAGCTGGGATATGACATAAGTACAGTCTGTGTTTGGGCAGATAGTAAATCCACATGCCAGATTCTGGAGCAGGGAGTAGAGCTACTAGGGGTTGGAGACCATTAGTACTTACAGTACAGGATCAGGGAAGGCTTGGAATCACACAAATCTTTGGGCCTAGGAATTGGAGTTCTACAGGAATCTTCCCTCCTAGGAGGAAAGTCTGGAGATGCTGGTTGTAAGTGATCTCTTTTTTGACCTAGAGGAAGCAATCTGCAACTGTCCCACACAAGAGAGGCAGTTAAGTGTTAATTATACACAGAAATATTTCCATGCTGTCTTGCCAAACTAAAGTTTGAAATACCACTGGAACCTCAATTGCCAAGGAGCCACATGTCCAGTTAGGTGTCCAGCCAGCATAGCCCTGAAAGAGAAGGACCCAGAGAGTTTTAAAAAATGTGTATAAGATTAAATACTCTGTTCTGTGGAGAAAGGCTTCAGGTATTCTATGCTCCCTCTAATTTATTTTTCTATACTCTATGCACTAGTGCTATATATCCTTTTAGATTTAACTATAAAGTAGGTATGCACCAAAACTTCTGGCGCCTGAAACATATCAGCCAAAAATGGTACTTTGTGTAAAATGCCAAAAGTATCATCTTTCAGCCAAAATTGCGGTGCATCTCTGGTTTCTCTCCTTTTTGCTGGGTGCTGCTCTGTGTCCCCTCTGACACAGAGCAGCCTCCAAGGGGGAGGAGAAAACTGTCAGGAGGCAGAGTGGGGTGGGGAGCGCTGTGATCGGCAATGTCATAGGAGGCCGAGCTCTCCTCCCGCATCGCCCCGCTCAGCCTCCTGTGACAGATCAGTATGGAGAGCGGTGTGTGGGAGGAGACAGAGCTGGCAGTGTGAGGGAAGAGTCAGCTTTCAAAAAAGACCAAGCTCTTCTCCCGCACTGCCGGCTCAGCCTACTGTGACAGCGAGTCAGGATGGAGAGCGTTTACAAGCACTCAGCAATCAGCTGCACGCTGACTGTTTGTAAATAATTGAGGACATAGTATGTTTACTGTGTCCCCAATTATGAATGAACAGGAAGTGGTCTACATCATTTCCTGCTCATTCATGATTGTTGACATAATAAACATACTATTTCCACAGGCCATGAATGAACAGGAACATTCCGTATAGAAGCTTCCTGTTTATTGATAACAGGGGCTGCAGAATAAGAGATTGAGGACTCTGTGTCCTCAAGCTCCTTTTCTGCTTTAAAAGGGAAATATCAGGGGTATGTTTAAACTGATATGAACAGTGTATGTAAGGCTAAATGAATATGTGCTCCTATGTTCTCATGTGTCTGCAGTTGATAAATGCACATTAACAGTATAACAGCACTTTCCCCTACAAGTATGATCTTGAATAGGAAGCACTCATTACTTTGATAAATGGTACTCCCAAAACATAACGCCTCCTAACATGGTTCTGCTATTCAGGGATATTGCGTATAAAAAAACAATTCAGCTGGAGCTACATTTTACATGTGTTTGCTGGGCATTCAATTTATTTTCATGATGCAATTAATCTCAGTAGTGTAAACAAGCAAGTATACGGCCCTCTTCAATTTCAGAATCAATATCTGACAATAGTTAGTTATTTGGCCATTATTTACATGGCAACATATGTGATCGATCTTCTACGTTGTTAAGTTAACCTGCTCACTAAAGTGTCTGTACTTCTTATTTAGTAATTCAATTTCATCTGTTATTCTTCTTCTTATATAGCAATTACATTTCATTATAAAAACTTGAACACAAACACTCCACTTTTAGCAGTCCTAGCTTTTAGTATGTAAATAATCTAAAAAAGAAATATAATTCAAATAACTCTATTACAAATAATTGGAAATGAACACAGTCAATATGTATACGAAAGAATGTTTCATTGCTGAACTTTCCTAAGGATAACAGGTGTTTTGAAAGGAAGTGGTAATGAAATTTATAGATAATCTATCATGCATCACAATTCTGGAAAAATACTATTTGATGTGGAATAATACAGATTATCCTGCTAAAAACTGTGCTTTAGCCAAGCAAATTGTCCTTTTATTAGATGGCAATCCATCTACATTATCTGCACTTACAAACTGCACATTATATGGGGATGTGATTTTATAAATGATTTAATAAACTAAAGTAAATGTTCACTTCCTGGCTGACTGTCATTCTTTTTTGTAAATGTTAAGCAGTCACTGTATGATATTTCACTTAAAATGTAGTTCCAATTAAAAAAACAAAAAATCCCCACAACATAAACTATGTACATTACAATGATCTTGACAAAAAACCTTGATTGTTCTGAAGACATTTCTGTTTGCCTTACTATGTCTTTTAACTGTTGTAAGATGATTAACTACAGGGTCTGCATTGTTTTAGGTAGTGATGAGCTACAGCAGGTATCTCAGCAAAAATGTAATTCCCATTGCAAGGGGATGCCTGGTATTTGACTTATAGTTTTGTGTACACATCTGGAAAAAAAACAGGAATGAAGATTTATGGGGTTATACTGAATACATAATATATTCATAGTGCAAGAAAGGAATTTTTCATTTTTTGGACAGTTTTAGAATAAAATAATAGGATAACACACATATACAGTATAATGATATATATATATATATATACCTATATATATATATATAGTAAAACAAATAGACAAACAGCACCTTCTCCTAGTGTATTAACGCTTAATGGATAGAGCATTAAAAAATAACATAAAAACTACCCACATAGAGGTATAATGGAATAAGCAATAAGATGCAAAGCAGGTCCAGAGAAGACAGGCTAGCTGATGCGTTTCGGGGGAGCTTCCCTTCCTCAGAGCTAATAATGAAGCAAATAAGAGCGCAAATCCTGGGAGTGTAAAAGGTGTAGGCACAACCAGTGTCTGTGTGTTACGGGTAAAAAGGACAAAAAATGATCAAAAAACGAAATATTAAAAGACAAAGAATTAGAAACGTACTTGAGGAGCCGAAAGTCCTGGTATGGGAGGCCCTGGAGGGGTTCTGGCAATGCGAGATATATACGGTGTATCCCGGGGGTGAAAGGATGAATGAAGGAAATACCAATTTAAACTAAGTGCTGTGTGTGCCAGGGACTAGTGGAGAGGCTGCCTCCAGTCTTGGTTGCTGTGTTTTTTATGAGACGTGATGCAATACAAGTGAAAGAAAACTGGGGAAGAACGTGCACGGGGCGATGGTGGAGGAGGCTCCTCCACCATCGCCTCGTGCACAATCTTCCCCAGTTTTCTGTCACTTTCCCAGTTTTCTGTCCTCCACCATCGCCCCGTGCACGTTCTTCCCCAGTTTTCTGTCACTTTAAATAAGATCCCTTTATGCAAACATGTCACAGGTCCAGATTTGCATTGCAATAATGCAATAATAACAACATTATAGAGGTCCTGATTTGCATTTGGGACCTGTAAGGACTCAGCTTACGCATTCTACATTTTATGTGTGGTTACACTGTTTCTAATTTGTTGAGTCTGTTTTAACTATTGTTCATAAACACATCATCTTCCTCAGTTATGAACAATGATCATCAAACAAATATAATAATCTTATAGGACTATAACACAGGAATATAAAATGAGAATAATTGAGAATGTACAACACAATAATGCAAGCTTAGTATGATAAAACATTCATATTCCTTAACATGCTAAACAGTTCATGGTGTCCTTCATCTTTATGTGCAATTCTATGTACCATTATTGTGTGTGGTGAAGAGCATATTAATATCATTTTAATGTGCCTGGCTTAAGAGGATTCATTTCTTGGCAATGATATGTACATGAGATGATGCATTATCCCCATTAGCATCATTCCTGTGGTTTTTACTATGACCATTGTTTGCAGTAAAAAATGCTGACCGGTCTTTTTTATCCTATTATTTAATGCATAACTAGAAAAGGTAACTACCAGAAGCAAAATGCACATAGCATATTCAGGTTATCTTTCATTAACACAAGTCATCTTGTGGGTAATGATCAATACATTATAGTCTTTTAATAGATGATATAACGCATACATGAATTTTGATATTAGTAGTAAGAACTTTGTGGTGCAAATTACTGTAATAGTAGAAACAAAGATGCTGCTTCCAGGCTCAACAATTTCCCCCGCTATATCATGTTTTTTGTGTATACCAACTTGTTATAGAAATCTAAGGCTCCATCTACCATTTAGGCTGGGTTCCCACCTAGACATATCGAATTTGCGCGTTTGTCGCGCGTTTTGTGTCACGCGTTTGTTGCGCGATTTGCGGTAAAAAAATGCATGTTTCCGAGGGCTACTTGGCTGTATCCCAATGGAAACGCGCAACAAAAGCGCCCCAAAGAAGCTCCTGTACTTCTTTGGGCGTAGGGCGTTTTGTAGCGCGTTCATACAGCCTGTAATACGCCCAGGTGTGAACCATACCCATAGGAAATAATGGGATTTTGGTGTTTGAGCGTTTTGCAGAGCATAGGAACGTGCTACAAAACGCCCAGGTGTGAACCAGGCCTAACTCTATTCTCTCATCTTTTGTTTGGGTGGGTGGTGGTGGGCTGAATAGTGCTTATGAGGATGAATGCTTGTCAGGCCTTTTATAATTTTATCAATACGATTTTACCATGACCTGAGCATGTCAGGGTGTCAGGGCCTCATACCCCTAATAATAGCACTAAATTATACTGGATGAAGCCTTTTTAAGTTTTATTATAAAATTGATGTTATTTATTTGTAACTGGTGAGTAAAACACGGATTATACAACTCTGACTATCCCTTGTGCCACAAATGACAACCTGAAACAAACGTAGAGATACCTGGTTGCACTCCTTACCGGGAAGCCCCAAATTGTATGAGGGTGGGTGCTTGCAGTGACCGCGGAATGGCACCGCCAACAATGCAAAAATTACAAAAGATGTCACCAGCACACCAATAATATTAAAGTCCAAAGTGTTAGTTTTTTGGAACATCATGTCACCAGAACTAGCGCTTTCGGGGCCACGCAGGGTCCACTTCATTAGGCTCAGCAATGACATAGCGTTCAAAATCACACCACATTATATAGACAAACAGACAAAATTGAATCAACAAATCAGAATACTCATTGAGGTCCTAATGACGTCACGCCCGTCAAATTCAAAAATATTATATTACTGATAGGGATGTGTTCACACATGGGTCTATTGTGTATTATGTGCATCCAGCTGTTGATCTTTTTGAATTTGACCTTGCATGGCACCCGACACGGCCTCCTTATCATCTTTGATGCCCGACTGGAGCACCGGCGAAGCCTCCCACCTCCTCCGTCGGTGTCGCTGCCCCCCCCCCATACACATGAGAAAATACCCCACACACATTAACAATATATATATATATAT
>NW_017306402.1:668037-670864 GCF_000935625.1 Nanorana parkeri | reverse complement strand
TAGAGCCCCTAGCCCCCCTCTCCTGGTTACCTTGTTGCAGGAAGGAGGCTGTGAGGCGGCACGTCTGTCCTGGTGATTCAGCGATTTATTGGTGAGGTCTGCTGCAGACCTTACCAGTCAATCCTGCACAATCCTTTCGGCCAGCGTTCACTGAAAGAGCGCTGGCCGAAAGGATCCGAGTGCCGGCGAAGACTCAGCTACATGGTCCGCATCCGACAGAGATGCAGACCGTGTAGCTGCTCCCGCAAGTCAGGTGTGCAGTCCGTGACCGCGTACCTGACTTCTGAACTGGCTGTGGGCCACAAAGTACCGGCTCGCGGGCCGCAACTGGCCTGCGGGCCGGTACTTTGAGACCCCGTCATTTTTGCCGCTCCCTAGGAATCTGCCGCCCAAGGCAAATGCCTTGTTTGCCTTGCAGCATATACGCCCCTGACCATTAGAGTAACAATTGCTCAGTGTGTATAGGCTTCTGGAAAAAGTTGAGTAAACCACCATAGATCATCAAAGTCATCAAATACCCCCCAGCTATCTTTCATCTGCATGCCAAAATTGTCAGATTTTTATTCCAGGACTGAGCAGAAAGACACTTAACTGCCATGACAGTCATATGTATTCCAGGAGAGATCATTAAAATTGATTTTGAACTAGTTACTCTGAGCAACACCTCCACTTTTCTTCACTTATACAGTATACATATTAATTCCAGTGTGTCACAACTACATTTGTACTGGATCCCTGGAAACCCCCCAAAAAAGTATTCTATCATTAAGCTGCATACTGTTTGGAAACAATGCACTGCTTTATGTTATTGGTGTGAAAGCTCAGCTCTGTCATATGTTCTTAAAACACACCTGTTACCTGCAATAAAATAAATTTCACCTCACTTCTGCAGAGCAGGCACTCAAGAGTACCATAACGTACCACTGGAAGTCTTATCCAATAACCTGATTCACACTGCAACCCCCACCCCTCCTCCCCCAAGCATCCTTTGCAAATACTTTTCCTAACATCGAAATATGTGTACTGCTAGGTACCCTCTTGATGTTACTCAGGCCATTCAAGGGCATGGCACTACATTATGAAAGCCTAGGGAGGACATATATTTTTTTTACCCCCAACAGTGCCATGGACATCAGAAATAATTAGAAAGAAGTATTTACTTAAGTCTATCCAAAACTAAATCAAAAAAGTTTTAGATAGAGTTGGGCTTGAACAACTTTAGTGCTTCTGATCTTAAAATGAGGATGAATTGCCTCAAAGTTCCTACAGCTGCATAGGTCATTGGGGGCTTGTTTAAAACATAATTTACTGCCTCTCAAATAAATGCAAATACTTAGATGTCCATAGCCTAGCCACGGATTCACTTTGAAGCACTAGAGGTTGCTGCTATTCATTTGGGTTTTTTTTAATTATGATCTGCTAAAGGGAAGTTTGCATCAAATATGCTCCCGTTATTTTGATACCTTTATGTAAAGCTACCAAGTATAGAATAAAGCATATGTTCTTCAGCATATTTGCCAACATAGAATGAGTAAATGAATACCAACATATCTGGTATTAACAACTTTAGTAGTATCATGCACATAGTAAATATATTTGTCATCCAAAAATTTACACAATGATGTTTTGAAGTACTATGCAACCTTGAAGCTAATGTTATTTAAAAAAAAATATATCCCTCTTGCTACATACATCTTTCTTATTCACTAAACATCTTCATCTCTTATTCATACCATTTACTGTATGTTAGTTATCTACAGCTAAAAGCTGTTTGAAAATGCAATAAAACCTTGAAGCTTACGTGATTTTAAAAAAATATATAAAATTCAAGGTCAGAAATTCTCTTGCTACAGACTAATGACTGATTCTGTGAGGCTCTTCATTTCTAATTCATACCATTTACTGAGTATTTTTCAACCACTTTGTTGTTGAAGGTTTACCCATAAGGTAAGGCAACCATTTCGATAAATATTGTGCATGGGAATATTTGTTACAATAAAATACAAAATATAATTGTCATAACAGAATTGATAATAATTAATTTTTACTTTTAGGTTATAATTGTACATTGCGTACAACTTTATGATTGTAACAGCATTATATAAGAGAATGAAATGCAAGCATGTAAGCAATAGTTGTATATAGCATTTTGAATATTATATCAAATATGATTACTTTTTAGTTCAACTGATTTAGGTATATCTAAAAGCATTTTTTAAATATTTTGGATAAAGTAGAGAAGGGTAAAATTACTGTCAGATTTGTTTGTCTTCTGCATTCCATTGGGGAGATTTTCCTTCAGTTCCTGTCTGCTAGACACAAACAAAAGTGAGAGGAAACCTCTCCAAAGAAAAGAAAATCTCCTCTTAAATAGTGATCATAAACAAATGTCTTTTCCATTTTTGATAAAGTAGGGAAGGTTAAAGAAGAACTCTGCGGAAAATAGTTATTAACCCTTGCAAAGGGGCTACCCCACACTTGAACCCCTTTGTGACGGAAGACGTACACTGTACGTCCCGTCACAAAGTGCCTATATGTCTGGCCATGTACACTGTACGTGACGAGTTATTTAAGGCTCTGTACCGGTAACCACTGATTCTCAACGGTTACCAGTCATTAATGAATGCCTCAGTATTGAGGCATTCATTAATGAAATAGTTAAACTTTTGTAAAAGCTTCTTTCTTTCATTAATGAAAGAATGAAGCCGTTACATGCAAATACGGGATCGCTAACTAGCATTCCCGTATTTGACAGCTGAAGATAGCCGCTCGGCCTGCTTCTGACAGCTAGGCGGAGCCAGCCGTGATCTTACGGCTGGCTCCAGGC
>NW_017306402.1:662106-667916 GCF_000935625.1 Nanorana parkeri | reverse complement strand
ATATATTTTTTATACTATAATTATAAAAAAATTCTAAAAAAATAATAATAATCAAAACTTGTGAAAAAAAGTGTTTTCACTAGTTTTTCCCCCTCATTTTTTAATATGTTCAAACTAAGTGAGGCATTAGGTACACATGTTTGATATAATTATATAGCCATATCTCTCCTCTAAAAAACAATATATAATATGTGTGGGTATATTTAGTAAGAAAGTATATTACTGCTGACGAAGAATCACACAGCAAAAATGTAAAAAGTATGTCAGTCATTTATGAACAGAAACTGAAAACTAGTTTGGTCATCAAGGGGTTAAAAGCCCATTCCCTACTTTGCACAATTATTGCATTTTGCATTGCCTGATTCAATTTGCAGGTTGTTATTTTGTATCTACCTAAAGCTTTGTGTTGGTTGATATACCAAACAAAAATAACATACATATCTGACAGTACATGTTGTGTGTTTGTGCACAATTGCAAAAAAAACAATGTTCAAACAATATCTGGAAGGGACTTCCAGCCAACATCTGCCAACTGATATCACCTAACATTACTGGAAGATTGGGAAATATTTTCATTATATAAAGCAATCCATGATGCCAAATTAACACAAATAGAATTAAAGTGTCTTTCACAAAATGTAGCCTTACATCAGAGCAAGTATATCTGGCAAATGTTAGTTTGTTGGATGAAAAATGTTGAGTTGTTCTATGTATTTTGAAATTCCTTTTTAAAGCTACTACAATCACTTGATAAAAATATGTGCTTTGGTTTCTTCTGAAGGAAGTCTTCAAATAAACAGCAGATTTTTTTTTACTGCTGCTTCATTATTTGCTTTTCATTAGATGCTCAGTTGATACCAGCATCTACAAAGATGTCAGGCAACAAAAGAGGGTATCTCAAGCCAAAAGGTGGAATGGTTAGAACCCCAGTAAGTCTTTGTACCTATCTAAGAGATTTTCCTTTGCTTCCTATCCTGACAACACTGTCTCAAGTAAAGGGCGTGAAATAACAATAAACCCTTTTTTATTAGGGTAGGGAAGACTATAACCTCAGGTAATTGTTTTGTTGGCTCTGTCTCCATTGGAGATCTCCCCTCATTTCCTTCCACAAGCAAATTTTCACTAGAACAAAAAGTAAAAGAACATCTACCCAGGGGGGCAAAAATGGGCTAGAGTTTTACCTGGAAGTGCCCTACCTAAGTATTAGTGTTGTAAGCTGTGGTGGTCAGGACCAGGCTATCATTTTCTGCTACATCCTAAATTCTTCCAGGTTGGTGTACAGTGTAGCGCTGGGTTCTAAGGGTCTTTGCCTCTATCTGTAGTACATAATGGAGACAGCAGGGGTCTGTTTAGATAAAGTAGATTAGTCACCATCTGTTTGCACTGTACTTGTAAGAAAAATAAAACATAAGTAAACTGTAATAAAAAATAACAAAAAACACACCCAGTCACAAATCTAAAGGAATTTATTATAATGCACCTGGTCAGCTCTAGATGTTTAGTAAAAATGTGACGGTCAATATTTTCATATAACACTAAAGGCTCAATTCAGAAGCTAACATACCATAGTAGGTATGTGAAGGTTCTCATTCATCCAGGTAATGATATATCTGTAAAAAGAAATACCGAAAGTCCAGTTGCCTTGACTTTTTTACACATACACCATAGTAGGGATTTATGTCTTGTTTTTTACAAGTCTAATGAGATTTAAAAATTACAGTCACATGATTAAACTACAGATCCTATCCAACTCTGTACATGCAAAGTTTGCACATACTGTTCAGTTTAAACCAGTGGCAGTGAACTAAGGAACAAAGGGCCCTGGTGCAAGATTTTTTTCGCCACCCCCCCCAAAAAAACCCCCTCAAACACAGGGCACTCCTCCCGCAACACTCGGCCGGCTGTCACACTTTCTCTGCACCCCGCTGGGACACAGAGCAGGGCCCAATGAGGAGGAAAGAAAGCAGGGATGTGCCGCTGTATCGGCAGGAAAATTGCACTTTTTGGCATTTAGCCAAAAGTGCCATTTTCAGCCGATCTGTTTTGGTGGCTGATATATATATACATTTGGCGGCCGACTGGCCCTAAGAGCCAGAGACTGTGTAAAGTGACACCGGTAGTGATGTAATGCACATCACTTCCGGGTCCAGTAATCGGAGGAGAGATCTGCAGCTAGAAGCCACTGATCTCTCCTCCAATCTGTCAGGGGAGAACCTCCATGCCCGGCCTGGGCTCACATGAGGGACAGATGAGCCCAGGAAGCTGATGGTGGCACCGGCGGCCGTGGAGGAGGGAGACACAACTCCGCACCGTACAAGCGATCCAGCACCTGTGCAGACGCCGGATCGCTTGCATTTAAACAGCAATGGTCTGCTGTTTAACACGGTACCAAGGACATGGCATCAGGAGCAGCCTTGTTCTTGGTATAACCACTTCCAGCGGAGGACGTACATTTACGTGAACCCACGCAAAGTGGTTAAAAAAAACACACATGCACATGAATGAAACACGCACATCCACACACGCTCATTAACAAACACATACAGCCACACGCTCATTAAAAAACACAGCCACACGCTCATTAAAAAACACAGCCACACACTCATTAAAAAACACACACAGCCACACGCTCATTAAAAAACACACACAGCCATACGCTCATTAAAAAACACACACAGCCACACGCTCATTAAAAAACACACACAGCCACACGCTCATTAAAAACACACACAGCCACACGCTCATTAAAAAACACACACATAGCTTCATTAAAAAAAAATTACACACACATTAACAATTCAAATAGTTATTTAAAAAATGTCCCCCTCTTCTGCTTACCTGTTTTGCAGGAAAGGGGGCTGCATCCCTGGGTCCAGTGAAGGATCAGTGTGATCTGCACTCTGGCTGATGCAGACCATACTAATCGCTCCCTGATAATCAGCGGCGGAACCACGAGCAAGCGATCAGTATGATCTGCATCAGCAAGAGATGCAGATCATACTGATTCTCCACTGGACCACCGGGCAATAATCTTCATTTAATATATTGCCTGTTCGGCAATATATTAAATGAGATATGGGCGCTTGCCAGGTTTAAAGATGGCCACCGCTACTCGCGGGGGCCATCTTTAAAAATGTAATGTGCAGTGGAGAGCCCCTGGGGACACCAGAGGCCCGCACGGATTATCCCAGGTGAGAATCTGGAGCGTGCTTGCTCCAGTCTCCTCCGGTGCTGCGGGGGCACGGCCGCCTCCACCTCCTGGCCTGTCACTTGTACGGCCGATACCCATGTAAGGTGCCCAGGCCCCTTACATCAGTATCGCCCACCCCCCTGACGGTGGCCCTGGCTGGGCCCCCCAGGCTGAGGCCCGGTGCGCTCGTACCGGCTGCACCAGCGGTAGTTCCGCCACTGGTTTAAACCAAACTCAGCAATGTACTAACCACAGTTTAACTTCTCAAGCATCATGCTAAATAAAGCAATTTTAAATAACAGTGACAAATCCATGTCTATAGTGAAATGCTAAAAAATGCACTAACTGAGTCAATAAACAACAAACAGTCTCCTTTGAATTGAACAAAAGAAATCGACTTGCTGAGAGACAGCCTGTCAAACAGGATCGAGACCGGCAATTCAGTTGCAAAAAAATATATCATAAAGTTATTCATCGAGTTGGATTTCAGGGAAACCGAAGAAAATCCCAAATGAATGA
Source organism: Nanorana parkeri (assembly GCF_000935625.1). NCBI lineage: Eukaryota > Metazoa > Chordata > Amphibia > Anura > Dicroglossidae > Nanorana > Nanorana parkeri. Next base: position 664,207 of record NW_017306402.1, on the reverse strand, counting down.
GTTACCGAACATTTGAGATACAACTACTTAAGTAATCAATCCAATGATGATCAACATGTCCTGATGAAGCCCCGTTGTTCTGGGAGGGGTGAAACATGTCGACAGACAGAATCCCACAAGCAGACATATGTTCCTCGGACATACAGACTGAACACACACTACTGAGAACCCAAAAAGAAGGCTACAACTTTCAGGGATTTACCCTGACCTAAATCACACTGAAGAAGACATCTTAAAACCAGCAAGTGACCGTGGAATTTCAATACCCTCTCCCCCGGATAAAGTATCTACCGACAAGTACAAAAGGATACAAATAAAACACAAATCTACTGTCTAGACTGTGAACAACACCCTGAGTGTTTCTTCATCAACCTAACCGCACGAACTTCTAAAAAACGTGAGTGAAAAATCTTACTATATATACCCGCGCAGGTTTTTGTGACTGTCTAATAATTAACACTCAAATTTGAAGTTCAGTGAGATCAAGGCCAAAACACGATAGTGGGAATGATGAAAGCACTATACAATCAGGAAGATTTTGTATCCTTCAAACTATAGCGGACTACAACTATACAACAAAGAGAGGATTAATGATACACACGGGTCCACAAATATTGGATACTACAAAACCATTGAAAAGAAAGTGAAACCTCTGTTAAACTGCTCTGTCATCTGAAAAACCAAACCAAATTTACTGGAAAGAAACCCACAGAGGAAGGGTTAATAGCACAGACGGATAACCGGACACAGTTTACCTAGCAAGGTGAAAAGAAATCGTCCGAAAATTGTAACCACTCTGGAGATAACAAATCACTACGAGCAAAGCAACAGATAAGTGAACTTATAATCAAAGAGTTGGAAAACGAACACATACAGAAAGAAAAAGTTACAAAATAAATCGGAACAAAAGGATTTAGTTTCCCACCCTAAGTAATCAATGGATGATAACATCTCCTAATTGTGGACAATCCACTATATGTAGAACACCTCAGTAACAAAAGCCTGAAACAGATAATGATCTGAAAGGGGATCTATTCCCCACGCTACAACTCAGACCGGTTCTTCAAAAAAACATGTGAAATATCCGAGAACATCCTAATCGAATGAAATATCTATTTAAAGATAATAAGTTTAAAATCAAATGTCATGCTTCAAAAATCCGGTTCTTAAACCTCTTTGACAGGCTGTCTCTCAGCAAGTCGATTATTTTTGTTGAATGTCTATTCGGTTTTGGATCTGAGTGACCAGCAACTTGCAACTAATCAAATAAGTTAAACAAGGAGTCGGATCCCCAGGAAGAAACACAATCCTGTTTTGTTCCTTTTAATTTAACTTGCATATTGATATTATCATATTCTTTGAACAATTTAACATATCAGAAGTAGACTTTTTATCATCTATTATGTGGAAGGTTGGCATGGCAACCCTTTATAGCAATTTACATTAATTTACATTAACTTGTAGTAAGGCCTGCTCCACACCATGTTCTGAAGGAAGCAATATTAACGTTGTTATGCAAAAGGGAACATTATGAACTGATAAATAAGGGATTTTTTTAAAAAGTTAAAAAGCTGCCTTTGAAAAAAATATTCCCAACCCAACCATTAATAGAGAATGGGCTCAAAAAGAAAGACTGTTTATTTGCCTCACCTACATAACACCAATTAGATAGTGGACTTGCCTTGCTGGCCAAATGATAGGATGAGCTCATTTGTACCAAAACAAATGAGAGTTAAGCAGAGGAGGAGACATGCTAAAGGGACCGGTCTAGGAGTCAGCTGGGATCCTGGTTCAAATTAACTCTGTTATTTCAGCTCACTAGACAAAACAAGCACTTAAGCATTGCAGTGCAGCCCCACTGCAACAGTTAAGATTTTCTTTTTTTTATTTGCTCAGACTTCTCCAATTACATGCATGCATAGCTTTATCACAAACAACAGTTTAGATATTTAAAGAGAATGTAAAATGGTTTTCCTCATCATTTAACTTTTTATTATGGTCAGGATTAAAGAAAATGAAAAGATGTTTGTTTGTTTTTCAGGTAAATATGAAAATTTTACTTTTGAACCAGCAGAAGGTGTTTCCTATTACAATATATATA
>NW_017306402.1:656378-658323 GCF_000935625.1 Nanorana parkeri | reverse complement strand
TGTATATATATACACATTCTATATTCTATTTTTCTTCCTACCCAATTAAAATTGGAGACTCTGCTTTGCCCAAACGCATGCTTTATGTAGCTTAGCACTCAGACACATAGCCTGTCTACATGAACCTTTACAATGAGCCAGGTCTGAGAGATGCTGCCAGATCATTTGCTACTGAAAACTCGTCTTAACGCCATGACTGGTTATAATGTTTTCACTGCTCAGCTAACATTATTTAACCTTCATCAACTGCATGCTTGGCCTTCTACTTGTTCTAAAGTCATTTATTTTATTTGCTGACCTTCTCATTATGACTTTAAGAAATGAAGGGTTTCTCTTTTAACATGTAAGGTGCATAGGATTTGTCAAAGACCCTTCCCTATTTTTATCCTCTTGTCAAATGAATACTGTCATAAAGTGTAATTTCCAATTTAGGACTGTAATAAAGACACATCATAGGTCAGCTGAAGCCTCTGCAAGATCTAATGACCCATATATTGAATTGTTAATGAAATGCCTGCTGGGCTCTAATGTCAACAGCAGTAATTGAGTTATCAAATGAATACTTAACTAGCGAGAACAGTGTGCATGCAAAAACCTCCAACTGCTTTGTGCCTGCGATACATATTTAAAGTCATATTTGATCTGCTAAAGAGACAAAGATTATTTGCTAGAAACTGCAGAATAGTGCTTCTGTATTTAAAGCTGAACTGAGCACGTGGTATTAAAGATGAACTCAAAATGGCTAAATACACATTATACTGTATATACACTACCACTCAAAAGTTTTAAAACACCCTAATTTTTCCAGTTTTTATTGAAATTTACACAGTTTATTGTCTCAATGTACTCTGAAAATAAAGCATAGAACAAGTAAACAATTGGACATCCAAAAGAAATGGAATTGTTTTCTTTAACAAAATGTAATCCAAATGATTTACTCATCAAAGTAGCCACCTTTTGCAGATATAAAGTAACAGCAGTACATACTCGTGGCAAATCAAATATTGTTCAGAAAGTTCTTCCCAACACTATTGCAGAAGTTCCCACAAATGTGTTGCCCTTGTAGGTTGCTTTGCTTTCACCCTTCTGTCCAGTTCATCCCAAACCAACTCGATGGGGTTTAAGTCTAGGGACTCTGCTGGCCATTCCATGATTTATAGCATACCTTCTTGTTTTTTTCTTCTAAGGTAGTTCTGGCACATCCTGGAGGTATGTCTTGGGTCATTATCTTGCTGTAGGGTGAACCCCTGACGAACTAGGTGTACACCAGAGGGTATTGCATGGTGCTGCAAAATGCTGTTGTAGTAGTTTTGGTTGAGGGTGCCACTCACTTTGTGCAAGTCACCAACTCTGGTTCCAGCATAAGAGCCCCAGAACATCACATTTCCTCCTCCATGTTTGACAGTTGGTGTCACACACTGAGGAACTATCCTCTCACCTACTCAACTTACGAAAACCCAGCATGATGCACTAAAGATCTCAAATTGTGATTCATTTTTCCTTAAGACCTTCTTCCAGTCTCCAGTAGTCCACTTGCAGTGCTTCATGGCCCAGGCAAACCTCTTTTTCTAATTTTGCCATCTCATCAATGGCTTTCTTACTGCCACTCAACCTGTCAAACCTACATCTCAAGGTCTTCTCTTCACAGTTGAAACTGAGACTTCCTTACTTCGAAAAGTGTTACGCTGTGCTTGAAGGGAACTGTACTCACTGACATCTTGGCTTTCTTTGTAGTGTAGGAAAGACCTACACATTTAGGGGATTTAATTGTCTGTCTGTCTTCCTTCTTTAATGGCCTTTTTCTTGCCATTTTGAGAGTCAATTACTACTGCCTGTCCAAATATTGCTTGTGAGGGCGTAGTAACACAGTCTTTCCAACACTACTTTTTACAGACAGAGGGCTTGTGAGCAGGGATACACCAATAGTAATATATATATATATATA
>NW_017306402.1:565330-656084 GCF_000935625.1 Nanorana parkeri | reverse complement strand
TATATATATATATATATATATACACACACAAAGTACACGCTGAAAGGATGCCTATTGATTATCTTTTTGAGTTTATCAACATCTTACATAATCTTTCTGTTGACTTCCACACAGAATAACAGGTCTTCATGTGTCAGGAATGTCTGAACTTGCAGCCTAGATAAAATTATCTTGTTACAACCTAGGCAATATAAACTATGCATATTATAAAACATGTATAGCTGAGCTAACATTGAATGAGCAGACAATAAGAACATTTCAGAGATACAAGCAGATAAACGTATATGCAAATCTTGGTTTTGCTCTCTGTATTCATTATTTTGACATGTAGTTTTTAAAGGTAACTTCTGTCTATCCTTTATGTTATCATTTGCACTGTCAAAATTGCCTGGTTGTGTGATAATTCTAAGTCCATTCATGAATTACTATATTGTTCTGAATAAATTCCAGCATTTTTAGTGACCTCCAGCAACCAAGATCCTGGCCCCACAAGCCTTTACTGCAGATGGAATATTTTTCATTTGGGTGGATGTTTGGCAATGAAGTCACCTGAACTCTACTAAATTGACAATATATTCCTAATATATAAAGCATTAGCTGATAACATTACTGTCATGTACCTGGTAGAGAGACTGAGTGTTTGAGGAGGCTTCTCTTGCACCTCGTGTCTTGTGGCCTTTGAGGATGGTGACAGAGGCCAGGCAGACACTGAGTGGCACGAGTGCTCAGGGAAATCCAGAAATCGAGGTCACAGCAAGCCGAGGTCAAAGCCAGGAGGTCAGATGAAGTACCAAAAGGAGGAAAGCAGAAGAATAATCCAATAAACGGGCCGAGGTCCAAAAGGCAGGCAGCAATCAAGGAAGGTCGATGAGGCAGAAAACAGGTAAAAATCCAGGAAACTGTGATATTCAGGTTAAGGCAGGAATCAGGAGACAAACACAAACAGGAGCTGATAAGACAATCCAGCAACTACTGAGCATGTGCCCCGGGTTTAAATAGGGAAGTGAGCTAATCAACCCCGTCACTTCCTGTGCGCCCTTTGGCGCACTTTTCCGCGCCATAGACGCGTCACTTCTGGTGCACTATACGGCGCATCTTTCTGTGGGGAAGATGTGCAATGTGCATGCGTGAGCGCGTCATTGGCTCATGCGTGGAGCATGCGCCAAGGACGCCAAGGATTACTCATCATTAGGGTAAATAAGAAATGTTCTGATCCTACTGTTGGGTAATGTCAGAATGTTGAGGACTACTGTCCTCCCACTAGGGTTTCAAAAACCCTCCTACCTGCGTTATAAAATCCATTTTAAAGATTGTTAATCTTAAACAAAAAACCTTGCCCCCTATATTAAAGCACAGCTTCTGCGTTTCTCCCTTTTATTCCTTTTAATTAAATGAGGGAAGATTTAGGGCCTTTGTCAGATTTTGTGTGCCATGTGTCCCCCTATTGAGGAGATTTGCATTCACTTCCTGTCAAGTGAAAGGAAATCTCTCAAAAGGGAACACAGACAAAAATAACATTTTTAGCAGAGTGGGGGAAGTGCTAGAACCCCCGGCAATGCTGTTATTGCTGACTGTGCCTTTCTGTTCCGGTGAATAACATTTCTTCTTTTCTTTTTTACTTTACACTACCCAAAGATAAAAAAACAAATTGACTGGAGTTAGGCTTGAAGTTACTCTAATTTCAGCATCATTAACTAGCTTGTGCAAGAAGGATATATTTAGGAATATGCTACACACCTTTATAATTTTTAATCTAAACAAGGAAAAAGGCAGCTACAATAAAAGTAAAGATGTTTTGTACATCTCATAAATATTGCATGCAACTTATTGGAAACTGATTTAATCATGGACATTAATTATATGACAGATGGAGGAAGTTGTTTATTGTGTATGCTAAGCAATTTACGTTTCAGATCTTCTTTTTGAAATATTCCAGCCTGGCAGTTTTACACAGGTTTTTTTTAGGTTACATGAATTATAAAGCAGCAGGCATCATTAAATGATATGCTAATTTGATTTTAGACTAATAAAACTTTTTTTGTTTACAATGCAGTAATATATGGCATAATATGAATTAATAACCTTGTAAGCTATAATAGTAAAAAGCTACAATGGGACAAATGTGAACTTTAAAATCATCATTATCATCTTCTATGAAATTTGTGGTCTCCTGCACCAGTGTTAATTTAGTCACTAAAACTTTTCCTCATAGTTTTTGTCAGCTGCATGTTGTCAATGATGAAAATAAATCGAAGGTGGTTATGCACAAAGCTAGCCGAAGTATACAGCTGTAGCTCCGGCTGATCCTTCCACTAGCTTCGGTTGTGGGAGCCCTTCGTTTCAAGCGAACCAAAGGGCTGCTGTACGTGCTATTCACTATACCCCGTACAGCTCCCGGAGGTGGCCGAGCGGCTCAGCCCAGCCAAAGCAATATGCTTCGGCTCGACTGAGCCGAAGTGACAGCCGATGCGGGGCGAACAGCCGGCTGCATGTCGGCCAAACACCTCGCAAATGACATCTGGGCGGAGTCAGCCATGATCTCACAGCTGGCTCTGCCCAGTTGTAATGACAGATCAGCATCCCCAAATGACGTGGGGATGCTGAACCGTCATTAAACAATGACAACTGGGTGAAGCCAGCCATGACATCATAGCCGGCTCCGCCCAGTTGTTATTAATTGGCCGGGACTGGCTAGAAGGCTCTAGCCGGTCCCGGTAGCTCCACCCAATTGTTTGTTTTTTTATTATTTTTTTCTTTTTAAAAAAAATCTTTATTTATTTTCATTATTGTTTATTTACATTTTTAAAAATTTTTTTCATTGATTTCCTATTCTGCTCAGTACCATGGAGGTACCGAGCAAAATAGCTGAGCCGAATGCCACTCGGCAGCATTTGGCTATTCACATACTGTCGTTCATTTCCCTTTGGGATTTACAAACAGTGCTTAATATGTTCTCCAAACTTCTTTTTCATCTAGATAAGACTGCCTCAATATGGACAGTATTATTGAAAATAGTATTTCTTACAGCAATCCCCTCTTGGACACTGTACTAGAAGGATTTCATCCTTATGGGCAGAAGTGGTGTGTCTCCATAGTTATTCTGAAGGGCAGTAACCTGGTCCAAGGATGGAATGGTCCTAACCCATTACAAGATATATCCAGCAGCCTTGGCCAAGGTGAAGTTTGGTCGCTCAGTGCTGAATGTGTCTAACAGTTGTGGAAATAAATTAATATATCTCAGTACGTATTACCCTCCTTGTTTTTGGAATGCTATGTCCCATGTGTATGCTCCCATGCTTGTGTCAGGAAAATTGAAAATTGTATACTTACCTATCAGTAATTTTCCTTTCCTGACACTAAAACATGGCAGCATAGAAAACCCTCCATAATGGGTAACCCCAGTGCAAGGGTTAAGTTTTATCCTGCACAGAGTTCTTCTTTAATTATTTGTAATTACTAAACAGGTATGAATTTAAAAAAATATGAACATGGAAAAATATATCTGACGTTAGATCAAATGAAGGTGTTTTTAATCATGTCCCTGTTAGAGAGTTGTCCCTTCACTTTCTGTTCCATTGACGCCAGACCAGAAAATGGGGGGAATTCCCTCAACAAAAATACAAGCAAAATAGCAAAGGCACAAACTTTATTCAAAACAGAGACATTCTACATGTTCTAGATATATGCAAAAAATACGTGCAACTTAACATTTACTACTTCTGTTCTTAACATATTCCAGTATCTTTAATATTTAATGCATGCAAAACTGCTTTGCCTTAATATAAGTACCATACACTGAGTGGCCAGATAATTATGACCACCTGACGTTTGTAGGCAAATTAGCTATTATTTTGCGCCGAAGTTGCTAGAGGACCAGACCATTATAAATAGGAAAGCAGGTTGTTTACCACAACAGTAGAAGTGATTTTTTTTCTGAAGATATGGGTAAACAACGCGATTTAACAGCCTTTGAACGTGGGATGATTGTTGGCGCTCGGAACCATGGAGCAAGTATCAGCAAAACAGCAGAATTCGTTAAATGTTCAAGAGCAGCTGTTGTTAAAGTGTTTAAAGACTGGACTGTCAGCCGAAAATCTGGGTCTGAACGTGCGAATTGTGGCCGTCAGCGACAAGTCAATGTTAGAACGGAGAGTGGCAAGACTAATACAAGACAACAGAAGGGCAACAGTGCATCAAATTACTGCAGATCTTAATCAGGTATGCTCTCAAATGATCTCTGAACGCACTGTTCGCCGTACACTGCATCGTATGGGATATGGAAGCCGAAGGCCTGTTCGAACACCTTTGCTGTCTGCAGTTAACAAGATAAAACGTCTCCAATTCGCGCAGGAACACAAGGATTGAATAGTTGAGCATTGGAAAAAGGTCATGTGGTCCGATGAATCACATTTCCGGTTGCATCATGCAGATGGCAGAGTGATAATTTGGCAGAAACAGCATGAAAGCATGCACCCCACATGCATGAGTACAACCCTTCAAGCTGGTGGGGGCAGTGTTATGGTTTGGGGCACTTTTTCCTGGCATGATTTGGGCCCTTTAATTTGTGTGGAACAACGTCTGAATAGCACAACATACCAAAGTATCATTGCTGATCAAGTTCATTCTATCATGTTGATGGCGTATCCCAATGGAGATGGCTTCTTCCAACAAGACAATGCTCCATGCCACGGTGCTCGTATTTTGCAGGGGTGGTTTCAAGAGAGACTTTACCTTGCTTATGTGGCCCCCACAATCACCAGATCTCAATCCAATTGAGCATTTGTGGGACGAAGTTGAAAGAGCCATCAGTCAGCTGGTTCCACAACCATCAAATCTCACAGAAGTGGACAGTGCTATTCATCAGGCATGGTGTCAGATTCCTCGCATCACCTTTCAACATCTCGTGGAGTCAATGCCAAGAAGAATCGCCACAGTATTGAAGGCAAAAGGTGGCCCAACTAGGTACTGATGGGGTGGTCATAATAATCTGGCCAGTCAGTGTATATATGCTTTGGGTTTATGCATTGACAGCAAACTACCCAGTATAGGGTCTCTAAAATTAGAAACATTGGCATAATACAAGAGCTCTTTAACAGGAGTCTGTTATTATGTGTATTTTATGTAATGTTTACAGAAGAAGGAAAGCAGAAACAATGTGTTGTTACCCATAGGAACCAGTTACAATATATCTTTGCTTTAAACTGCGTAGAAAAATGTTGCTGTGGGCAGTATTGCCATGTTACCTTTCTTCCAGGTTTCTAAAATCCCCCTTGCCAAACTTGCTTTGCAACAAACTAGGCTTGGACAGGGTATATTTTGCAGGTAACAAATACATTTTGTTTTTCTTATTTATTGTCAGGCAACAGTGTCTGTGCTGTGACTGTGTAATACTGTTTTAAAAAATATATACATAAGAATTTGTGTATTTAAACACAATACACATGTTCTAATGTATATATTAACATAACCTAGCTAATGTCTCCCAAAAGAAATACGTTAATTTTTGTGTAAATAATTCAATACGTGTTAATTAAGTTAGCACATGCATTAGATTTTTAAATGTATGGACTGATAATAGAACATTAGCATAATTTTACATTTACAAAAGCATCTGCAGATATATTAGACAGAAATATGTTATATTAAAACGTTTAAATTCTGACATGTTAACATCAAATATATACGAGAATCAAACCTTAAATGTGTTTATTTATTACTAAAATGCTAATGTTCCATACATTAAAATGCCCCGGTGTAACTAAAAACGTGCTACTTTGTAACACAAGGAACTGCGAAAAATCACAAATTCATATAGAAAGGACCTTTCAATAAAATTAACACTTCACATAAATGAGTAAGGTATATCTTTGTCTGGTTCCGATGTGTTAAAGCTTATTGCTTTTTCTAGCAATGAAACACTTTCTCAGTATACGAAAATATAATGAAACCTTATTTTCAAAGGTTCTTAAAATTGTCTTCATCTATATCTGTACAGCCAACTTTCTGTAATGCTAGCAATGACAGCAATTAAAATATCTAGAAATGTACCTGACATCACACATACTCTACCCTTTACTAAATAATCAAATATTGCATTAGATCAGATTAAAAATAAAATAGAAAACGATTGGGCAGAGCTAGCAGTGACAGCTAGCTCCGCCCAATCGTTTTCTATTTAATTTTTTCTACTTTTTTAACTGTTTTTCTATTCTGCTCGGTACCACAGAGGTACCGAGCAGAATAGCCGAGCCAAATGCCGCTCGGCGGCATTCGGCTATTCACTCACTGCTGTTCGGCATCTATGAGAATAGGCCGAACAGCAGCGAGTAGCCTGCTGGAGGTTCGGCTCAGCGTATCCAGGTGTTGGATCGGTTGAGTTGAACTCCTTCTGCACTTCGGGTCGGTGGGAACATGCTGAGCATGTTTGGCCGACCTGAAGCCAGCCGCAGCAAGCCAATGTACGGCTGATTTTAGTCGGTGTATGGCTGAAATCAGCCATACAAGCCTGAAGTGAATAGGCAAACAGCGTTCAGCTCACTTCACTTCGGGTCGGTTATTCACTCGGCTGCCTACGGCAGCTTTGTGAATAGACCCCTAAACTTTCCTTAAGCTAACTCCACCAGAGGTAAGCAATTATTTTTGTCTACATTTACTTACTATTTATAATCAAAATATTCCCTCTTATGCAATATATGTTTAATGGGACAATATGTAGTATCTAACCACATTTTTATTTATTTTTCTTTGTATTGAAGGAGACAATAACACCAGAGCTGCAACTTAAAGAACTCTGGGCAAAACTTTTATTAACCCTTGCAGAGGGGCTACCTGCGCTCTGTAAGGATTAATTGCTTGTTTTTGTCTAGGTGCTAAAAAAAAGTTATACTCATCCGAATCACTGAGCCTGTGTTTTTTCGAAATCTCCGACCCGTCGAGATCTCCAACTGGTGACGTCACGTCCAGTTACTTGCTAGTAGCCAATTTAGACCAGATGGTACTAGTGCGCATGCACCAGTGGGGCCAGCATTAGAATCCTCTTCGGATTATCGAGCTCTTGTCACTGCGCCTGTGCAGTCACCCAAACGCGTGGCCGCACACTTTGTGCCATAGGATATGTGTGCGGGCACACCAACGTTATTTGGAGAACTTGATTCCGCCATTCGGTGACCACACAGGTGCACTGATGGGGTTGGAGAACTTGATGGGGATTCTGAAGCCGTGCAATGACGGGAGTTCGACAACTCGATGAGGATTATGACAGCAGCACGGCTGATAAATGCGCACACGTGCCATCTGGTCTAAATCTCCTACTGGCAAGTCACCAGATGTGACGTCACCCGTTGGAGATCTCTATGGGTCAGAACCCTCGACAGAACACTGGCTCCCTGCTTCTCCGGGCTCTGAAGCATGTTTTCTCCTACACTGCAGCATTGGAATATTCCTCACGTCTATACAGTGTATGGAAAGTGATGATTTATGAAACCATAGACTGCAGTGGAGGGGGAGAATGGCTGGAAGGACCAGTCTAAGAGCAAGCCGATCCACGATTCAGGCGAGTATAAAAATTTTTAGCCCGTAGACAAAAATAAACAGTTAACCCGTGCAGTGCAGGGGTAGCCCCACTGCAAAAGTTAATAAAAATGTCTTCTTTAGCAAAAAAATCCTCAAGCCTGACCCCAGCTGCCATTAGCAAAAAGAGGAAGCTGTATTAAAACAATTTATGTGATTTAAAGTTTTCTCTTACTACAGCTTTCATTTCCAACCATAATACTGGAAAGATGTAAAACATATGTTTATTTCCATCTGCAATAAAACACATATTGTATATCATCCTATTGCTTTTGTGTATTCATTTATTTAAACATTTAGAAATAAAATAATAAGGCATTTATCATTAGCAATACCCAACGGTCTCTCGAATAAAAATACATCAAAACCTCCTATTGTTCTGGGTCAATTTATTTATTTATCTAAATCTAGTGAGCATGGTTTTTAAAAAAAATGACATTTTGTCAAAATAACATTCTAAAGAAACCCAGGGGATCAATCTCTGGCTTTGCGCAGTGAGTAAAAATTATCAACAAACAATAACTGCCTGACTCTTGAAGCAGGAGCTTCACTAATTCCATGCATGGGACAGCAGACACTTCGTTATATACACAATGAGTTACAGACACACTTGTTTCTTTATCAGAAAATGTTTCTTGTCACTGCACTCTACTTACTGAATTTCTAGGATCTTTTAGCAACTTGCAGGCTCACATGTTTACTCTTCTTCTCCTTCTGTACTGAAACACACATTTGTAAATCACATAAATATCTACACTCTCTCACTTTTTAAATTTTGCAGAACTTTTCCTACCTTCATTCAATATTATTCCCTTTTACGTTAGTTGATTTGACTAAAGTTTTCTTTCCCTGGTTACAAAAATCCACAGTTACAATACATGAGCATTCTCAGGAAACGGTTAGTTGTACTTCGAAATGTTTAGGAAAACTGATTTTCTTTGTGCTTGGGACCAACGACTGCAATATGTTAGTGGACCATCTTATTTACCTTTCTCTTCTGCCCTCTCTTTCATTTCTCTCTTCTGCTATTTCTCCTCTACATTCCCGTATTGTTGTCTTGAATGCCAGGTCATGTTCACAATGGCTGAGTAGAGGCCCATTGAGTATTTTATGGACTTGGTTATGTGATTGATGATGTTTGTATATATTGGTTTTATCAGCTTAAAATGTATTAAGACTGTATGAATAGTTCATGTATGAATAGTTTCTGTTTTCGAATTTCTGAATTTCTATGCCACCGTGAATATGACTTGATTGTAACTCTGTACTTGTATACCTTGCTGGATAATAAAAAAGTTTTTAAATGTAAAAAAAACTATCTCTGTAATTTAAAACACAACTATGGGCCAAACTTTTTTTGCCCTCCTCCTGTGATCCAAAACTCAGCATATAGAGGGCTATTGCCTGCTATATGCTGACAGCACACTGGACGGATCCCGTCAGGACGGATCCCGACAATATTGTTGGGATTCACCCCACCACCTGATTGACAGTTGGCTCTGCTTCTCTATATGCAGAGCCAGTGGTGCCCGCCCCCTCCCTGTCTGCCCCTCCAGTCAGCGCTGGAGGAACGGGGAGGGGGGAATTGACTGTCACTGCTTTCTGCAGGAAGTAGATCAGGAACTCAGTGATTGGCAGTATGTGTTTGCTGAGCTCCCAATGAGAGCCCTTTTACCCTCCTTCTGCTCCTGTATATGTCAAATACATGCTGCTTCTGTTCTGACCTGTATATTAACCCCTTCACCTTTCTTATCCTGCACATGTGTACATAAACCCCATCATCTCCATTTTCCTACTGTACTGTATGTGACCTGTACATTACTGATTCACTTCCTCCTCCCCCTGTGTGTGATCTGTACATGTAATGTACTGTATCTAGTGTACCATTACCAGGCTCCATATTTTAACCCCATCAATACTGTCATGTTTATTATGAGATCTTAGAAATTAGATCACCTTGGGGTGTCCATTAAGAATTTGGGTACAGTACTGCATGGTCGAATAATTCTCAGTCAAACTACCTCAATGCTAAAGACTGAAAAATGGTTTGGACAGGAAGAGGGTGGTTAAGAAAGATCATCCAAATAGGTCCACATAGATACTTTTATATAAGCCACTTGTGCACGATACAGATTTGAAAGGCAAAATCCAGTCTTCAATTCTGGATATGGTTTAGACATGCATTTCCTTTTCTTTTTGCAGCTGGTAAAGTGTCATGTCAATGCAACACAATCAAAAAATGTATGTAAATTGCTTTCTATTGAAATCTGTTTGAAAATCTGCTTCTAGCTTAATTTCATGTTGACGACTGTAGTTTAAATGATTTAGCAACTTGCTGCTTCTTGTTCTTGTGATACCTGTCAGAAGTACAAAAGAATGTAATTTTCACTGCAAAAAAATAACCACAAGTATTTGTTACAATATAAAGTTGCAGTGAGGCACAAGAGTACACAGTGTGACATGTAGAATGTACTGTTTTTATTGAAAGGAATAAAAGCAGAAAGTGTATACACTGGAAGCTTAGAGATAGAATTCAGTGATTTCCAGATCTTGCCTGGAAGATGCAACAACAAAGTCCTTCCCTTAGACCTTTCCTTGATTACTTGTGCAAATAATATTTGTGACTTCCTCAGAACATTAGCCAGGGTGTCTGTGAGCTGCCTTTAGTAATGTAGACAAGGCAGGTAAGGGATATCCTCACACAGACCTATGTTTAGGTGCCCTCAGTCAGATATGTAAGAACTTCTGTCTTCTTTTCCAACTCACCTGGCTCTGGTTCAACTGTCCCTGCTCTCACAAGAGGCCTGCATAGCCACATGTATGTATAGTCTTTACAACATATACAATGTACTGTATATTCCTTCACTAAATGTATCTATGTAATATGCAAATCACTCTATAAAATATATATGTACAATGCGTATGCCCATTTAATAGATAATCAACCTGTCTACAGGGACATTTTGCATATAGGCTTCTACATCCAGACCTGGTTGTCAGATGGGCAACCACTGCACAATGCAAGGAAGCGTGATCCAGCTTTCCTTACATTATGCATCGAGTGACTGATGATCATTGTACAATGTTTGGATATATTGGTAATTATTAATCATAAAGTTTCCAAACCCCTGTCTTCTGACAGCCAACCACTGCACATTGCAGTGAAGTGAATTATAGACTATGCCTCTGTCTAGTTTGGCAGTATTGCTTTTTTCACCAAAAATACAACCTTTTTTCTGAGAATATTGCAAAAAATAAAAAAACATTTCCAGTTAGGCAGTTTATTGTTCTGTATATTATAACACCAGTAGAAAACATCTTGGATTTTAAAAGAAGATAACATATATATATATAGTATATATTAGGGATGCACCGATACCGGTATTTTGGTACCGAGTGTGGGTACCGATAATTTTTTTTCGGTACTTGCCGATACCAATCACTATATTGTGATATTTGGGGAATTTAACATATGGTGAGCGCTCAAGGACCAGTCTTGAAGCCGTTTTAACATAACAAGGACAGTCTTTTATTTCTTCAACAACAGAACAATGACTTTTAATGACAACATAAGGTTTGCTTGCTATTCAGCAATAGGCAATATGACACTGTCTCACTGACTCAAGGTTGTCACATACACTCAATGTGTCCTAGGACTTTTAGGGTTTTTATCAGCAATACTACTCAGAAGTACACTTTTCCCTTTAGCAGCTTTCCACACCTCTCATATGACTCCTCCACAAATCCCTACTGTGTCACTAAGCCTCCTTGGCTGTCTCCCAGGTGCCTCGAGCACACACACAGCCACCTGTCTCCACTCTGGCTTCTGGGCGGAGTCCTCCTGACCCCTGAACACAATGAGGGGAATTTATCAAAACTGGAGCAGACAATAACTGGAGCAGCTGTGCATGGCAACCAATCCCATGCCAAATCCAGAAAACCTGGGGAGAACTGTAAAGCCAGTTCTTATATATACACATACACACACACACAATATACTTTATATATTGTGAGATTTAGCTCCAAACGGTAGAACATTAAGGACACCTCCACTCGCTTTTTCCTTTTTAAGGACTTCTTTACCCACTTTTATTCACTCAAAATGAAAGCCCACACAGGTGTTCCCTCGCAGGGGATTTAAAAAATAAAGTACTGTTTTCTTAATCAAACAAAACAAGTCTCATCGACTTCAGTTAGTTCCTTTAACCAAAATTTCTGGCCACACATGCTGTATTCAAAGCACTTGCCACACAGGCTTGTCTTTTGCCACACAGGCTGCTTTTCACCACACAGGTGAACTGCCCCCCCTCCAGCCGTCTCAGCACTTCCCCCTAGAGGACAACCTTTAATATAATACCTGAACCTGGCATATACATCTCTGCCATCCTGGCTAGACCCAGACGTTTTTATCAACCTGCTGCCACAATATATATACAGTATATTTCAAAACACTGCCACTTTGTAAAAAGCTGTGTAAGAACTTTGCTTGTTGTTGGCTACGGATACTGAGGTTTCTGAAATGCTGTGTTAAGGTCATATTATTTTCATCTTATGATTACGTTACATTTTATGCAACAGCAAACATTTCTGTTCTGCTCATTGTTATCATCCTTAATAAACTTTGCAAAAAAAATCTAACATGCAGCCTCCCTGTTCTCGCATTATTATTATTATTATACAGGATTTATATAGCGCCAACAGTTTGTGCAGAGCTTTACAATATAAGGATGACATTACAGTTAGTTCTAAAAGTACCATTTCATTTTCCATTGTAATATACAACAAAAAACAAAAATGGTACATTTTATTGTTGCACAATTATAAATAAACTATTAAAATTGCACTGTGCTAAAAATATATACACATATATAAATAAACCTTACCTTTAAAACAAAAAATGAATCAACATTAGGGACTGATTTATAGTGAAAACACTTACAGTCCCAAATTCATTAAAAATTGTGGAAACGTGATATATTCAGGAAATCTTCAAACTGCTCCAAACTCAGTGCTCCACCACTATATCCACCAGATGAATGCTATTTCCCGATTCGGTAAACTCACCAATGTGACCACACATTATATTTGATTTGGTCAGAGAAGCATATGGCATTCACTTCAAAACACTCCTATTATTTGTCTACCACTCTTTAATAGGTCACAATATGGCTCCACATATATATGAAACAATCCTGGACAGCTTTCCTTAAGTAGACACCTTTCAATGTGCTCAAACATCACTCATGGACTTAACATATTGCCCGTTCCGGGCGCGGTGAAGTTAACATATTTCCCCCTCTTAACGCTTTTTTTATCACAGACTTCATCAAGAGTCTTATATACCATTGACTCCTCCCTAATACATCATCCCCTATAATTCTTCTTAAAGCCATACCCATTTTAATTAGTACATCCTAAATCCATTTTGGGTGGTGGCAACTAAAAACAGAAATATCCATTTTTATCTGTAGGTTTGGAATATATTTTTTTTAGGGCTGCGATAATTAACTATTAATTCCCCGATTAATCGATTAAAATTATTTTGATCGGTACTCACCTCTCCGCCGGCTTCTGGGTCTTCCGGGAGTTCCGTCGGAGATCCGGTGACGTCACGGACATCAACGTCACTGAACTCTCAAGTGGCTACGTCGGCTAACGAAGGGAAGGGGGGAGGAGTCCGGTGACGTCGATGTCCGTGACTTCACCGGACTCCTCCCCCCTCCCTTTGTCAGCCAACAGAGGCACTTGGGCCGGTGAGTATTATAAGGACAGAAAACTAAAATTTCACTTTTCAGTGGACTGTGAACATGTGAGATACAGTAGCATATTTAAACATCTTAGTCAGCCCAACTAGAAATATACAATATAAAACATGGGACCTTTAATCAAGCTCATATGTATATTTGCTAATTTGACTGCTCTACCAATACATGGATTGGCGTCATTCTTTTTCTTTTTGTAAGTGTACACAGTGAGTGATCCGGGATCAATAAGACAACCTTTGGGCATGAGCTTAACAGTAAAGGGTGTATAAGCATACACTCAATGCTATAAATGATTGGCCACATTTATCTTTACATGGCTAGCATCAATATGTCTCAAAACGGAGAAGCACCTGTATCTAATTTTACTATAATAAGTGTTTGAATTTGTTCAAAAGTTTGTCTATCTGTTTCTCTACATGTATTCATTGTCGTTTTAATTTGGCTCCAGCATAAATCAGTACATACAAAATTGTGTGCATATGTGTAGAGAAATTATATTGATTTACATGAAATGATGGATAGGTCTTATTCTGAAAATGCACTGGAAACATGATAGCCACAAAGGGTCTTTTATTAAGCCAAGTGTTTTATTGACTAAATTATTCATCATTGATAATCAAATACACTGGCATGGACATGTCTTTAGCTTTCCTTTAAATGTCCATAAGTTTGCATGTCATGTCCAGAAATTAGGGCTGCGGAAATTAACGATTAATTTCTCGATTAATCGTTAAACTTTTTGATCGATTAAAATTATTTTGATCAAAAAGGAAAACACTCACCTCTCCGCCGGCTTCCGTCACGGACATCGACGTCACCGGACACCACTATAATGGTAATAAATAAGAAGTTTCTGTCATATAGTATCCCCAATAAATGATTGATAACATCCCTAATATATTTTTAAAAATATTTAATTTTTAAAACCAATGGCTGAAGAAAGCAATTATTGTACTTACCTATCCTACAATTAATTAAGTCAATAACACTTATTGGCCTCTCTAGGGGCTTGTTATGCACCTTTTGGATAGAAAATTGTACTTGTATTCCTTCTTATCCACCACTCCTATCCTATAACCTTCTTTCAGTAACTACTTCTAGTTCAGCCTCATAGCATTTAGTGGGTTCTTCTGTTAACTTTATATACGTACCTTCCTCCCCAAACAACCTCTCCATTTCTCTTTCATAATAGTTCTAATCCGTTAAGACCACCCCACTCCCATTGTCCATGTGTCTAATAACAATGTCTTTCTTGTTTTCAAGCTCATCTATCCCCATGCTAATATCATTAATATCCTTTCTTTTTTTAGTTTTCCTGTTTCTAATCTCATGTTCTACCATGTGCTTAAAAACATATATAACAGGGATAGGTAAACTCGGCACTCCAGCTGTGGCAAAATTACAAATCCCATTATGCCTCTGCATGTAGGAGTCATGCGTGTGGCTGTCAGACTCTTCCAATGCCTCCTGGGATTTGTAGTTTCACCACAGCTGGAGTACTAAGATTGCCTACTCCTGATCTATACAGTGGTTGGAAGCCATCTGAGCATTAAAAACATAATTATTTTTAAAGCCTGTGTGCTTATAATTAGCCACATTTTCAGTGTTATTAGCCATACGTGTGGGTCCTGGTAAAGTAGCATAATATATTTTAATATTCAACTTGAGTAAAAATGTATTCAGGTCAATATGTTTATAAAATTTATCAAAATTATTGGTAGGGGCATATTTTTATCCAAGGTCAAGAACCTTCCTCTCCTTTTCTGTCAATATAGCAGAACTTTAAAAAAAATCCCCTTCCCTACTACTCCATTTTGGTCTTCCTCCCACCCCAACATCCCTTCCTTGCTCTTCCCGTATGAATCTGTTTCTTGATTTTGTCCTAACCTCCTTGGTCCAAGTCCTGGGTTCCTATATCTGCCTGTGAGGCTGCCTCCCTGGTGGGCACCCCCAATTTCCCCCTCCCAAAATTTTGTTATTTTGCCCTTATTTCCTTCACTTCCACTTTCATATTTCATCAAACTAGTATATGTGTATGATATAGGTACAATACAACTGTTATCTCCCCTTATTCCCCTTATAAAATAATTACAGTAATCATCTCTTCTATCCTTAAGTATTTCTAATACCCTTATTGTAGAAAATGCCTCCCTTGCTTGGTTAGGTTGATATGCCTTCTCATTTCCCTTTACTTCCTTATATCCCCCCTTTTTTCCATATTCAACCTTCCATGCATCATCCATTGCTTTGACACTTGCGGTAATTTCTTTCTCATTATCATTATTTACTGAAGAGGTGACTGATTTACACTGAAGTCCTCTTTGGTAACTTGTCACTTATAAACTGTTTGACTTTTAAAATCTACAGAATCCCTCAGATATGCCCTATGTTTTCTTTCCATAATGTCCTGATCTTTTTTATTCAGGATGTTTTCTATTCACTTAGAATCCCATGAAAGGGTATCAATTTCTCTTTCATAATTACTATATTATATTGAACTTTAACACATTTTATTCTCTTTCTTTGTATCAATAATTCCAGAAGCTTCTGCTCACAATGATGAAAGAAGATTAGTGAATTAGTGATTCTGCATCCTTCAACCTGTCATAGGAAAGTCATCCTACCTCAATCTCCTAGGTGTAACAACTTCACTCAAATACTTATTGGTTACTATACCCCATCAAAATAATAATTGTTTTTAAGGTGTTTAAAATTTTTGTCTAAACCCCCTTTTTAATGTTCCATATCCGCCACAAACATCATCTAAATGTAATTTTATTTTCCTATCAAATTCAAATATTTCCATAGTAGCAGTTGTTTAAGATATTACCTCCAGAAAAAAAAAAAAAGATAAATAGAGACTAATGCTTTACCCTACCTAAAATGAGCAAGCTGTGTACAGAAGGAAAAATAGGTATTGTTTTATATTATAATGCTGGCCCCGTCTAAATTCACTGTTTCTTGTTTTATTAAATATTTATGATTGGAGGAATAAACGGGCAGATGTTGTATTGAAAGATATTTGGTATTTATATTGAGTTTATAGAAAAGTTGATCCATAGTGACGAAACTTACAGTCCAAATTTTATCCAACATTGTGCAAACATGATATATTCAGGAAATCTTCAAAGTGCCGCAAACTTAGTGCTCTACCAATATATCCACCTTCAGTAAACTCACATAATGAGGTGGACCACAAATTATATTGGTCAGAAAAAGCATATGGAATTCACTCCAAAAGATTCCTATTATTTTTACCCCGCTCCTTAATTGGTCACAATATGGCTTCACATATACTGTATATTAAACAGTCCTGAACAGCTTTCCTTAAGTGGCCAATTGTTGTCTCTTTCAAGTACAAGAAAGTTTGACATAATGTGAAGTCTAAAATACATTGCAAGGTCAGCCCAAAGTGACCCTGACGCTATGAACACATTTTTAGCCAGAAGCAACCTGTAAAATAAGTTGTATACTTATGTTCCCAGTAAGCATCAAGTGAAAATGTTGTTTTCTTCGAGATATACTTTCGCAGCTGCTATCCAACACTTCTAGGTGTGTCCTATAGTGTACCCCCCTCCCCATGCCTTTGTCCTTTCTGCTAATGCTACATCACTACTGAGCTATGTAGCGACACAGTGGCTGGAGGGTGAAAATAACAGCAGCCAACAGTCCTGTCAGATAGCAATGGTGCTGAGATTTCTTGATAAAAAAAAAGATTTACTCTGACTCACCACTCATAGAAAGTCGTAAGTAGGAAATATTTAATTTTACAGGCTACTTAGAGCTAAAATGTTTTTCATTAGGACAGGTTCAAATTTTTTGTATTTTTTAATTAAGAACTAAAAGAAATGTAAAAAGCATTGTATTATACATAGCACGTTATAAAACAATTCCTTGTAATTCCATGAAAAAACTGTTTATCTTTGTTGAACCTTATGTGGGTAATGTGCACAAAGATAACCTTTCATAATTAGATTTCTTGCAATGTTTGATGTGCTGTGTACTCAGATGTAGTATGAAAATGTACTAGAAATCTGAGCTTTTATGGTGGGAAAATAGCCTGGCGGCTCTACTAGCTTTCAAGTAATAAATGAAAAGCTATTCTAAATAACACATGAACTCCTCTGTGAGTAGACAAAAGACTGCATATGGAGTGAAGAGGGATGCCAATGTTGCATGAAAAGTAGTAAATAAACCCAAAGACAAAATCAATACTTCAAAAGGAGAACATGCTGGTGAATCATAATGTATACATAAAAGAAATAATGTTGGATATGTGCCTAATTGCCTGTTTAATGTAACTTCATAGGAGCGAATATTGCAACATACTGCAAACAAAAATACAATGCATGTAACACTCACCTGAGTAACATTTCACTAGATAGAAATTTAAAAGGATGACATTTTCACTAGTTTATGCAAAATCAAATTATCCATTAAAGGAAACCTATACTAAGGATTAAGATGACTGTGCTATTTGCGTGGATATAAAGGTCCATTCACACCCGTCACTGTGCAAAGCGACAGCGGCTGGTGTGCGGTGCCTGACACAGTGCTAATGCGCTTATCCTGGCACATCACACTCTTTTTTTCCGCATCACATCCTACTGCATTGAAAAAAGTAAGGAATGCCTTAATTTTTTCAGAGCACACCACCACTGCAACACACTGGTGTGAATGGTGCCCATCCATGACAAGGCAAATTACCTTGTCTTGCATTGGGGCTGCATTGGAAACAATGGCCAGCGCAGCTCTAACACATGTGGTGTGACTGGACCTTAAATACTGGGGTATGTTCCTGACACACATTAGAAATGAAGAAGTGGCTTGAATAAGCTACAAAATTGTCTTCAACCTTACAGAACAAGTCAAGATTAATATGACTAGCTACTACTTATGCTTTGTGTAAACAGCACATCTAGGCTGGTTAAGATTAGCTAGCCTGTTTGGCACCTAACTGACTGTTGATGGCATATGCTTTGCTGCCATCTAGAGTTGAAAAAGTGAGATACACTTGGCATAGGGCTTAATACAAGTGTTAAGGTCAACGCCAACAGGTGGGCTTCCAACTTTTCTGAATAAAAATCCAGCAGCCCAAAGTGGTGGGGGACTTCAGAGGACATTGTCTTCACAATAGAACTTTAACCAAGAGGAGAACTTTAATGGAAGGGACTTCATAATGAGACTTTCACCAAAGAGGATATCACTGGAAAGTAGGAAGACTAAAGGCCACACTTCAAGAGAGACTGCAACCAGAAGCCATTTTCCTGAGAAAGCAAAATCGCCACGAAATCCTGTTCGATCAGAATTTGTAGGCTGCAGCCAAGTACCTTTAATGTATCCTCTTAAAGAAACCATTGCATGTGCCAGATAAGAGTAGTGGGTGTGTGTATGTATGTTGTAGCAAGCTGTATGTTTGTTTTGTTATGCTTTCCTCTAATTAATAGTTTGTTCACTCACCATTTTTGTACAGTAAAGTATGTTAAATACTTTTGGGGTCAGTTTCCTTTACTACAAGAATCAGAAAACAAATATCTGTAAAAGTTTTACTGTGCATTACAATCTCACAGTGCAGAGATACAGCTATAAGGAAGAAGGAACCTAATGTATCACATTAAACTTTGCAGAAACATAACAAACAGATACTTACTGTATAGATAATTGCAGGATTTGTATTCTTTAAATACCTTATTTTTCTTTTCTTCCCCAGTCTTCGACAGTAGCCATTACTAAATCTCCCTTTACTTCCTGGAACTCTGGCACATGTGACTAGGACATGTGACCATGCACATCACCTCAGGGGAGGAAAATGCCTTTCCCTGTGATCTCAGGAGATTACAGATGCGATTTTCCAGCAATGTTCTACTGATGTAACCTTCCCAGTATGCAATGCTTGAGCACAATTACATAATTTGTGCCTAAGTGGACCAGGAAGTGGGAAAAAAGACATTGTAAGTACAATAACATTATATTTGTTTAGTTAATGAATGTAAGATGATTTCATATCAGCATGCAGAGGTGATTTTTAGTCAAAGGGGAAAAAGGTCCACTTTAACTGTGAAACTCAGGGAATTAGTTGAATCTGATGGACTAAACATGTACATGTCATATCATCCCTCTGATTGTGATTAGTTCTAGACAAAGCTCTCATAATCTCAAACCCCATTCCATTCCCCACACATTACTATTGGTTAGAATGGCAACCCATCATAATGATGTGCCAATAGAAATATGTGGGGTTGAAGGAAGTGGGCAAGTTCTGACGTAAACGTTTGAGCTTTTCCCGACTAGAACTGTCCAGCATTTGGGCACAGTGGGGGCATCTCTAGGCCAGAGTAACGTAAAGATACAGGAAATCAATGCTATGGTGACAGATATTTAAAAAATTTAGAAGCATTCACCCAAGTATTTATTGCAGTCTTGAGATGTGGCTATCAGAATGTACTTCTTGTAAAACTATATATAAGTTTAATTTCAAGATTTTGCAAAATGTGTGCAGAAGAGGAAATTATAACACACTAAAAGTGTTAGAGAGATTGGTATGCTGCAATATCTGTAAAATTGGCACTTAAACATATGGGCCATGTCCCTAACTCTGAAAGCATTTTCTAAAAAGCATTCTTGAGCATCACACGTAAGTGAATGGAGGGAATACATATCCCTTGCAATGTTTTTAGGCACAGATTACTGACAGTGATATACAGTACCTAATAACACAAAGCATACCGCTGCCCTACACCAGTGCTTCAATGCAATTCCATCCATTTCTCTCCCTTGGGGCAGGAAACAATGCCTTTGACAGACATGTAAAATCATGAATTGCATTATCGTGATTTCAAATTTTAAAATGTTTTCAGTGTCAGCAATTTAGAATATCAAGCAATATTGCTATGCATGCAACCAACCCCAAAGTCCTTTCCGAATAGAAAATCAGAACATGACAGAATTGAGAATGTCTCCATGGTTAGGAGTGACAGAAATATAGGTGACAACAGCTGAAGGCTACTGACATTCCTGCTGGAGTACAGACTATATTCGACTGAGGAAGAAAAATAACATAAATATGTAGAATGGTAATGTGGTATGCAAGCTGCTTTCTTCTTGAAAATACAAACCAATTAATTTGGTTAAAGGCATTGATTAAAGGCATGAATTAGTGCTGTGTGTACGGTTTATGCACAAGTTGTGCTGCTATATACTGTATGTCTCCACATGAATCCTGCTGAACAGAAATAGCGATCGTGTACACTTATGCAAGAAATATATGTTAGAATATTTGGAGGCATAAATTGGTGGCTGCATGCACTATATATTATAAGCTTAGGAAAAGAAATACACATGTGATGGAAATTGATCAGACATATTGATTTATGGCATATTATATACATGGATTCCTTTTGAGGCATAATACACAGAAGATCAGGAAAATAATGTATTCAAGATATGTAGAACTTTCACGCCAGGATTCAGTAATTGATGTTTATGGTTACTTTTCCAATAATATGGGTGAAGGGGTGTTGGGATTTATGTGTTATTGTTTGGAACAATAAAATTAAAGTATTTGAAATATATTTTTGGTGTTGCTTCATCCTGGGTATCTCCAATTTTGAAGGTTACTATTGATACAATATTAAGAGTGAGACCCAGCTACAAACTAACATGGTAATTAATGTCATATTGAGTGATGGCTGTTTTCCACATACTAAGTGCCCTCTTTTTGATTAGTTTCTATGCATATATTACCACACTTGACAGGCATTTTGCCACCAGCTCTTCAGTGCATGCTGCAGTTCAAAAACCTATACCTGTAGACATTTATATGTATCTTTCTCCCACCAGCTGGCTCAACCACTTGGCCAGAAGCTGGCGACATTCTACCTCTATAGGGTAACAGAGTGTGAACTGTGTTAACCCTGTTAGAACAGAAGTTGTGAAGTTGTACGGCATCCCCTTTATGTCCTGTCTATACAGAGGATTCATAGTAAATGCTGAAAAATAAAATCTTAATTTTAAATTAGACAGCTTCACAGCTTTTTTGGTAGCAGCATCACTAGTATTGGTGTTTTTTTATATTTAAATTACTTCTGTTTTTTCCATAATTGAATGCCAATTAATATGGATTTATTTTGCAGCATATGTTCTTGTGTGATGATATCATATGTTGTTGTGGTGTGATATCATTTTCTTGACATCCTTTGTGGTAATAGCACAATAAACTTTGACTTATTCCACAGTGGCTACAATAAGTGTTATTTTTACAGCTTGTAAATTGTTTGTGGAGGTTGTCTAATGACTTCTTGTAACATGCAGCATAATAATTTATTGCAGCAATGTGAAAGGTTAGCAGAGCTAATCAAACTTTCGTCTTCTGTCATCTCATCCCATTCCCTGCTGATCTGCTCACTTTTCTGCAGTATATTATTATGCTGCTTATTACAGGGCAGCATTAGATAACTTCCACAAACTATGCTGGAAAAGCAACGGTCAGCTGCTGTTGAACTCTGATTCCCAGTAGCATTATTTTGTAATTTGACTTAGTCACTCTCAGGGTTTCTAGCCATTTCTTTCAGCACATAGGTAGCTTTTTTGTTGCATCACGTGTTGGTGATCTACTGTATATTCAACTTTTACTACTTCAGTAGTCTTTAGTATTCTTTTTTTAGTATTCTTTTGTAACTTACCAACTTATGTAACCTTGTGTAACTTTCAAGCTGTTGGTGACCTCTAAAGGTGCCCATACACCTTACAACCATCGCAAGACTTTTGTCGTGCGATGGTTGTAAGCTACTTAAAAGCTTGTACGATCTGCCCATCTTGGACAGGCAGATCGTACTTGCGATCATCGAAAGCCGGCCCCGCTGAGGGGCGGGCTTCCGATGACCGCAATGCTGAACGGGCAGTGTGCGCGTGCACACACCGGCCCGTTCCGCAGTTGTCGAACGAGCACGCCACTAACCCTCCGACAATCGTACGATTCTCGGCGGGTTTTCTAGCATGCTCCTTCGACAAAAGACGTGCGACCGTACAGTAGAAACTGTCGCATGCCTTCCATACACCTTGCGATTATCGTACGATCGCGGGATTTCCTGCGATTATCTTACGATAATCGCAAGGTGTATGGGGACCTTAATGGTCTTTTGAATCATACACATGGTCACTTGGATTGGATTGGATTGCTAATAGATTTAACTCTACCTGCATCACATGGTTTCACTGTCTGCTACTCTTTAGCCTCCCCCACTTTGTTGAAGTTGCATTGATATTGAAGGTTCCTCAATTTACAGCCTGCCTTATACTTTCATGTCACCAATCAAATGAGATTTGTCACCAACAAAGCCAAAGAGCCACTTGTCAAAATCTTCTGAATGGGGTCTGCATGTGCATTGTGCACTCCCTATTCATTCTTATGGAGAGTTTGTACTTCATGTGTCAACTCTGAAGATTTTAACAAGTGTCTTTGTGGCCTTGGTGATATATTGCTGGATTGTTTATTTATTGCAGGTATTTATATTGTGCCGACAATTTATGCAGTGCTTTACATAGTTGTACACATGTCACATCAGTCCATGCCCTACAATCTAAGGTCCCTATCTCACATGCATACATACAAGGGCCAATTTTAGGCAAGAGCCAATTAACCTTCCTGCATGTCTTTGGAGTGTGTCTTGAGGAAACGGACATATGCAGAGGAAACCCATGCAAGCACAGGGAGAACATGCAAACTCCTTGCAGATAGTGATCTGCCAGGGACCCTCAGTGCTGCAAGGCAGAAGCGCCAACCACTACACCACTGTGCTGCCCTGGTTGGGGATAGGTATTAAAATGGCCACACACATTTTGGTATCGCTAAAATGATCAAAATGGGGGGGGGGTGTGGCTACCAGGGGATGTGAGAAGACGTGTCTTCCCGGAGCTCCGTCTATGACCGCTGAATAAAAGAGTCTAGCAGCCCTTATCCAGCTCCATCATGAGGGAGAAAAAGACCAAGAAGTCTGCAAAGACCCCCTCTGCATCCTTCCGGAAATCCCAAACCCCCTCGAACATCAGGGGGTACTTTGATCGCTCGGATCCGACGAGAGGCGAGCCTCGCGGCAAAATGGCGCCGGGCACGAGCAAGGCCGCCAGGACGGAGGCTCCTTCCTCACCTTCCTCGCCGGATTCGAGGCAGGGGGACACTTCATTTGGCTCCCCATCGTCCAGCTCCGTGGGAACAACACCAGCGGTGGAGGTAGGTGAAACCCTGACACCTGCCGCGGTATCCCACGTGACCACACAGGACCCAGCAGGAGAGAAGGGTGAGTGGCCAGCACACGAGGCCGCCTTGCAATGGTCCCCTCAGGACACACCACGGGCCGAAGGCCTCAACCAACCCCTAACCCAACAGCTAGCTCCTTCACCTCCGGAAGTATTGTACTCTATGTTTAAATCAGGGTCACCAATGTGTTGGAGAGGTGACTTACAGACGGGATCTCTTTTCCACATATTCTGGACGTGTCCCCGGATACGACCATATTGGAAAATGGTACAAAATACATTGGAAAGAGTGCTTCAGGCACGTCTCCCTCTGTACCGTATCCATTACCTGCTAGGTCTTCCATTTCCGAACCTCAACAAGTGGGACAATAGATTGCTGTCCCATGTCCTTACGGCAGCCCGCTGTCTCATAGCACTGAATTGGAAACGTATATCTGTACCGTCTAAGCTAGAGCTCTACCATAGGATAAAAGAGATTCAGACTATGGAACATCTCACAGCTAGGCTGAATAATACTTTGTCGACTTACGATAAGGTGTGGAAAGCATGGAGTGAAGTGGAGGATATTGTCCTTTCGGTGATGGGGGGACCCTGGGAGAGATGTCTGGGATACTCGGGAAGGAATGTATTGAATGCCACTCCTAACCCGGAATACGGGTGGGAGACCCACTATTCGGTTAAGTGGGAATCCGCTGGAATAACGAGTGAATATGAGGTCAGGATACTAGAGAGACATATGCCTACCAGTGTCTTACCCCAGGACTGGAATGAGACTCACATACCATAGGTTTTTTTTATGTTTAGGTTATTCTAATAACCATGTTTGATTTAGGTTTATATAATTTTGTGATGGAAAATCATGGCATAGTAGTTTACATCATAAGTAATTATATGCAGACAACCCAGAAATGCTAACCTCTTGACCTACACTATCTTCCTATGCCTAGTCAAGTGGTTCTCGATACAGCCTCATTAAGTGGCAATTTAATTGATTGTGTTTCCAACTTCACTTGCTTTGTATGCTTTGACTGCTTGAAATTTAATACTGTATCTTGAAATGTCTTGCATTTCGTTTTTGTAATCTACTTTTGAAAATTTATGAAAATAAAGAAATTGTTATTAAAAAAAAAATGATCAAAGTGATTAAGAATTCGTAAACTACAGATGTTCTATTCAATTAATTTAGGACTTGTTCACACCATATCCAGATCATGTCCAGACCAGAACAGTTTGTTCCCAGACCAAAAAACATCTCAATGTATCCCTATGGTAATTCTAAGCTCTGTTCACACCAGTGCAGTCCATTCCAGAACAGACAAAAAAAAATACTGCTTGTCTCATTTTCTCTGGTCTGGAATGCACTGGAATGCATGAAAACACATTAAAAAAGCATACAAATGCATGCAAATGAACTGGAAGCACTGGACCGCACCTGAAAGCCCATTTAAGTTAAGAAAAATAAACCTGCTCTGATACGCGGCAAAATCACTGCAAAAACATGGCAAAATGTCATGGCAGATCTGATCCGGAAAATGGTGTGAACCTGGCCTTAGTGAGGTTTTGATCGATTTCAACATTGACAAGTCAATCAGCCATGGCAATATTTATTGATCATTTCTGAATGTCTAAACAAATATCTGCCTATGTGTCAAACAACTGATAATAATATTACAAATCAATTAAAATGTCGTTTTTTAATAGTCTGTTTCTGATAGATAGTATTTTTCAATACCTTGTGTGTTGCATTGTTTAATATTTTTATCAGTGACAAATAGCTTGTTTGTGATTGCTCAAACCCAGATCAATAACAAATCGATATGGGAATGGCCACATTTTGAGTGGCAGGGTAAGATTCAATATAAATGTAACTGCACCTTGAGCCATCTCTCTTTAGCCATGTGTGATTTGAGTTTGGTATCTATAAAGAAATGCAGTTTACTTGTTGTGGGCATTCTTTATTTTTCATATAGTGTTTAAATATGAATCTTTTCATTTTGTATTTGTATCTGTGACAGCTGAGGATGTCAGTAAAAAAAAAAATTACTTTGTTAGTAAATATTTCAAGTTTTATCAGATAAATTATTGGCGGGGTTGGATAGGCTGGCCTCATGCAGCCCAAAAAAACTCTGTAAATCCTTACAATGGATGTGTACAAACTCTCAGTGCATATTGTTGAATCCAGTTTTTAACTGAATCATCCGAATGGTTTTGACTATATGGTTACTATAAAAAAATAGTTTGTACTGGTATTGCTTATTGGACAAGTTCAGTGGCAAGCAAAAGCTACATACCATGAACTTACCTTTACAATCATAAATTTTTTTGCCATTGCCAATATCATTAAAAAAAAAAGACTGAATCACTTTGGTTCATGTTCTCTTTTAAAGGAGAACTATGAGGTGAGTGCTTTTCACTCACCTCATAGTTCTAGCCGACCTGCGACAATGAGACTGTCACAGGTCGGCTTAGTAGATCGGGAAGTGAGCGAACACATACCGACGTTCGCTCACTTCTCGATCCTGTCACAGCTCTCTGCCGTGACAGGGGAGGGGCTGGATTCCCCCCTCCCCGCTCTGATCCTCCAGCGCTGACTGGTGGAACGGATGGGGGAGGGGCGTGTACAGCTGGCTCTGCCTCTGGATAGGCAGAGCCAGCTGTCACTCACGCAGCCGGGGCGGATCCAGACATAATTGGGATCCGCTTCAGCTGCGGCGTCTCAGTATACCGCTAACTGTAGCTCAGCGGTATACTGAGCTTAGGGTGACGGGAGGACGCTAGTTTGTGTCCTCCCGTTACCCTAAGGAGAACTATGGGGGAAAGCCCTAACCCCATAGTTCTCCTTTAAACTTGCTTGGTATTCTTACTATTTACCTCTTTCAATTCTCTTCGTTAAAAAGAATAATTGTTTAGCAATTTTGACAAGACACAAACAGTTCTTAAAGTTTGTCCCTAAATGTATCTGTATAATGTTTATCTGTGCAGAACTTTCAATGCTACAAAATACCTTTTGCACCTTGACAGTAATTTGTTAATTGTTTTGGGGCTTGTTCACACCGTGGCACAGCGACAACTTGCAGCATTGTAGTGCAGCACAATTCATGGCAATGCACTAATGTGCACAGCAAAGTGCTGCGAAAAAATGGTGCGTACATTTTTTGGCAGCACACGAAAATGCACGTTAGTTCATTGCATCGCATTGCACTGCAGTGCACATCCGTGGGAATTAATGTTGGGGTGCCATTTAAATGAATGGCATCACATTGCACCAATGCATTCAACACGCATTGTCGCTATTTACTAGCCATGTGCGATTCGTTTTCGGAAAAATTTGTTTTTCAGACGAAATTAGTTTGCATTAATAAGCACAAATTTTTGTTTGTGAACAAATTTTCGTTGCAGCAAAATGACATTAGAGAGGGAAATGTTTTTAATGCCACTTTTTTGCAGCGAAACGGAAACGAAACGACAATTCATACAGACTAGCGCTAACGAATCTCATCTCAATGTGAATCCCGAAAATAATTGACTTTCGTACCCGAATCCCGAAAAACAAAATATCTCAGAATCCGAATCAAAACGAAACTAAACAAATTTTCTGCCGGTGCACATGTCCACTGTTTACCGCAACTCTAAAGTGGGAATAGGCCCTTAAGGCCTCGTTCACACCAGATGCAGTGCGTTACGGCCTGATTCTGGCCAGAACGCACTGCGTCCGGCTCACTATGTTGTGGGGCAGGAGGGGGCGTTGTGGTTCATTGAAGTAAATGGCACCGTAGCCACGCCCTCTGGCCACAATGCGATCGGCCGCACGGGATCGCAAGGCACATTATACCTGCAGTCTAGTCCGATCAAAATAGTGCTTGCAGCGTTTTGCTCGGATTCGACCCCAGGCAAAATGTGCCTTGCGATCCAGTGTGGCTGATCGCCGGAGGCGTGGCTACGGTGCCATTCACTTCAATGGACCGCCATGCCCCCTCCTGCCCCACAATATAGTGAGCTGGCCGCAATGCAATGCAGTGTGTTCTGGCCAGAATCGGGCCGAATGCACAGCATCTGATGTGAACGAGCCCTTCAGAGATGCTTTTATGTGCCTTTTTTTTCTCCGTTAAAAGCCACAGAGCTCCTTTTCTCTCTGGCTCTTTTATTAGAAGAAATACATTAATAATAAATACATGCTTTTGTTTTAAATCTGTAGTATGCAGATGTGTTCCCCTGCACTCCTTGCAGCATTTAGGACCCATAGCAAATAGTGGTGCTTGTAGTGATAATCACAGTTGGCGCCGAGTACATCAATCTGTAGAAAATGAGGATCACCAGCACTCAGAAGATGACGTTCAAATCTTGATGCTCATTTATTCAAATAAATTGTCACATATATCACATAGCCAACGTTTCTGGGCCACACAGGGTCCCTTCATCAGGGCTACATAGTGACAGACTGTACATCAAGATTTGAATGTCATCTTCTGAGTGCTGGTGATCTTCATTTTCTATGGATTGTTTTAAAGCTAAACTACAGACAAGTTTTAATGTAGAAATGTAATTTATACATGGAAGCTGTGTTACAGGTGGAAGCATTTGTATTTCTTTCCATCCAGTTCTTGGAATTACACAGCCCTACCCTACAGCATAGTCCTCTCTAGCAGGGCAGAAGACCTACATTTTCTCTGATGCGGTTCAGTAAAACAATAGGTTTTCCCTGCTCTCAGCCTGTGACTGTGTGACTAAACAGTGAAGCAGCAGGCTGATGAGCTCATCCTCTGCGACTATGCTCTCTCCTCCTATCGGCATGTTCCTTGATAGCACATGCACGCTCCAGCACAACTGACTGGCTTCTTGTGTTGCTTCTCCCTCTCCCAGTCTGAGTAGGGGATCTAAAGAGACTGATGAGTCAAATTCAGGTACTTACACTGCTTGTATGTAAACAAATATGCATTTCATGAATACAGTGTTGCATTAATTTGTTTATTTTTTATCTGCCTAGAGTTTGCTTTAAGAATGGCTGTTTCTTGGAGCACTGCTTGAAATATTTATCCACGATGGCCATTTTACAAGCAGGGAATTAAAGTGAGAGTATATACTGCATGTTGCACAAATAATATTACATAGCTGAAAGTTAGGCCTTCCTAGATTCCTCTCCTGGCTTGTCACATGCTGTGTTATATAGAAACATATTTGGTAGTACGGCTGGCATAAGTCAGAGGAAGCGCCTGAAATAAAAGAATCAGCTACTGTGATTGGAGTGAGCTCATTTCACTTGCAATTTCTTGGCATATCTTTCACTGTTTTAAAGTTTTCACAGCTGGCCAAATAGCTGCAGAGTTATTCAGAGCATACATAGTAAAAAGCACACAGCTCCCCGTGCCATTATTCCCACTGTGAAGTTAGCGAAGCTTTCACTGTGTAAATGAGAAGCTCCAACTATTTCCAGATAAAGATCGCAGTGGACTATAAAGAGGAAATGCATCTTTCTCCCAATTTTAAGGTGATAGAGGCAAGCCACATTAAAATGAAAATGTCACAATTCTGCACCATTTATGCATATGGTGAAATAAAAAGCTATAAGCACAGATTACTTTCAATGAAAACCACATGTCAAAATAGAAGATGCAGATAGTTTGAATTTGATGGAGCAATCTTTTCAACTTGGCTATCTAACAAGCCGGTGACTGACGTTACATGCAAATTTGAACTTTTCTTGGAAAAGTAGAGCTTGGCCCTACCCCCTGTAATGCCTTCCTTAAAGTGGACCTTTATTCCATTTCACCTAAAATCACATGAACATTGAGCTCTATGAAAATATCTTACATTAATTAGTTTAATAAACATTTTTCTTTTACTTAGTTACACTTCTTTTTCCACTTCCTGGTCCTCTTAGGCATTAGTTATACAACCAATGCCTAAGTCAGTAATGGCATGCGTGCCACAGAGGGCATGCAGAGGCCCCTCTGGTGGCACGTGAGCCTAGGTGCCGGTTGCTGGGGCCCGCACACTCCAGGTTCTCATCTGGGGTGGTCCGCGTAGGCCTCTGGTGTTCATGGGTCTCCAAGTCACATTAAGTTTTTTAAGATGGTTGCCACGAGTAGTGGTGGCCATCTTTAAACCTGGCAGGTGCCAGATCCCATTTAATATATTGCTGAACTGGCAATATATAAAATGAAAATCATCCCGTGGTAGTCCACTGGAGAAATCAGTAAGATCTGCATCTCTTGCTGATGCAGACTATACTGATCGCTCCCTCAAGGTGCCGCTGCTCACAGACAGGAGCGATTAATATGGTCTGCATCAGCCAGAGGTACAGATCACACTGATCCTCCACTGGACCACCAGGATAATTCCCAAAAGCCCCACTGGACCCCAGGGATAAAGCCCCCTCCCTGCAAAACAGGTAAGCATCAGAGGGGGCATTTTTTAATTATTAATTTTTATTGTTAATAGTTGTGTGTGTGTTTTTTAATGTGTGTGATTTTAATGAAGTTATGTGTGTGTGTTTTTTAATGAGTGTTTGATGTGTGTGTGATGTGTTTTTTCTAATGCATGTGTGATATGTGTGTTTCATCACATGTGTGATGTGTGTATTTTTAATATATGTGTTTTTTTAAATGAGTGTCTGATATGTGTGTAATGTGCGTTTTAATGTGTGGGTGATGTGTGTCTTTTAATGCATGTGTGATGTGTGTGTTTTTAATGTGTGTGTAATATGTGTGTGTTTTAATTGGATTAAAGGAGAACTATGGGGTCAGGACTTTTCCACATAGTTCTCCAAAGTGTCACGGGAGAACAAAACTAGCGTTCTCCCGTGACCCAAAACTCAGTATACCGCGAGCTGCAGCGCGCGCTATACTGAGACGCCGCAGCCTGGATGGATCCTGACAATACTGTCTGGATCCACCCAGCTGCCGGATTGACAGCTGGTACTGCCTATCCAGAGGCAGAGCCAGCTGTGCCCGCCCCCTCCCCCATCCATTTTGCCAGTCAGCGCTGGAGGATCAGACAGGGGAGGGGGGAAATTCCTGCAGGGAGCCGTGAGTGACAGGAGTCAGTCTAGATAACTACTAGAACCTATTGTAAAGAATATTTTTTTCCTCACTAACTTAAGTAATCTTAGGTAAGGAAAACACAGTCAACTGTCTTCAGGGGCTCCAAAGGCTGTGCAATAAGCGTCAAAGGGCCGTATGTGGCCTTCAGACCATTTTTCTGAACAGCTGCTTCCAACCAAGTCTCTCAGTCTCCCTGAACTTCCTGTCCAGTAGAAGATCACAAAAGACAGAGAAGTTTCCAGCAACTGTTCATCTACTAGCTTGGAGAAGGTAGAAGAGGGGGCCAGGGGAGAGGGAAGTAGCTTGATTTGCTGTGTTTGTGTGCTTGTGGAGACACACACAGCTTACTAGCACACATGAGGGTGACTCCATAGCACTCTGCTTGAAAAAAAGAGTCATTCTAAAGCAGGAATTCAGGACTAGTGATCAGGAGACCAGCTGCTTCTGCAGGAAACTAAAACTTTTAAATATCAAGGAGCAACATTCATTGTAAGTGATCTCATCATTTGAAATAGCTTAAAATCATTTTAACTTTAATATCACTTTAAAGCTAAAATGGCACTGCATGCAGTTAATGCGTAAGTCATGCTGTCACAGCGTGTGTTATTTAAAAGTACAGGAGAGGTGAGATTTTTTGTGAAGATATATTAGCAGCAAAGTAATTTGATTATGCATTGTGAAATTGAGATTTACTGAGCCATAAAAAAGTAAAATAAGTGAAAATGATGATAAGAGCTGTATTTTTTATAAGACACATGTGAGCATGCCTGGTTTGTGTTTAATTATTTACAATTTACAAAAATGTTAATGTACAGTAATATACAAAGTAGCTGTTTATAAGTATCATGTATTGGGTGCTAGAGTTAGGGCAAATTTTTTTTGCATTCAATATTTTCTGGGTCACTGACCTGAAACAAGTATGATAATTAGTATGAAACTAGTATGAATATTATATCAGAGAAAAGTCTGAACTTCTATTCTGCATACATGCTCTAGTTCAGTGAATGAGAAACTACTAAAGCCACTGGATCTATCTAACAGTCAGGGAAATAGTATTTTATGGATAAGAGGTCAGCAATGGCAGCTTTCATACGTCCTTATTATAGGTAGAGAGAAGTTAAAAATGGTTGTTCCAAATAAAACGTATTCATGTTCTCCTTCCTAGCTCATCATATAAATCCTGTATAATCATCATCATCATCATCATCATACAGTAGTAGCCTCCAAACCATCACATGTGTGGCAGCATAAGGTTTTAGTAAAAATTAAGTTTAGCTATCCAGACCAAGCTAGACATGCAAGTGCCACAAGTATGCAAAAGTGTGCTTGCCATTTAGGACAACTCAATGGAGATGATTTACTAAAGGAGTAGACCATACTTACTTTGCAACATGAATTTTCACTTCACGTGGGAATTTTCACTTAGCTTACTGAATGTGGCAACAAATAACTTTGCAAAGAATATATAATCACATGCAAGGAGAATAAAATAAAAAAAACTGTGTTTTTGCTTGCAGATAGTTGGATGATGGAAGTGGCAGAGCTTTACCTCATTCTCTTAACTAAGGGAAAATACCCTTGCAAAATGATCATTTACTTTGCTAAGTGAGTAGCCTATTTGCCTTCAGTAACTCAACCCCAATGTGTTGCTATGAAGTGAATCATAAGTCTGCAGCTCCGAGGGTCTTCACGGTGTTTTCACATAGATGCATCATTCTTCAGATTGATCCATGTCCTTGTGGATCTTAAGCCCTACCGTTGCCTGATACTAAGCTGCACCCTTATCATTTAGTTGTCAGAGGGCATTGTGTAAGTGCATGACTTTGTATGACTGATAGTTTCCAAACAACGTTTAATTGCTGCAATGTTAACAAGAATACAAAAAAAAAATCCAAAAAATTTATGTATTCAAATGCATCTTTCCCTTTTTTTTAACTTTAAAATGGAAGTAAAGTCGTCAAATACATTATATCCCATATGGAAGCTTACTTTAAAACTAGTCTTTCCATTGTGGTCAAATCTACCAAAAAAAATGAATAGATGATTTATTTAAACTGTTGCTATGCAGCACAATATAGAGTGCATTCGCAGTCTGTGCAGTGTTTATAAAAAAGGTTTAATTATACTTTAACATTAAAACTAAAAATATTTGAAAAAGGCCAGCCTATAAAAAAAATGTTTGATACTTAACTGACTACTCACTGCCTTGCAGAGCTCTGGTGGAGGAAAAATATTTTTAATCTGGCATTCTTCTTGGTGTCAGATGCTTGGTCCCCTGCAATGTGCTGTTGTCCCATCCACTTACCCCTACATCACTACTGTTTCCTGTAACGGTTTGGGGGCTAGTGGATGGAACTACAGCAAGTAGAGCAAAAACAGGCATCTGACACTCTTAAAAGTATGTCAGAAGAAAACTAATTTTTAGGCTTCAAAGCTCTGCTGCAAAGCAAAGGTTGCCGGCAGTGAGACAAATCAGTATTCTTTTTGTTTCAGGCTGCCCTTTTTCACAAATTTTTAAAATCAGCAACAGATGCACTTAAAAGTCAAGCTCCAGTCAAAATGTTCCTTTTTGTTTTAGATATAAAGTGGAAAATTCAAAAACTCTGTCAGGTTTTTATTTCTGTCCTTTATCCCTATAAGGGCAATTTTCCCTTAATTCCTGTCCCAGTATTGTCCCTGTACAAGAAGTGGAGGAAGTATTGTCACTGAAATAGGAAGTAACAGCAATAAAAGCATTGTCAGATGTTCCAACACTTGCTCACTAAAATGTGTAAGTCAGGGCTTACATGGGGTTGATGTCACCTTTATTGTTCAGGCCTAGTAATTGGCCACTTAAGCCCTAGCACTACATTCCTGGGAGAAGATCACATGCTCCCCTATACCAAGGAACTTGGGGTATTTTGCAGAAGCTCCAACAGGGGGAGGAGTGTGGAAAAAGTGAGTAAAAGTGGATTGGGAGTGGGCTATAAATATACTTTGTTACCCTTTAGTTTAGAGTTCTTTTAAGTCTTCTGAAGGCTAGAACAGTTTTAATATATGTGTTTCAACTGTGTTTATTTAACAGTTTGGCTGGAGTTGCCCTTTAAATTCCAAAATAGAGACTAAGCTCTTTGGAAAACAGCCACTTTATATTCAAAATTGTGTGCCTACTGTTCTGCATAGTAAAGTATAAGCGGGTTTGTTCACATTTTTTATTCCTCTGATAAATGTTTTTACTTTGGGCAATTTGTATTTTAATGCCGTACAGGTTAGGATTTATTTCCTGCTGTTCCATTGTATGCCATCCAAACTGTTACAATCAAGATTTTCATAGCTGAAAGATGGTTGCCAAAAACTAAATGAAGCCCGTGAATTAATATTGCATCAATGTCTTTCATTTTCCAAGTAAACAGAAAAAAAGCCAAGAAATGTTTGCCTGCTCTATTCCTCTTGATGCACTTTAAGCTTTTAAACATAATGGAAATGTTCTGCCAGCATGTTTCACACTGAGCTCTCTAAACAAAAGCCTTATATTAGTATTGTACTTTATGATCATAAACTTTTGATTCTTCATGGCCAAAAAGGCAAAGGAGAAACTGGTCAAGCAGCAGAAGTGTAAATAGAGGAACAATCTGTTTTAAATGATAGCTGCAACTTAAAGCACAATGTAAGTTCAATTATATAATATATTGTTTACTGCCTGACCCGTCTAACCTATAGCTGCTAAAAATCCCACTAGAATACTTGCTATTCTCCAACACTATACTCCTCTGAGCACCTGGACTGAGATGGAGAAGGTGGCCTATAGCTGGATCTGTGTTCAACTGATTGGCTTCATGCTCTGAAAACATCCCCCCCCCACCATGGCTGCATTCTCTAAAAACACACTCACCCAAAAATGGCCCAATCTAAGTGTCGGGTGCTGGAAGGTTCCCCGATACTGGAGAAAGGTAAATATTTCAGCTGGTTTTTTTTTTTAGCAGGTTTAGTTTAGAGAGGGTGGGAGGTGTAAAATATCCTAATGTTTGTTTAGGATTTTTTTCTGCTGCAAAATAAACCTATCACAAGTCAAAATACTATATTCTTTCAGGGGCAGTGACTTCACTGGCAGTAAAGTTGAATAGACTTAGCTTTACTGCTCTCGTAGGGTGGAGGCTGTCTTTTCTAAACTCTCATTCTGTAATCCTAATTGCCTGGTTGCCATGAAGGCCCTCTTGCTTCAATGGTCACAAGCAAGTAAGCAGAAAATGACTTTTGCCTTTACTCTGACTTTTCTGATATAGATACTCTTATTCCAATTAAGTAACTCAAAGCAACGAAGCCAGACGCAAACAGAAATGCAACCAGCATTTTCAGGAGGTCGGCAATGTCTCTTAGATCTTGTACACAACGGCTTCAGCTTGTTTATGACCAAGATATTGCAAAGGATATGCAGAGCTTTTGGCAACCTTTGCTGAAGTCTTTAAATATAATTTAGCCTAAGTTTTGGGAGGCTACACACATCTTAATCAGAGTGTTTAATGTCACTTTAACAACTTAAGGACCTTGGGGGTAGGAGATATGCAATTAAAAAAACTTCAGCAAAGTTTCTAGAGAGTTTTACATATGTCCAGGTCCTCTCTCGCTGCTGCTGCTCATCCTGCCAGAAATACCAGCAATTCCCGGCCGTCAAAATAACAGCAGCTCATGTGTAAAATGACACTTGCAGATAGTCTGAAAGTGTAATTGAGGAAATACAATGTAACATTTGTCACATTCTATTTACTATTTCATTCATACATAAATTGAAGGTGTGA
Source organism: Nanorana parkeri (assembly GCF_000935625.1). Classification (NCBI taxonomy): domain Eukaryota; kingdom Metazoa; phylum Chordata; class Amphibia; order Anura; family Dicroglossidae; genus Nanorana; species Nanorana parkeri. The sequence continues at coordinate 620,681 of NW_017306402.1, read as the reverse complement.
CCTTTAATCTACATATGACATCAGTGAAAGTATCCTTACAAGTATAAAAAAAAATGAAATGACCTGTATGTATTCCTGTTTAAACACTTAGTTAACTATGCTGGGTCCTAAAGAACTCTTTCGGGCATTATTTTTATGCTGATGTTTTTATTTTTTGAGCCAATAATATTTACTGTATATGTTACTTCATTATCTCAAATTGTGACACTGTTATCAGGAATAAACAGAACCTTGGTGGAATTATTAAAATTGCTCTGGTCTATAAAAAGTATACAGGTACTGATGTGGTTAAACAAGCTGCAAGCTGGCTTCAGCAAGCTTCGGCACTACTTGCTGCAAAGCTGAAAACCTGATAACAGCCTCCTAGCAGCTTGTTTAAAGTAACACTAAACTCAGGCGTTACATCTTAAAAATGCATTCGAGTAAATTAACTATTAAGAAAAATGTACCTTATTTGTGCATCACTGTAGATCATCAAATCATCTCTGAATTCATGCTGACACTTCCTTCTGGAGGGTGGCTACTTTTGTTCTCCAAGGTCCCTGTGTGTGTGTGTTGTAAAGTAGCCACTGCTCCAAGCTTGCTCCCATGATAAACTTTAATCTCACACAAATTTGCATTGAAGTTATAGTCTATCCTGGGGAGTGAGCTTGGAATGGTGGCTACTTTACAACACACACAGGGACCATGGGGAACAATAGTAGCCACCCTCCAGGAGGACAGTGTCAGCACAAATTGATGATTTGAGGATCTACAGCCGAGTGATGCACAAATAAGCTACATTTTTGTTAATAGTTAAGGTACTTGACTGCACTTTTGAGATTTAACTCCTGAGTTTCCAAACTGAAACTGAAAAGTTATTTAAAGGCTTCAACAAAACTTCTTGAAGCTTGCAGAAAGCTTCCCAAAAGCTTAATGTACACACTGCTGTTATACAAACTGAAGCCTTTGTGAACTAGGCCCTAAGGAAGTTTAACTTTTTCATTTTTCATACCTGCAAATCTCATAATGGAGGGTAAATAAATACCTCTCTCCATGCATATTTACATAAACAGTGCCCATTTTCTTATCTGCTTTGCAATAGTGTTTTCCTGCAAACAGGTACCTTTTAGAGCTGGTCAGAAGCATACTTTAATCTGGATAAGTGTTTATTCTCACCACTATTGAAGGATTTACTAGCAAAACTGCAAGAAAACTGTACATGTATCACTAATGCTAGTGAAACCCACATCTTGGTGAGAGGAAAATAAAATAATTTCCCATAGGTGAACAATAAGCTATGCAAATATTTAGCAAACTTGAAGAGTTTTTTACCTTCTTTCGCCATGTGGCATAGGTCAATCCTGTACATCCGCTTAACAGATAGCTAAATGAGAGAGATAAAAGCAAAACATGCCTGGAATCCCCCTAGATATGCAGCACCCTATATAAGTATCTGACAAAAGATGAAGCACTTACGATAGTAAACCTAATGACATTACTGGGTATGATTGCAATTTTTATTTAAGCTTCAACAGAAGAAAATCATTTCTGGGAAGTCCTGTCTATCAATGCGCTACAAATTCCATTTTTGCAAGGAGGAGACTTTTGATTTTTTTTACACTTTTAGAATTTCTTTTTTTTAATAGGCTAAACCGGCCTTTCCTAACTAGGGTGTGCCAAGAGTGCCTTCTTGCTTCCTCAGGAGTGCCTCAAATGTTTCGCACAGTATCATACATTTCCGTGATGCAGATAGGCCAGCTGCCAACACCATGGAGATTGATTGGGATGAATTACACTAATCCAGGGAGGGTGGCATTAATTCAGAAAAGGACAGAAGCTTTCCTCTGCCCTGGTCTGCTCCACCTCCCACCTTCTGCCATGTTGCTAAGGACCCTGATGTGAAGGGGGGTCTTGTGATGTGAAGGACGGGGACTCTGATGTAAAGGGGGGATTGAGGAGCCGGATGTGAAGGGGGCCTTCTGATGTATATGAGAGGGACTCTGATGTGAAGGGGGATTAAGGACTCTTATGTGAAGGGGGGACTGGGGACTCGGGAGGGGGGTCCAGATGTGAATAGCACCAAATTAAAAAATTAACACATGCCTGCTGGGAGAAGAACCCCAGATACTGAGGTAAGGGGGAGGGGGTGACTGGGCACAACTGTTTGCAATGTGACCATGTTTCATGTTACACCCTGAATATGGGTGTTGCATGAAACATGGTCAGAAAAGTAAACTTATCCTTTAAAACTCTTGTTGGCAGAATAATAACATTGAAAAACCCAATAGGGTTTATTGATTAACATACATACATATTCCTTAATTTATCTTACAATAATGATCTCATTAGCAGTGAATGCAGCCTTTGCTACTTTATAAACATGTTAAATATTATGGAAATTAGCATTTAAGATGAAACCAGATTTTTTTTTCAGGCTGTAATTGTATTAGGTAATGATGGCAAATGTGCTTTAAACTAGCAGGTTAATGATTTGTTGGTAAATGTATGACAAATCTTGGCAAATCAATGTTTTTCAAGTGAGCTGGCTGTCGATTGCAGAGCAATGTCAGCGGCATGACTGAACAATCTCTCAGGTAGTTTAGCCCTTCTACAAAACTGGATGCTGTCCCTGCTTTGTATGGGCTCTCTGTACAAAACGTATTAGGTTCACCTCCCCCATACCTATTCTACGCATACGTGGACTTATTAAATGGAAGCAGGTAGCTATAGCAACCAGCCATAGCTGCACTTTCATTTATCTGCTCACAGTCGACTATTGAAAGCAGATTTCTCATTGATTGTAAGGGGCTACTGTACACACCATTGCTTCCTGCACTATAGCTAAATACACCTGCCATTTTTCCATGTAATTAAAAATAATAATTACAAATAATACTAATGCTCACAATTATAAATATCATAACATGAACAAGAATAACTTGCCCAGTGCTCAAGGCAGTATGCTGTTAAGTAGATTTACCTACACAGCATCGTCCTTTAAGCATTAGGTTTCAGTAATTAAATGTTTGAAAGTGCTTGGAGGCAGCTATATTATGTGAAAATGACTACAGAAATGCCTGCCTGTTCATTTGTCACAATAAGCTCTCCATGTACTAATTGCTACTCCAACGTATTTGCATCTAAAAGAAAAGAAGGAACAAAAGGAGGCAGCTTGCCACATGCAGCAGCACTTAAGCTCGACTGACCATTATTCACATAAGACATTAACTTTCCATGCCAGGCCAGATTTGTATGAGAGTGTTTTTGGATGGCTGACAACATCTCTGGCTGCTGTTTTATGAAAGATCAGCACAGAAGCATGCTGCTCCATTGGGGAAGCATATATGTATACTGCTACTCCCAGGGTGCTTGTTACAGAGTCACATAATTGTCAACATTTGAATATAATTGTACTGATGTTTGGCTGTTGGGATTGTACCTCTGTGTACTAGAAATTCACAGAGCTCTTTATGGTAAAATCGTCAGGTTTCAGCTTCCATAATATGAACACGAGATTCTTCTCTGCAGACATTTTCCAATTTGTTATCTACATAAAAGACATAATCAACAGTTAATCTCTGTAACCTGGAGATGCTTAGAATGGCAACAGAAAAAGGTTACTGGATTTTCAGGTAAATATCTATCTTACCCAAAACATGTTTCCACTTTGATAAACTTTCCCTGCTCTATATTATTATGATGATGATGATTATTATTATGCAAGATTTAGAGAGGGCTAGCAGTTTGTGCATCACTTTACAAAATGCAGGGAGATACCTCCCCCAAATCTGCCCAAAAGTCTTTTTTTTTCATTGCATGTTTTCCATGTATTAATGTCAATAATCCACTAGACAACATGTGTACATGGGGTCTCTATTGGAGTTAGCATTGGAATATATTAATCCAGTATCAGCTGTAGCTTGGCTAAGAAACTATGGTCTTCCATTAAAAAATGTTTGATCAATTATAAGTGCCTCTACACTTACAGTTTTCTCTTTTCCCTCTGCAAAGTCCCCCAAATACCTTTTTTTTCTGCCTTTGAAGTCAACCTAATGTAACTTCCTATGATGGCGTGGCAACAATGCTGCACTGCTCCTGAATTCAGAGCAGAGTTGCCACTCTCATGTAGGTGAAGCATGCTTGCACTGCAGAGGGATAAAAAGTGTTGCAGTGGATGTGGCTATCAGCCTTGTAATTGTCAAATCACAAGCCTGTAGGTTGTCAGTCAGCACTTGGCCACACCTTGTCTAGTCTACTGCTTTCTATACTGACAGCACTTATTCTATTACAGAAACCCTTCCACTGTGAAGGGTTTATGGTCGGGGGTGGGGGGGGGAGCATGTAAGACCCAAATTAAGGATTTGGCACACCCAGGGCTGGTAAAAGAGATTTTGTTTACTATTTTAGGCTTGTGCATCCCATAGTAACAGGATTTGGTACTTGTTTAGCCTGTTATATAGGAGCCTTTAGATGTACTTTAAATATAAGAGGGTGGGGATATCCTTGCTGAGATCCTAAATAATAGCAAAGACCAATGTATAAACTTTTTAACAAAGACATGCTTCAAATGTACTCAGTATTAAGCAGAGAGAAATCTGAAGGGCACTATAGGGTCTACACCATGGCCTACTTTTTATGAGTGGAAAGTGCAGGCTGCGGTGTAGAGTAGCACTGAGGTGTCCATTGGAAAGTGTACAACTTCATCCACTCTTCATTTTAAATATGGCTCTACTTTTTTACCAGCTTAGGTGACTTTTCCATGTATTCCTGTGGAAAATCCAATAGAGAATATATACTGAGTGACCAGATTATTATGACCACCCCATCAGTACTTCGTTGGGCCACGAGATTACTTCATTGGGCCGCCTCGTGACTCCACGAGATGTTGAAAAGTGATGTGAGGAATCTGACACTGCACGGTTGCCCTTCTGTTGTCTTGTACCAGTCTTGCCACTCTCCATTCTGCCCTAACATTGACTAGTCGCTGACGGCCACAATTTGCACGTTCAGACCCAGATTTTCGGCTGGCAGTCCAGTCTTTAAACACTTTAACAACAGTTGTTCTTGAACATTTAACACATTCTGCTGTTTTGCTGATACCCGCTCCATGGCTCCGAGCTCCAAAAATCATCCCACGTTCAAAGGCTGTTAAATCGCGTTGTTTACCCATATTTTTAGAAAAAATGCACTTCTACTGTCGTGGTAAACAACCTGCTTCCCTATTTATAATGGTCTGGCCCTCTAGCAATTTCAGCGCGAAATTATAGCTAATTTGCCTACAAATGTCAGGTGGTCATAATATTCTTGATGTTGAAGTCTCTACTGGATTCCATATAGGAATTTTTGGAACTTTATTCCAGGGTCAACGGTAGCTTGGCTGAAAAGCCAATCTCTTCTTCTGAGATGGAGGTGGGTGGAGATATTCTTGATGGAATCCTAAATTGCAGTAAAGACTAGCCTTGAAAACAGCATGGATGGATAGATGAATCTCCCGCTGAACTATTGTATTCTGAAAGAGGCTGATGTGAAAATCTCCCAACTGGCTCCTTTAGTTCTCTGATTGAACGATGCCGGATGGAAGAGTGCTGACAGGGTCACCCACTGATGAACCCTGACCTAGCCGAAATTCATTCAGTGTATGGCCAGCTTGAGATGAGCCAATTACATTGAGCATAAAGTTTGCAAAGAGATTATAAACTATATCCAGTAAGTTCAATTTACTTCGCTAACCAAAGACAAATTTTAAGCTTTGTGCATCTTCAACAGATGGAATACATAACAATACTGCTTCAAAAAAACTATGTAAACTGAAAATCAGAGTTTTTATGTTGACCCCTCTCCTTCCACACAATTGTACTTTAAAGTGTACCTAAACCCATTAACAAAATCTATTGTATCTTAACGGTCTTGAATTTAGTGTCTGGAATAGTTCTTTTTGGCCTTTATTTTTACACAGTGTTTCATCCCATTTCCTGTCCTAAGCTGACAACGCTCACTCACTGTACTGAGACGGAGCGTTGTCACCCTAGGAAGCAGTAAATACTCCTCTACTTTCCTTTCCACCTATTCTCACCCTTGAGAATAGGCGCACCCCACTATTCTCACCGCCTATTCTCACCCTCCACATAGGAGAACTAGGCAGGACTGATAAATAATGTTTGAGATTTTAGTGCAGGATTGTCTCCTCACTAAAGAAAGCAAGGAGCTTCCTGAATTTCTTGCAATGATCAACAGTTATTTTTAGATTGTAAACCCTCACGGGCAGGGCCCTACTTGCCATCTTGTCTTGAATTGTATTTTAATTGTAATGTCTTCCTTAAATTGCAAAGCGCTGCGCAAACTGTTGGCACAATATAAAATCCATATTATAGGGAAGATATACTGCAGTCCACAGAGGAGTTTTAAGCCGTGCTGAAAACAATGATTTTAGTGCACCTCACTAAAGAAAGGGGCCTGTTGAATTTCTTGCAAGGTTAAACAGGTATTTTGTTTGAATTTATTAAACAGATATTACAAATGCTTTCAATTGTATGTTTAACAGACCTAAAAGCAAGCCAATTAGAGAAGCTCATTGTTAGGGTTTACATACACTTTAACTGCACAAAAAATAATAGAGTAGGGAAATGCAAATTACAAGAAAACATTTCCGAAATATATAAATACACAGAAGGATAACGCACACAGGGCAGAAAATTCTTCTTTCAGCTTTCACCAGCTTTATAAATGGAAATACATTTTGTGCTTATAAGTACATTTAATGAAATTCAAGCCGCTTAGAAGTCTACAGTAGCCATAAGTGTGTATTCACTGAATGCATTTGCAAAGAATGGCAACAAACAGGAAATGTATGCATTTTCTATACCTGTCAAAACATTTGATTCCTTGGAGGTAAAATAAACATCTGTGTCTGTGCAAAGTGTACGCGCAGAGTCTTTCAAGCAGAAAATTCCCAGACGGAAATATTCCGCAATAAAGATCATATATAGGGAAGTTACATTTTCCTGACATTTACAGCTGGTGAGAGGACCTATTCCGTCAAGCACTAGGTGCGAAAATGGAAATCACATTTGGTTCACACATGATAAACCAGACAGATGCAGACAGAGAAAACCTGTTACATGAGCAAGATTTCCAGGACCAAGGTCACAAATACCTTGGAGAAACTTAAGGACCTGGCCCCACTTCATGCATTTTTTATGCACTTCAAATTCATGGACATTAACAAAATCCATGTTTTACTATGTACATGTTCTGAAATGTGTTAGAATACAGTGCTGCCTTTTCATGCATTGCCCTTTCTTGCTAGTTTCCCCTTTAAGTCAATTCAAAGAGAAGTCTTAAAGTGACATTTAACTCGCATTTAAGTACGCTAACTATTAACAATACTAAAAGTTATTTGTGTATCACTAGGCTGTAGATCCTCAAATCATCTCTGAAGCTAATCTGACACTGTTCTTTCTTCTGGAGGGTGGCTACTTTTGTTCCCCATGGTTCCATCATGGTCCCCGTGTGTTGTAAAATAGCCACCGCTCCAAGCTTGCCTCCATGCTGCACTCTACTTTCAATACAAATACAAAACTAAACATGAGATTATAGTCCATCACAGAAGCGAGCTTGGAGCGGTGACTACTTTACAACATACACAGGGACCATGGGGAACAAAAGTAGCCACCCTCCAGAAGTAAGGGCAGTGTCAGCATGAATTCAGAGATGATTTAAGGATCTACAACCGAGTGATACACTAATAACGTACAGTTTTATTTACAGGTGAAACTTGAATAATTAGAATATCGTGCAAAGTTCATTTATTTCACTAATGCAACTTAAAAGGTGAAACTAATATATGAGATCGACTCATTACATGCAAAGCAAGATAGTTCAAGCCGTGATTTGTCATAATTGTGATGATTATGGCTTACAGCTCATGAAAACCCCAAGAACCCCAAATCCACAATCTCAGAAAATGAGAATATTACATGCAATCAATAAAACAAGGCTTGTACATAGAACAATATCGGACCTCTGAAAAGTACAAGCATACATATGTACTCAGTACTGGGTTTGGGCCCCTTTTGCAGCAATTACTGCCATTACTTTTGCACGATATTCTAATTATTCGAGTTTCACCTGTATAGTTAAGATACTTGAATGCTTTTTTTAAAGATTTAAATGCTGAGTCCTGGTCCCACTTTATGTATTTTTCATGCAATTCAAATTCATGTACATCAACAAATTCCTTGTTTTAGTATAAATATGTTCTGCAATGTGTTACAGTAAAGTGCTGCATTTTCACACATTGACCTTTTTTGTTGTCGTCCCATTCATGTCAATTCAAAGAGAAGCCACTATAAGATTGTTACGTGTTTCCTGTTGACACAGCATACCCAAAAGTCATTTAAAAAAATATATTTCTTACCTGTTAGCTGTTTCTTTGGTGAAGGCTTTTGTGCAGATTCAAGGCTACTCTGATGAGCAGCTTGAAAGTAAAAGCAGATAATCAAACTAAGGGTCAGATTGAGCTCCCCATCATTAATATACAATACATCCAAGCCTTTAACCCTTCGTTAGGACAGTGTTCAAATCTAATTTACAACTGATTATGAAATCTGCCAGCACAGTGCAGACAGGGTTAATTAGAGTAAACACAACTTCCCTTGCATCCTCCTTAACATCACATAGGGGAAAGCTAGGTAGGAGAATAAAGTAGAACTCAATTAAAGTACTATTAAAGGCTGGGTGTTATTTTTCCTTAAAGCATTCTGTGCGTTCAGGCAAAAAAGCACTCTCCTAAACCCTTCCCCCCCCCCACACACACACTTACCTGCAGCCGCTCGTCTCCTCCGCCATGACCAGGAAGATACTGGGGTTTTCCCGAACTTCTTGGTTGCGGGGGAGGGTACTGAGATCAGAGGAGCCATAGGCTCCTTCTGCCATCAGTTGAGCTGTGACTGTAGGGTGGGGCATGGCCAGTCTATGGATGCACACAGCTAGGCGTGGGCATGGCGGTGACCGTGTACGTTCCACTTTTTTTAACCACTTGCTGACCAAGGGGTTAAACACCCTTTCTGTCCAGGCCATTTTTCAGTATTCAGCACTACAGTACTTTGACATTTATTCACTCATCCAATGCTTTACTGAAATTAATTTTATACCATTTTTTGGGGGGACACATAGAGCTTTCTTTTGGTGGTATTTAACCACCACTGGGGATTTTCATTTTTTACTATATAATGAAAAAAGAACCGAACATTTTGGACATATAAAATGTTTCCCCTATGTTACGTTATAAAACATTTATTATTACCCAATTTTTTGGTAAAATATAAAAGACGGGGTCACGTCGGGTAAATAGTTAAAGATGTCACCAGCACACCATATTGAAGTGAAGAACACGTCTGTTTATTGACGCTTCATGTCAAAACAAATAGCAAAGTTTCAGGGCCAAACAGGGTCCCCTTCATCAGGCTTGAAATGACATTGTAATGGTAAATTCAAGCCTGATGAAGGGGACCCTGTGTGGCACTGAAACGTTGCTATTTGTTTTGACATGAAGCGTCAATAAACAGACGTGTTCTTCACTTCAATATGTTGTGCTGGTGACATCTTTAACAAGTTTCAGTATTGGCGGCGCCATCCGCGGTCACGTCAAGCATCCACGCTGACAGGGATACCCGGTAAGGAGTGCAGCAGGATTCTGGAATACATACGTCGGGTAAATAGACACCAAACATGTCAAGCTTTAAAATTGTGTGCGCTCACGAAATCGAAAAAACAAACAAACTACCATGCCTAAAATTGGAAAGAAAATTGAAGATGCATAACTAAAACACTATTATACGTGTCCATTAAGGGGTTATATTAGGTTGTAGGTTATGCTGTCGTTTATTATTTTTTCATTTTTGTTTTTTTGAACGAAGAGGTCTTTTTAAGGTAATTTTATCTTTTTTCTCTTTCATTTTCAAATCTTAACTGAGTAAACTGAAGAGAGAAGCTGATTGGTTTCCATGCACAGCTACTCCAGATTTTGTCTGCTCCAGTTTTGATAAATTCCCCCCAGTGAGCCAAAGCCCTCATTCACACTAGAAACGGCCCGTACAGATCTGCGCTGCGTGCACGGCCTTATAGGGCCGCTCCAGGGAAGGACAGGTGCTGTGTGTGATTACATGCAGCAGCCTGTCTTTCTCTATGGGAGGACACGCGGCCGCACACCCACCTCCCTACGCTCGCCCGTACAGGCGTGGAAGTCCCTGCTTGGACGCAGACAGGATCCATCCATGGATGTAACAAAGAACAGAATGAGAAGCACACAGCATCTAAAACCTAATTTTCCTTACCACTACCCAAAAAGGTTGTCAGGAGTTGGGTATAATATTGATTATATTGCATCAGCAATATTATACGCATGGACCCATTCACACCCATTTACGATATTTATTACTACTAAATAAGAAAAGAAACAAACCTCTTAAAATGATCAGTAAATATAAGGTCGACTTTCAGTAGAAACTTATGTCTATATCACTCAGTTACAAAAGCCTTTATAATGCTGTATGCTGTAAGAATCATCACAATCCACCGTCAGTTCTGATCTTGCAGTAGGATTTCAACCTATAGTATGTTTCTTCACAGTGCACATAAGATCAATTGTGGGTATATGTATTAACAGGTAATGTATGCAGAGATATGAAGGCAGCTATAGATACTCATAAGGCACTGCCGATTGTGGAAACATTACTATCCTTGCTATTACAGTTCTTGTGGTGATTTGTCACACTCCCCATAAAGTTTTGCACTTCCATCTATGACCTTTATTTTAACTTTTCACTCAAAATTGCATATATGTATAGTACAAACTAAGACTAGACATTTATGGTGATGGCAGAACATAAACAGTTTTTCAATGGAGCATTGTTACCAGCAAAGGTAGCTGCTAGTGCAATTGATAGTGGGTTCGCCTCAGAGAAGTTAACACATAAAAAAATAGTTTTCATTGCCAATTTAAATCAAGGTAAAGCACTGTCATTTTAAAAGTGGTCACAAACTACGAACAAACAAGCTCTACATGTAATGCATCATTATTACAGAATATCACTGTGCATACAAATGAGCACAATACAGAGTAGGGCAGCCGCTGTAATGATATGTTTTTACTGTACTATTTAAAAATAAAGTTTCTATCAAAATAGCAGCTATTTCAAATCAACGTCATGCTTATTATTTTGGTCTCCAGTGCTGAGCTCCACGGTTACCATGTAATTAGATGGCAGGCACGGTGTAAAGGTAAACAAAGCAGTACATTTACATCTGCACAACACTTTCTGTAGCAGCAAATTTAGATGGGATGCATAGTCCTGGACCAGTGGGAGTGAAGCTAGTGAGATGAGGTCATCACTTCCTTTCTGCTATTCATTTACAACATTCAGTACGACCTGGAGGTAACAGGGAGACAGGGGAACGAGAAGCCCAATACTAATGTAGACTACTCTACAGGTAATAGTAGCCAGCACAAAAAATATATATATTTTGTTGCCTTAAAAAATATCTAAACCCAAATGCAAAAATGTAATATATTGCAGCTTACAAATTCTTAGATCTGGTGTCTGCATTTGTTTTTTTTGGCTTTTTATTCCCATTATTTGCACTTGGTGAACCAGTAATACACTTTCTACCTTAGGGGGGCTCTACTCTATGGAGGAGTAATGGAACCACCCTTGGACAGCAGCATTGTCAACCTGTGGAGAGGGAAGTGTTATATGCATTAGCAGATCTACATGGACTTGACTAACAAATTAAAGCTGAACTCCTGTTAACACATTTTAAGAGGTTACAACAACAATTTTCCTTTCCTTTTGGGATAAAGGTTTTCTCATATATTGGTAGGCTGCAATGTATTACAATTTTGCATTTGGTTTAGATATGCTTTAAAGTGACCTTTTGTAGACACTCTAACCAGTTATCATGCACCTCTGCTATGGCTGAATGCTGGTTGTTCTGAATGGGCAAAGCTCCAAAACGTATTGGGTAGTGTCAAAGCTTGCCCCCTCCCTTCTTCTGTTTGCCCACTTCATCCTTCTGAATGTTACCACTGCAGAGTGAAAACAAATGTTTGGGTAAACTTATAGGTGCTTTTCTACCACCTTAGACAGTTAATAGTGCATTTTATAGAGGTCTATATAGGAGACCAAAACGAGAGATAACTGATGTAGAGAAACAGAGGGATTCGGGTCCAAAAGAGGGACATTCCTTCCCAATGATAGACAGTTGGGTACTATGACCATGGACTGCGGAACAGTTCCCCCCTGTGGTATCTGAGAGAAAGAGATCATAATTTATTCAGCCTGAGAAGTGAATTCATCAAGTGTTCCTGTCCTTATTTCAAGTTGTGATAAAGACCTAGAGAGAGAGAAAGTGCTCCTGTTTCCACAATTCACAATACAAGTCTGTTACATCAAACAAGAAGGTATAGTACCTGATGTCTGTAAAAATTTATTTTGAAAATGTTTAGGGCTCATTCACATGAGCACAATTAGGTCATGGATTAGCACTGCCCAACACGGTTTCAATGCATAGACAGGGCAATTTGCTCTATATCCTATTACTTTAGTGCGCACCATAAAGATGACCTGTGAGAGGTAATACACAGAAGTGCAAGGGGAAATGGTTGACAATAGCTGTAAAGTGACTTGAGGTGCCATGTTTTTTTGGGTCCTGGGCAAAGGGTAGAGGTGAAGATAGATTTTGTTGGAGAAGTCGACCAGATCTGGTGGCTTTCTTTAAAGGAAATTGTTAGCTTACACCCCAAGAGGCCTAGAGAGGGTTGGGTTAGTTGATGGTGGAGCAAAGTATTTAGGGTGGTTGACACAGAAGGAAAGGTGTGATCCTAAGGTTTATGGCACCTATCTGTCACTGTTGTTGTGGTGCTAGAGGATAGTGATAGAGCTAGTGAAAAAGATCTTGCTCTGGTCACTCTCTGAACCCCCAAGACCCACACCCTATGTTGCACAAAAAGCAAAACTTACTGTTGCTTTCAGGGTTGATTAAACTAATGACCATCATGCCTACAGTGTACATGCATGTTTGATTTTCTTTCCACAAAGAGGAAAAATACTTCACCCTTTATAAAAAAAACAAAAAAAAACTTACTGCAATTCTGCCACTTTATCCTTCAAAAGCTCATCGAGGAACAGATGGCACATCATCTTACCTGGTAATGCAATATTTCTATATGCCCACAAACTCTCTCAAGATGGCGATAATAGCCGAAACAGAAATTAGACTGATGGTGTTGTTTTCTGAATCTTGATAATCTCTGAGAGGATTAAGAACCATGATGGTAGACTCCCAGAAGAAGCAACAATGGTGTGGAGAGCAGGAAAATCTTCTTGTTGAGTGGGCTGAGTGTCTTGACATAAGAGTTTCCTTCCCTACAGTCATGCACACAGAAGCCTTCTATCAGAATCAGCACCCTTTTCTTTCTTCAAGCATAAGCAAACTCACTACCTGGGATCCTGTGCCTGACCATTATAAATAGGGAAGCAGGTTGTTTACCACGACAGTAGAAGTGATTTTTTCTGAAGATATGGGTAAACAACGCGATTTAACAATAGAAATAAAAGTTATAAAATATGATTTTTAGCACATGGAGGATGATTTGAAACAGGAAAAAAAAATGCAATGTTACAATGCTTCCCACCAACCAATTCAATGATGGTCTTCATTTTCACACTTACAAAGAGGAAAGGTAGAATTTATTTTTGAATAAAAGAAATATGGTTCACCTCCTTGTGAAAAACTATAGCCATCTCTGGCATCAATACTTTGAACCACTGCCTCGGAACAAGTATGAAAAGAAGGACTTTTTTGACTTGTACCAGGTATGTGAGACAGCACTGCAGTAACCACAAAACGTTGGACTGAGCTTTCCAAGAGATAATTTACTGTATATGTCACTCAGTTATGTGCATGTGTAAACGTCATGTTGAGCTAATAATCTGTGTGGACTACAGACTACATATGTTAGTGAGTGCAAAACATGTGAGGAGTCTAGAACCCCACCTACTGGCGGCATAAAAGGCAACATGATACCGTATGTATATGCAACATTTCATATTTACCTGTCAAAGTGAAAAAACAAATTGTATTTTATGGCCCTGACCATAATAAAGGAAATAAGTACAATACCCATGTAAACCACTATAGATTCCCATTAAGTATTTCAATCATGAATACATGTAAGAGGGCAAGGAAAAGAAAACAAGGTGGGAATGGAGAGGAAGGGGGGATAGAAAAGTAAAAAAAAATGTGGGTGTAAGGAGAGTTGGTCTGTACACTTGCATGTAGTGTTTTTCCGGTGTATGACATCAGTACACTTTTCTGTCATTATGTTCAAGTATCACTACTTCCCAATCCTGTTCAACAGTGCACATTCTAGAAGTGACCTGATGCAGGCACAGGTGGAATAATCCACTTCCCAGTATATCGCCAGAACAAAACATATTGAAAGAACAGGAGGACAGTTTTGGGAAACAGTGGACCACAGTAACAAGTTTAAAGCACTGTACTGTAGAAAGTTCAACTGCTAAAGCCCTGTGTATCATACAAAAGATATATTTTTTTATTAAATACTTTTCCGTTTTTCATTCATAGTTGCATCTTAGTGCTGCTGATCTCCTACATCCTCTTTGCAGTCACATCCTGTCTATATACATACTCCAGTGATGGTTACATGGCATTTTCCAGGGTAGGTTTTCTGATGGTGACAACAGGGGACCATACGTGTATAATGTGTGTTGAAATGGCCACTTGTAGTCTCCACCAGGAGCACATGTGACAGGGCAAGAAAGCAGGAGTAAATGGCACCCCAAGATACTAATGCATTGCACCTCCAAAGCACAGTATCACACTGTGCTGTAGTGTACTACGTCAGAAAGAATGGTACATGACAGATTTCCGTTCTGCTACATTGGCAGCCCATTCATTTTATTGGGCTACATTAACGCAACATGCCTTAGTTAACCCAATCCCCCTGAATAGACAAAGCCGAATGGGCCCTAAATGGTTTTTACTTGCTATGTCTTCTCATATTTGTGTCTGAAAATTATCACATTTATGTCTTTAAACTTCTTTTTCCATTCCATTAAATCCCATTTGAAGACATGGAAATAGATATCCAATCAGATAGACATTGTACCAACAACTTCCATTTTCACAGACATGAGTGACAACAATTGCATGGGATGTCTAAATATGAAGGTGTACTCCAATAGGCACCAGAGTTAAGCTGGTCATACATTATTTGAATTTCACACAGTGGGTGCCGCTGTTGGCACCTTTCGTCTAGCTTCCCTCAATTAGCTGATCAAAGGAGCTGGTTGGAAAATCTGTGAATAAACAGAGCCGGCACCCAATGAGCTGCTGCTTTGTCCGGGTATTTTTGCCGGCAGCCACTGTCAGATACAATAAAGACAGCAGGAGATTCCTCCATCAGCTCATAAGCACTGATGGAGGAATCTGTATTATATTCTTTGCTCAGCCCGCGGGTTGAACAAAGAAACTATTACAGTGTATGGGCAACTTTAGACCCAGGGCTTTCTGTGATCAGTTAACATAACAGACTGGTCAGACATAATCTCTTCCCTGACATGTTATAACAGGTGTGACTGTTAAGCCTCATTCACACTGAGTATACACATGTATTGTCCCATATGCAAATAAATGGCTCCATACACATAGCTGCGTATGGAGCCGTATATTTGCGTAGTGTAAACATGCGCAAAAACAGAATGGAACCGAGATGAGTCCGGGCAGTGTATTTTACGCGCAGACGCATGTTTGCGCGTGTATGCGTACAGCACATTAAAATTCCCATTACGAGTGATGCATTCTGGGATTGCATATAGTGCACGCATATACGCACATATATGTGTATATATACGCAATATACAATTTTGCTCTTGCGTTGTGTGTGAATGAGGCCTTAGGCTGGCCATACACTGTTACATTTTGGCTGATTTACAGGAATCGGACAATATTCTTACAGTGTGTGGTCCCGCCGTCTCAACAAAAGTCTATTACCGAATTGATGTACTGTATGCAATTTAAATGAGGGTTTTTCTAAAATGTTTTGTGACCATCATGTAGCTTAAGATAAAAAGAAAAATCTGTTTCTTCTTTTATTGCATATGGTTTCCTGAATACAGAAATCTGTGAAGGTGCTCTGTTTGTGCAGTTTATTGCATTTTCATTCATTGCTAGGAAGACGTAACAGGCAAATACACATATAAAATGCAGCAGGAAGGAAATTCTAAAAATGTTTCTACATGGTGATGTAAACCAATCAAATTAGTTGGATATTGGATGTGCGCTGTAGATTCCCAGCGGACTGAGACCCTGCAGTTTACAGCACAGAACCGCAGAAATGTGAAGGCCCCCTAAAGCAAAAGGTAAAGTGGCAATTGCCAGCAACCAATCAACATACATATTTCATTTTTCTGGCTGATTTAAATTGATGAAACCTGGAATCTAGTTTCTGGGGGTAATGCATTTCAGAAATGCACTTTTTACTGATAACATAAGAACACATGGTGGAAAGCTGGGTGTTTTTAGACATCAATGGAATCAATAAGATCTGACATTCATGACCTTTAGAGCCAAGCATATCCATTACCTTTTCTAAATGTCTACATTTTCAGCTTTCACACATTTAATAAAGCAGTCAATATTTCCTTCAAACCAATAAAAATAAAAGCAATATGAGTAACAAACGATCCAAACTGAAATTAAAGACAATCTATAATAAATGTTCATCTACATCTAAATGGAAAAAAGTGCATCACATTTTCTCCCAGGCTGTTATGTCTTATTTTAAAACTTTATTATACATTTCTTCACTTTAAAATTGCTCTTACTATACTGTTATATAGAAATTATTGAATCATATTATAATCTTTAGGTACAAAGTAAAACTGTCAGGATGTGTGGTATGCAATACCAATGATTTTCAGAAAACCTTTTCAAAAACAAAACATTATACAAGAGAAAAGCACAGCGCATTTATAAACATATTTGCACTTTGAATCCTATAGGCAAACGCATAGATTAAAGCAGCACCTTTACTACAAACTAAAACAGCATTCATTTTGTTACTATGGCAATCACCATGGTATCTGTGAAGCTAACTCTGACTTTGCTTTTCCCAAGAGATTCTGCATGCAGACAGGCTCTGCGGTGTCACCATTTTAGATATTGTAGCAGTAAAAAAAAAAAAGAAGTGCATTGTTAAACCAACAAAATTCATCAATCTTGAAAAACGCTTCTTTGTATAAAAGCCTATGACAAAAGAAAAAGTTTGCATACATACATATATCAAGGGGATTGTCACGATCTTACTTCAGTTCTGTTCAGGGCAATTTATTAGAGTAAAACAAACAAAAAAAAAAGAAAGGGAGGTTGATGATTTGATTGATATTAGGCACCGCTATAGCCTCATTGCATACAGTCATTACATAACAACCAAAAAAGCACAATTGCATCACAGCTGAACATAAAACAAAACAACAAATACACATTTAAAATACATGTGTCCATCAACTACCTTACAATGGATTTATAATCCTTTTAACCATTTGTGTGATCTAGACACCCTTAACAGGCAGCACAGCTGGATACTGCATTCCCTGAGACCTCTCTGTAGACTACTCCGCAGCTAAGCAATACATACTTGTCTAAGGGCCACCCCTGTTTGTGGCTGGACCATGAAGAAGCACTGAGGTTATCAAGCTTAATTATAGAAATGTACAAAACAGCAGCGCTCCGATTGGCTTACCTACTGTCATTCCCTCTCCCAGTCGGTGTGCTGCTGTGCAGGGGATTATAGGAGGCTGATATAGAGACAGATTCAGAAACTTTTCTAAGCTATATATACAAATAGGTTATCTTTTTAATGGATTTGTAACAGGGTTAAATGGTGTTTTTGATATGTTCCTAGAGTTACGCCCTATTCACACGGTCGCTCCGCCTGTCAATTTTTTAGATGGACCCGACTGGATACCCAATGCAAGTCTACGGGCAGCAGTGTGTAAACGGACGGGTGCCTGTTTACACCTTGCCTCCAGAATGGTTTGTGCCGGATTGGGGATAATCAGATGTAAACCGACATGTCTGTTTACATCCGATTCCCCATAGATTGGCATGGGGTCCAGTAATTGCAGTGTTATTTCTCCTCTATCTCAAGATGGTGGAAAAAAACTGTAGGGACACCTGTGACAACCGCTCCGTACTGCTGTGATCAGGAGAGGATCCACGCACTGATCCTCTCCTGATCAGCCAGTGTGAAAGAGGCCTTAAAAAGTGACTCTAAACTCAGGAGTTCAATGTAAAAATGTATTCAAGTACCTTAACTGTTAACAAAAATGCATCCCATTTGTGTACCACTCGGCTGTAGATCCTCATCTCTGAATTGGTGCCGACACCGTCCTTCCTTCTGGAGGGAGGCCATTTTTGTTCCCGATGTTCCCCGTGTGTTGTAACGTAGCCACTGCTCCAAGCTCACTCCTGCAGACTATAACTTCAATACAAATGAGTAAACTAAACGTGATATTGTAATCCATTGTGGAAGTGAGGTTGGAGTGGTGACTACTTTACAACACACACAGGGACCAGAGGGAACAAATGAAGCCACACTCTAGAAAGGACAGTGTCGGCACCAATTCAGAGATGATTTGAGGATCTACAGCCGACTGATACACAAATAAGATACATGTTTGTTAATAGTTAAGGTACTTGAATGTATTTGATAGATTTAACCCCCGAGTTTAGTGTTACTTTAAGATTTACTATTCACTTGTCAGGGTTCATTCACATCCGCAGCTTCAAGTTTATAATCTACCAAAATAACACCATTCTAGCTGCTACAGACCTAATTAAAACTTAAAGAGAAAGGGTCATGAGATATTGATGGGCGCTTCCATTACCAAACTATCCTTTGAGAATGTTCTCTAGCTGTCATTCTGAAACTTTGACTTCAATTAATGCTGTCTGAGTCGCTGACCTGGAACAAGTATAGGCACAAGACATTCCAACACTCATTAACAGCATGCTTGTTCGGGAACTGTGACTGAAACATACAGAAGTTGGACACAGACAGGCATCTAGCATTTTCAAAGGGAGGCCTGAAATGGCACCTCCTATATTTCGCCCAGTTGAAGTTGAGCCTGTGCTTTATCCTTACCCTGTAGTCACTGTTCCTTCATTCCCACATTAATCTATGTTCTGCCTGGAAATTTCCCAGAAGTTCTGGGCACAACGGTCCATGTGACTTGCGTCCCTTCCATTTCAAACCTGATGAAGAGGACCCTGTGTAGCCCCGAAACATTGTAATTTGCTATGACATGAAGCATCAATAAACAGGCGTTTGCTTCACTTCACTATGGTGTGCTGGTGACATCCCTAACAAGTTTTGTTTCACTTCCAGTCCTGTGCCCAATTTGGTGCTTGGTAATTGGCCACTCACACTAGCGCCATCAGCTATGGGCTGGGCAGAGAGTCACCAGGCCTTAGTGAGCTCAGAGTGAGATCAATTCTGAGATGAGGATAGCAGAAAAATTATTGTTGCACTCCTTACCGGAAATACCATACAATACGGAGGGTGTTTGTAATGACACCACTGTATACATAGGATTATTGTGAAAAATGTCACCAGCACACCGAACATCCTTATAGAATCCCCAAATGCTCACTTTATTGAACAAGTTATCAGAATGGAAACAAGAGCTTTCGGGACCTCGCTGGGTCCCTTAATCTTCAATGCTGTAGCCTGTTGAAGGAACCCTGCGAGGTCCCAAAAGCGCTTGTTTCCATTCTGATAACTTGTTCAATAAAATGAGCATTTGGCGATTCTATAAGGATCTTCAGTGTGCTGATGACATATTTCACAATGATCCAATTCTGAGATTACACATGACTTTGTCTCCTCAAATCCGACAGAGGGGAGAGAAGAAAGGTATGTAAAGGATGCTGCCGAAGTCGGCTTTATTGCCAACCTGTTGTTTTGCAAAGGTCTTCTTTATTATTATTTTGATTAATATAATTATTTTATATATACCATAGTGTAAGAAAGGCCAATTAAATACATTGAATAAATAATACATTGCCTATCTTGTTCCTTTTTCCAGCACAGGCTTTTAGAGAAAACAATGCGTTTATTGAGGAACCTTTACATTTTACCTGTGTCTACATCGAACTTGCTCTATGAAAAAAACAAGAGCTGAGCACTTCCCATAAAGCACACCAAATACTTCATAAGCCTGTACAAGGATGACGAAACCAGAATGGCATGAAATACTATTTACATAGTTAAAGTCTTTGGCTGCCTACATCACACTATTATATTTACCAGTAAGGAAGAATCTATTAATTATGCATTTACACACGGTAACTATGCCATGCATAAGTGTTATACAGCAAGCTTTTTTTTTTTCAAAATGTAAGGCTACATTCACACTAGTCTCCTACTTTTGGTTTATTTAAATGCAGTAGGAATTATCTGGGAGCTATAAACAAACTTTATGCTTCACAGGTCAAGTTTTCTAGGGTCTTGGCATTCAGAAAATATATAATGTTGGGGGGTTTTACGTCATTTTCAGGCCTAAAATGTGGAATATAACATGGGTGCAAAAATGGAAAAAAGGGCCTCAGTCATGAAGGGGTTAAATGTACTCGCATTTATGTGTCTTCATGCGTTTAGACGCTTTCAGAGTATCTAATCTGTCCCTGGCCGCACAGAATTCTATTTTCTCTAAACTGCATGCATGTAAAACACAGGTAAATGCACAGTGTGTTTTCTACCATTTAAAATTACATGCATTTATATGTGTTTAGAAATGTCCAGCAAACGCATTTATGACATTGTCAGTGTTAGGCCATAGCGTATGTGTATTAATAACAAAAAAACTGCAAATCAAAAGGCAAACCCAAGGTTTATCAAAAGTTATTATGATAAATAGTACTTAAAAAAAACAAGTAAAAAAAACCCAAACAATAATGTAAAATCTTTACCACACTACTCTGTAAACAGTTCATTGACATCAAGGTAAAATACACATTTTGTGCCTAGTCTAGAGAATAGGATCTTTCTGTTACATTCTATATATACAGTATCTTACGATTGTTTTGTAATATATTGACATCAATCCATATTGTCACCAGCACCCCCACAAATCCATCATATACCATAACTGGGGCTAAATTAAATAAAAAGCTGGGTAGGGATTTTATTGTAAAATTCTAACATCACACCCAGTTTTTTTCAACTCACAAATGTAGTGATGCTCCCAAGCCAGGCTGTAGACAAATGTGCTTCACATTTGAGACTGATAATCGTTCATCTACTGAACTTGTGGCAAATTAATATTTATAACTTGGCAATATGATGGTTTCATCATAAACTGCATCCTACAGGCTATCGGGTAAGACAGTGTAAAGACCAATGATGATGTGCAACGTGCACTACTCAATAACAAACCATTCAGAAAACAATTCTTCAGCTGATTTAGTAAACTGAAATATGACGGCTTGATAAGTGCTGGAACACTTTTGCACTGTCAAAGCTCTTTGCATTAACTTACTAAAAAAGCCCAATTATATGTTGCATGTACATTAAAAAAAACTATTGGACAATATCTCTGTGTACTAATTAAGTCTTCTTTGTAATATTTAAAATAACGGATTACAAAAGATTTTCTGAAGGGGTTTTCCACTGCAGCAGTTAATGTAGAGCTGGGAAGCCCCTGTAAGGCATCATGCACACTAGCAGGCTGCGTTTAAGCACAAGAGATGTTATCTGCTAAGTATAAACAAATGTATTTTCCCAGATTACTTTTTCCAGTGTTTAGTTGTTGCTGGGAATGCATGCGTTTAGCTGCGTAAAACTAGAACGCAGACATTTCTACTTTGGGTAAATGCTTCTAAATTGAATGCATCTGGTTGCTTCTGGATGTCTAGGTGTGCATTCAGAGGTGTTTAGAAAGGAGCTCCAACATTACATAACATTAATAACTTGGAAACCTTTCTCATGGTAAGTAATGTGTGTGGAGTTTGAACCAAAATTGCCAATTCCGCACACATGAGATAAGGTACGCTAGACCCTTATGATAGCACATTCAATTTTTTTTGCACAAATCTTAATATGGGTTGTTGATATGGTTCCGAGCTTACCTCTGCATTCAATTATGAACTATAGGTTACAGGCCTAACTTCTCCAAAATGGCTGATGTGCTTTTTAAAGGCTTGACTAGAGTGGGGTGTTTGTTATAAACTATAATATACATGGCTCAGTTGTGGAAAACTAAAAAGTGTTAATATATCAAGAAGTGCGCAAGTAAACTGCGACCTTACCACAGATCAGTGAAATAGAGCATGAGCAAACTACTTTCAGTTAAAGTGTATATAAACAATGTACATTAAACTCACTGCTAAAGGACATCCATTCGATACTTTGAATACATAAGACACATTTCAAAAAAATATTGCTAATCCTGAATTCTAAAGCTTACATACAAAATGGAATCTATTAATAAAAATTCAGATACGTTCCAGTGGTATGAATAATAAACATTTGAAAATTTTAAGCCGATTAAGAATCACCCTTTGGATGGACACTAGTTAGGACATTAAGAAAAACAGAAGCTCTCTTTATTTGACTTCTACTTTCAAAACCTTTTATTAAATTCTAGAATGTCTGATATATAGTCCCGATGCTTTAAAAATGTAAATTGAATGCATGCCAGGGATCAGTGAAGCAGAGTTCTTTCTTTTCCTTAATAAAGCTGTGTGAGTGGTTGAATTTAATAAATAAGTTTGTTTTGGATTCCTAGTTAATCCAAATTTTCATAAAAGTTAATCCTTCTTCTTCTCCATAATATCCTTTTCTTCTTGATCTTCATCCGTCACCTCTGAAGAGTTCTCTCTCATTTTGTCCTCGTCTAGTTCCTCATCGCTGCCCTCGTCTGTATGACTTGGATCAATCACATCCTTTCTGGTCATTTCCTCGGTGCCGTCGTCGGTGTCAGCTGTGCAGATTCCATAACACATAATGCTGATGACACCCAGTGGCAGACCAAAGAGGAAGCATCCAAGAAGAGGTGAACTCTTGAACACAGACTGTTTACAAAAGAACATTCATAGATATATTTTATAATCATATTTAAAAAAACAAATGATACTACAGATAGAACAAGTAATATATAATTAAAGGCATATTTCACTAAAAAAAAATAATAATAAATGCACTCTATGCTGGAAGAAAAACGTGCATTTATTATTTTTTTGAATTGGAGCCTGCAAAGCATTACAACAGCAAAAAATTGCCCAGCACCCTAACCAGCCAGCCTGCAAAAAAAAAACTGTCTAACTACTACAGTTAAAAACAGAGGTTTTAGTTGCACGTCTTCTGCAGACTATATGCAATCTACACTGCCTTGTCAAGGCCCCACTGTGTAATGTGGTCCTAACTCTAACCTCTGAGAGCCTCCATTTTGAAGCATATTTAGCAAAGGATGAATTGGGTGCAGGTTCGCCAGGAGGCGCCCAACCTCCTTAAAAGGCACAGAGACACAGGGAACCCCGCACATCACAATGGCAGCTGAAGCCCCCAGTGTGTCCCTGTGAAGCATTACAAACACGATCAGTCAATGGCAGGTGTGCTGCACAGACTCCAGCAGACTGTTTCTCCAGCCACACACATACTGTATTTTCCAATTCCCTGACTGCCACCCTGAAGGATTCCATCCTTCCTGCTGGGCGCTGGTGCTTTCTCCCCTGCACAGCCCATCCACTTTGCTGCTACAGGCAGAGAGGCTTAGAGGTTACAGCGGGCTGTGCCAGGGACATGGAATGGAGGTGTTTTCTAGTGCCCAGGGTAGAGGATTTGTGTTGGGCATAGCAGCAATGGGGAAAGAAAGGGGGCGTTCGTCACATTATGGAGAAATAGCTACTATCAGAGGCTTGTCAGAGTGTTAGTGCTTGATTTAGGAAAAGTAATGCTTTGCATAAGAATACTTTAGTATCCTAGGACCTGCAAGACCTATAGGCACCTAGTGCTTGCTATGGCTATATCAGGTTAATTGACTTGCCTCTAAAGCTGGCCATACACCTATAGATTTTTTGCAGAATTTCTATGGTCAGATGGAAAAAGTGCAACAGATTCCTCCATCTACACTTAACTGTGTGGATGGAGGAATCTCCCACTGGACCAAGCTTCAGTATCTTGCTAGTTGGTCCTGCTGGCTCTCAAAATACGTGAACAATCTGATTGGATGCAGGCATTGTTCAGATCATTTTGAGAGCCAGCGATGCTGACTGTGTAAAAAAATATTTAGCTTACTTTTACTTTCCCCATTGGCTGGAATTTTTTTTAATAGCTGATCCAATAATTCAAGCCAATCCGGCGGAAAGGAGGGATGATGTCACTGTATCCAGCAGATAATTAGACTTTTGCAGTTATACAGCAGCTATAAACAGACTGCAAGAGAGCTTTGGCATGAGAGGGAGGTGCTGTTAGATTGGAAAGCAGAAGGAATGGCATAACTCACTTTAGGACACTATTACACAGTACAACCTTAAATGCATTTAAAGTGGAAGTAAACCACTGTTTTAAAAAGCGGACAGGTAGGTAGGTAGACAGGTAGAGATACTCTCTATGTTTCTTCAGTCATACATTCTTCTCCTTACCTGTCAAGTGTTTTTTTTTCTGCATGTGCAGCCCAGTATGCAGTCTTGGCACCGTTCTGTGCTGAGACGAAGTAACTCCTGTGCACATGTGCAGGAGCTACATCATTCGGGCCTGGACAATCAAGATGACCAAACACTCTGAACTCGGAAGATCGGGTGACACTACTGGGGCCCCAAATTTTGCTTTTTTGATGGTGGTTTAATGCTACTTTAAGGCAAAATGACTGCCACTGTGGATATCCGTTATATGTCAAAAGTAGTTGCAAACTGACCACATCCGTCACTGCACATGACCATTTTACAACCACAATTGTCAGAAAATCTAGGACCAAATGTCTGCTCCCTAAAACTTTGGTCATACATATTAAGGGGACGTTCAGAAAAACAAAAAGCAGCAGCCCCAGCAAACTGACTGAGCATCTATATCAATAAGTGTATGACCGGCTTCACAGTGTACATTAGAGAATATTCTGTTCTCCTTAGAGAAAATATATTTGCCCTTAAACATACGTGGTCAGGCAATTTTAGTCAGAAAAATGGCATGTAAGGGATTTCTACACAAACAAGATATATTGGACAATGCTGATTTAGCTTTATCTATCATATTTCATTCTGCACTGCAAGGTCCATGGAACACATTCAATTGCTTACTACTTTAAAAAGAACCTGATTCATCAGCATTCTTGTAAGGTAAGTAAAACATTACATTTTAATACAGCCATAGACAGTTTATTTACCACAATGGTCGATCGGGCATCATATGCAACTCTCTTGATGCGCTGCAGTATTCCATCACCACCTTGAGCCTTAAATTTTCACAATACAAAATAATTGTAGTAAAAACAGTTGTGCAGGTTTAAATGAATACACTTTATTTATTTAAGGCTATATATAACTTTGTATGCTTACAAATTAACGCATCTTTTTCAGTAATGGGCTATAGAGCATTCAAAAGATCTAGAGCAGCTGCTAAAAGAAGCTGCAATATTCGAGGGCTACCACCTGGATTAGCATCACGATTTGTTGTTGCTTAAAGCGGACCTTTACTTAGATCTTTAAAATAACAACAAAAACACACCTTTAGAAATGTTTAGTAATAATAATCTACAAACACATACTTCTAGATAAATGCCAGCTCTGTATTCGTTGCATACCTTATCTCTCTTTTCTTCCCGTCTTCTGACAGTGGCCATGTTTACTAAGGGCAGATAAGTAGATCTCCTTTTACTTCCTGGGATTCTGGCACATGCGCCTAGACATGTGACTAGGACATGTAGCCATGCACATCATCTCAGGGGAGGAAAATGCCTTTTCCCTGAGATCTCATGAGTTTACAGATGAGATTTCCCACCAATGTTCTGCTGATGCCAAGGAAATCCCAGTGTGCATTGCTTAGGGAAACTGAAGTCATTTTGCCCTTTCAAAGCAGAAAGGCAATGCTCTGCAAGTGTAAGTATTTCACAATCACAGCATTTTACACCCGACATTTATATGTTATTATTTATCATCATACATGAGGAATGCGTTGGTAGAATTTGATTTTTTGATTGTAAAGGTCCGCTTTAAGCTATAAACAGGCTCATATTTTTCAAATATACTAATCCAGGTGCGGCGTCTCAGTATACCGCGAGCTGTAGCTCGCGGTATACTGAGCTTAGGGTAACGGGAGGATGCTAGTTTGTGTCCTTCCGTTACCCCAAGGAGAACTATGGGGAAAAACACTGACCCCACAGTTCTCCTTTAACCTGTAGTCCATTGTAAAATCCTACAAATAGGTTTTGCATATAAAGACACATTACAAGATGTCCGGTTTACTTTTATTAGCCAGAAAAGCCTCGACTGTATCCCACTACGATTTAATTTCACTTAGTTACTGGGCAACTGCCTGACTTTCCCCAGCTTCATGGCTAAGCTCCACTAACTACCACTCCACTGTTCAGTGAGATGGCCCCAGTGGCAGGCAAGGCTATGACCATAGACAGTACTATGCTAGCAGTTGGTGGAGCTTAACTAAAAAAAGGCAGGGCTTTGCTTCCTCATGTTACAGCCTCCAGCAAGGAGAACAGTGAGCAACACAGAAATTACTTAATTTTTAAATTACTACACTTAGAAGGTCCTGCCTTCTTTTTTCGTTTTCCCCTGGGAGCTTTTTTCTACAGGTCTTTGCCGCCAGTCGGGAGGCGAGTCTTTAGGAAACCCGTCATAGGGACCCGTCAACAGATCTGGAGAGAAAAGAGTGTGCCGGATCACTACAACCACAGTCTTGTTCGAGAATCTCTGGACCATTGGGTGGTCTGATATGGATCCCCGTGAATATTCCTGAGGAACCCTCAGTTGAACGAATAAACTTTCCACTCAGACATTACGGAAATAAGGAAAGTAATTACTGTTTTTTGCAAACCGCAATTTCTCTGAAATGACTGTTTAGGATATTTGGATTTGAGCCTATTAACCCTGTAGTTCCCGTTTTGAGAGGAACTAACACGCACTGGGCTGCACTTTATTATTTTTTTTATATTTTTATTTATTTTTTATTTTATTTTTTATATTTATATTTATTTTTATTTTATTTTTATTTATTTTTTCGTTTTCGTTTTTATTACGTATCACTTGTTGTTTAACTATTTACTGGATTTTATATATAGGTGCTTTTATTCACTGTTTTCTCACATATTATTGCTTTATGATTATGCCTTTACGGATGTTTTCAATATAACTGATTTGTTTAGCCAGTTAAAACCCACGACACACATACAATACACTCGAGTACCACCGGGTTGAGTTCTGCATCTTCAAACATTAGTTCACTATCACTAGTGGAGACATCTACTTTATATTTAAAATTTATTTTGTTATCTGAAGGTGATCTCCCCCTTTGGGTTTTGAGAGAGCACTTTCACATCCATTCACAACTAGACCGAGCGCAACTTATTTGCCACATAATAAACACAGAAATTACATCACCAAATTTAATTCCAGATCTCCTGTGACTAGATGTCAGAGGCAGAATTGCCTTGGATCCCAAAACTGCAGCCTGCAGGCCAGATCGGAGCCCTTTGCTTTATCTGGCCCTTGTGGCACTATTCCTCCAACTGACACAATGGGAGACTAAGTTTGACTGGCACAAACGATGGAGCAAAATTAGAAAGTTTGGGGATCTCAGCCTTTGATCATACAGTACAGATATACAGGCATGCCTAGGTATACTCACATACCAGGAAGTGCCCTTCAACTTTTTTAGGAGGAATTCCAGATAAAAGGTTTATTTTTCAAGGTAATGGTTAGGCAAATCTTCAGTTCCACTTTAAAAGTTTAAGATTCCAAAAGGAGTATAGCGTCTATTTTAATCCTGCAGCATTACTTTTCACAATACCAATCAATTCTTAAATGTGTATACCTTTTAAATGAAACAAAATCATTTTTATCTCAAAGGACAAAAGAAGGCTTTGATGATGAGTTAAATAGTGAGCAAAGATGCAAGCACTGCAAAGTACTGTACACGAAAAGAATTCCACAGAGTGTACTTTTTCACACTAGTGTGATCTAGGACTTATCCCTGACCGGGATGTAAATTACATAGTATCATAGTGGGATTCCATTAGATGGACTACTCTTTATCTGATTACTAATATCAGTCATTGTGTGTTTTAGACCCTATGAGTCTGTTTTAGGGTATTCAGCCTTTATTAAACAATGTATGTACTGTTGGGAATAATGTGGATAACTTACATCTGCTGTGCCATCCAGAATGCTGTTAACGAACTGAATCATATCTTCCACGCTCTCGATTCTCTTGCTCGGCAGAAAATACTGCTGATTGGATGTGTTAAGTACAACAATAGTTGGGACCTCAACTTCACTGGAAATAGACATGTAAATTATAGTCAAAACATTTCATAACATTTACCTCTTTTATGATTCGGGGAAGCATTTGCCTTTTACACTTTGGTTCCTGTTTTTTCTGCACATCAATATGCTACAAAGTGTTCTCAGATGCAACAAAGCAGTCTTTTTATGACAAAACAGTATTTAAAGGTGTAAATGGGTCCTCAATGCTTTATACTTGAGTTAGGCTATGGTGCTCAATCAATTCTGTAAAGACAGTTCTTGCACAGGCTGCAGTACTGAATTTAGGAAGAATATCACACACAGCACATCTGTTAATATACAATATTTTCCATAAGCTTAAAAAACAAAGTAGAAAGTGACTTACTCCATTAGCAGACTATTTATGTACTCGCTGCCATCCATGTGTCCAAACTGGAAGTCTCTAAACAGAAACACAAAGTGGAAAGGTAAGAGGTAAGCTGTATTTCTGCCAATAGAGTTTAGGATTTAGTCCGAATAACTGGTCTCTCCAATGCTAAAAAGTATACGCAGAAGCGAATTTGTAATACAATCAGGGAGGCGTCTGCTCAGTCCCAAATTTATTTAGCAGCAGGATAATGATACCAAACATAGCACCATAAGTCATAAAAAAAAGTCCTAGGAATGATGATATGGATCCCACACAGCCCCT
This sequence comes from Nanorana parkeri, assembly GCF_000935625.1. Classification (NCBI taxonomy): domain Eukaryota; kingdom Metazoa; phylum Chordata; class Amphibia; order Anura; family Dicroglossidae; genus Nanorana; species Nanorana parkeri. Next base: position 591,454 of record NW_017306402.1, on the reverse strand, counting down.
ATTTCAACATCACTGAGTCTATCTGGAATTATGTGAAGGTTACATGAAGAGACAGAAGTAACAGATACAAGTTAAAATAGCATAAACTGTGTTAAACCGTCTTTGATGTTTGAAGCAACCTACATGCGGTGTTTCTAAAAAACTATGTGCAAGCGTACCTTGATGCTGTTTTAAAGGCAAGGGGTGGACGCACCAAATTCTGATCTGTTATGCATTGCCATAATTTTTTTAATGCACCCTCACTTTACACCATTTTTTTTACAAGTGCCTAAATGTATTGTGTTTGTGTGAATATATTCACCATACATAACTCAGCGGTTATAATGTAAAATTCTGATTCTTGGGTTTCAACTCTACAGCCTATTTTTGTTGGCTGCAAGCCACTGAATGTTTTTGGCAAACCTTCTTAATTTAAGCAAAACTGAGAAAACTCAGCAGCCACGCTAGGTTAAAATATACCAGCAAACTGCAGATGTAACTAAACTACCAGGATGGAGGGGGTCAGGGAACAAGAGTCTTCACTTCAAAAGAGAGAGCACGCCAAAAGCCGTTTGCTTTCACGCTCTTTCTTTCTCTCCAATTAGAACTCAATATGGCTCTGTCTGAAAAGAGCAGGGTGGGAGGGAGGATGACTCTTAGCCATTCAGCTGTGTGTGTAAGTTTGTGTTCAAGCTGTGTAAACAACATGCTTTTTTCAGTAAAGCAGTTCAATATATAAAACATTTTAAAACAAGCCTAGATCTCTATTGGCTGGAAATATAAATATCTGAAATATTTATTTTCAATCCCCCCCACCCCCCCACAAACAAAACATAAATATATTTTTTTTTAGCCGTGGACATTATAAACATTATATTTACAATTAACAGAACTGCATAGGGTCTCATAGGATAAAGTCTCTTTAGCCATTTGCCTGAAGAAGTTTGACCATTTACCATCTTATAAAAGTGTTATGGGCGGTGATTCAAAGTGTATGTCAAGTCAATTTTTTCTTTTAATTTTGTATAGAGTAGTAAAGGGTTCACCACCAGGATTGTCCAGGTGACTAATGTCACAGGGACAAAAAGGGATTGAGAGATTTTACAGTTATCACCAGAACAGGAAGGAGTGGAAATCTTCCAATGGTGGCATCTTTTGCAGTGACAAATTTCTAAGGCTGGTCATACACTATTTGCACACTAAATAAAGTGGATGGGGGGGAATTCCCCCGCCGGGCAATTGTAGTTTGACAGTGACGGGTGTGCCGCTGTCAGAATAGCCAAATATTGACTGTAGCTAAGTGGCAGAAGTCACTGTTTTGCCAAGAATTTTCAGACCAGCTCCTTTGACAAAAGGAGACGCAACAATAAGACAAACTCTCCGCGATAGGACACAGACAACAAAAAAAAGAAAAGATGTTATCCAAGTAAAAACTGTTGGCTTTAGATGGTGTTAAGAGATATATTTTTAACTTACCGATGAAAAAGATCTCTATAGTTTTTGGCTACCTCCTGAACAATAGACTTTAACCTTAAAAAAAAAAACCAAAAAAAACAAGTAGTTAAATGTAAGTTCACCTAGGTCTTATCAACAACAAAGCATTAAGACACCTCTCCATGCTGAAGTGCTACTCATTTTCAAAAGAACCCCACAGAGGTACATGCCCTGCAGCTTATCACGATGTATGGTAACGCAGTACCATGCGCTGCGATGTACTATGTTAGAAAAATTTCTGCATATCTGAATTTTTGGTGCATTGGCAGCTCATTCATTTGAATGGGCTGTCCTAGTGCAATGCATGATAATGTGCTAAATAATGTGTGATAATGCAATGCACCAGAAAGGATAGATATAAATCCAGCATAAAACGAAACATGACACTCAAAAGATCAGCTAACAAAAATCTTAAGAGAACAGAAATAAAAGGCAACACACAGAGTTTACTTGAATGTCCAGATTATGAAAATACTAATTTATAGAACTCATCTCCGAAGCAAACCTGTACTGAGAGCACTAAGCAGACTGCCATTGCTGGCTCTAAGTGGTTACAAGCATGTGGATTTGGTGTTTTAAACTCCATGGCTCCCTACACTTGTTCAGAGACAATGATCCAGAAAGTACTGAAACCATCGGATCAGTACGACAGCCAGACAGATAGCACAATTCAAAGGAGACTACTAATGGCCGCTTGCAGATCTATTTCAACACTGGTTTCCTTTAACTCTTTAACTGCCAGCGCGGTATACCTTAAGGCGCTGGCTCTGGGCCCCTGTAAGCAGATAGCTGCTGGGAGTCTTTTTACTTCCAGGGGCTGGTAAATGGAGCTCCAAACCAACCCCCTCCGCCTTGCTTCACAAGCTCTGCTGCCCTCCTGCGGGCCCGTGACCGGCATTGCAGTGTCAGCAGGTAGAGAGACCAGCCATTTGCGTTAACTCCTCCCCACTGAATGAAGCTGGAAGCGATACTGATTGAATCACTTCCGGCTTCTTAGATGTGATTCCCTGGCTAGAGAAGTCAATAAAAAGTCAAATAAAATAAATGTAAGCCCCCCAATTTTTTCTTCAAGTCCCCTGTCCCTGCAAACGTGCATACGAACACAAATACGTGTCAGGTGCGCCTACAAACTAAAATGATGATTATGCTACACATGCCGTGTGCGCCACTGTGAGACCAATAAATCTAGGGCCAACATTCATGGTTAACTCTAAATTTCTCATATACAACACTTTAAAAGCTTTAGAGTAGTGTATTTTTTCTGTTGTTTCAGGGGCGTATACAACTTTTAAGCTTGGCATGTTGATTATCTATTTACTCAACACAAGCTCATCTTTTATATTTTACCCCCCCAAAAATGGGTATTGCGATATTGTGTTTTTGTGCACTAAAATTAACGTCAGTGTATTTTGTACTGAAATTTTGGGACTTAAAGAATTACACTATTTTATGCAACTGCCACCACTTTATTCTACAGAGTCTTTGCTTTCAGGAAATATGTAATTCTGGGGAGGGGGTTAGTAATTTTCAGACTTAAAATGAGGATTATATCATGTGTGCAAAAAAAATGCTCTGGCAGCGAAAGGATTAAACACGAGAAACCTCACGAAATAGAACAGAAAAAAAAATGTCCCACACTTGCTGCTTTCCCATGTAAATTCTGAATTATTCATTAGATATTTGCTTTGCCTGCCTTTCCATTAACTTTTCATCTAAAATACATATGTTGGGAAAAGAAAGATTACTGAAAATTATAAATTGCCCAGAGTCTCAGACCCAGCAAACTAAAATGCCCTGTGCAAGACCATATGCTGTGTATGCTAATTACATTTAAAGCCAAACTCCACCCAAACTTATTTTTTTTAAGGCTCATTCACACTTAAAAGGAGATTTTTGGGGTGAGTGAATTACACTCATTCCCATAGTTAAAGCCGATATGTGAGACAAACTGTTTGGTCGGGAAGTGAGAAAAAATATAGCGCCGCTCGCTCACTTCCCAATCATCTGCCTGCAGAGAGCGGTGACCATCAGTCATCACTGCCCACAGGGATTCCCCCCTCCCCTCTCTGATCCTCCAGTGCTGACTGGAGGAACGGACGGGGGACGGGGCGGGCATAGCTGGTTCTGCCTCTAGATATGCAGAGACAGCGGTCAATCAGCCAGCTGGGTGGATCTCGACAGTGCGGCAAGCTCCTTCCAGCGGGTGGCCGTAAATATACAGCTTTTTTTTTTCTGCTCACTCGCACACACGAGCAGAACACACTGACAGGTGTAAACAGCTGGCAACGGCTGTTACATACAAGCATTCGGGCGGCTCTATAGCCAACCGTTTGCTTGTATGTACCCAGCAGTGTGCACCACCCCCTCCTTTAGCTCCCCCCCTGCACCGTGGTTACCAGCTATTCCGGGCCCGCTGAGGGGATACCGGCTCGGCGGCTCTCAGCATTAAGATGGGATGGAGATCAGTACTCTCACACTTGCTGAACTCTCCTTCGATCTCTGAATGCGGAAGTGGTGTGTATTACATGGTGTGTGACAGCAAAAGATCTTAAATGAGGAAACAGCAGTGCAAACCTGACAAACTCTTCCCCACTCTACCCAAAACAAAAAGCTGGTCCAGAGTCAGGCAGTAAGTTAGCCAGATGGTACGCAAAAAAGCATTCAAAAAGCTCCATGCAAGTTTTTCATCACTTGCAGGAAAAGTACCAAATTCCATACAAGCAAGATTTCCACTTGAATCAAATGTGTTTTACGCAAAACTATATGAGTTTACATACTGCCAGGGCATGTGCCAACAAATACATCATAAGCTATAATTTAACATTTTCTAAATGCCATTTTCCATTTTAATTGCAGTTGATTAATACATATACTGTAAAATAAATGGTATCTCAGGTAACTGACCCCTACTGAGCTACTGGAGACATTTGTTTATTTAGTGACCCCTCCAACACCGGCCTATTTTCCATAACAATAAAATACAGCAAGCAGTAGGTACGATCTTGTATACTGTCAAGCAAAAGCTCTCTGTATACTGTCCGCATGTAATATTTGTGCAAAGTTTACATGCATACTGTGTATAGTGCAAAATGCCCTATTGGTTGCTAGGATATGAGGGAGCTCAAGCTGCCTGCATCCTAGCAACAAAGGATGCTAGGTGACTGGAGCATCTGCAGCCTAGCAACAAAGGATGTTAGGTGGCTCGAGCTTGAACAACCTGCTTCCTAGCAACGAAAGATGCTAGGAGGCACAAGCTATCTGCATCCTAGCAAACAAAGGACACTAGGCAGCTCGAGCCATCTAGCATCCTATGTTGTTAGCATGAAGGTGGCTCCGATAAAGTGCATTTGCGCAATATTGATGTAAATGTTAGCACAAACCTTTACATGCGTACAGTGTATGGCGCAAACATGCCCTATGGTTTCTAGGACACTAGGGGGCTCAAGCTGCCTGCATCCTAGCAACAAAAGGACATTAAACAGCATTGTCACCTTTATCCTAGCAACAAGGGACGCCAAGTGGCTGGATCATCTGCATCCTGGCAACCAGAAATACTAGGCGGCTGCACCGCTTGCAATGTAGCAACACAGGATGCTAGGCAGCTGGACCACCTGCAACCTAATAAGAAAGACATAGGTGGCTTGAGCCATCTGCATCCTAGCAACAAAGGAAGCTAAATGGCTTGAACCCCCTGCATCCCAGCAAAGGAGGACACTGGGAGGATCCAGCTAGCTGCATTCTAGCAACAAAGGACACTAGGCAGCTTGAGCCACCTGCATTCTAGCAACGAAGGACGCTAGGCAGCTTGAGCCACCTAGGATAAAGGTGGCTCCAATAGAGTGCAATTGCTCTGTATGGATGTAAACATTCGCAGAAACTTTTCAAGCATAAAGCGTACAATATGGTTCATATGCAGGACCTAAAAAAAAAACCAAACAAACACTGTATGGATTTTTACGACTGTGTGCATAAGCCCATATACAAGAAGGGTGAACAAAGAATACCAAAAACAGGCACAAAAGTATTTTGCCTTTTATGCCAACACCAGAAGTATTCATCCCATTTGAACCATTCATTATTCAATCATATACTGCTATGGTTTATAAGAAAAAAATACATAAAGGGAACATATTAGGGGACAATTATATTAAATATTCTTACCGGCTATGCTCAACTGAATTGTTCTTATCATCAATTACTGCAACAGCCACAAGTTTTCCTAAAAGTGTAAATTGAAATGATAAAGATGCAAATGTTTTATGTAGTTATACACAATTAGAATAGTTGACATTACTTTCTCATTATTTGATAGCATTTGCATGTTTGGTGCAAAAGAACCAAAAAACAAAACTAGTCTTTATGTTCCAATATGTGCCCTGATGCAGCAACTACATTACATGTTGGCCATGAAGACACATTTAGTCATGAGAATCACAAATCTCTGAATATTATTAAAAGGAATCCAGCAATCTCCTGAAGCTCACTTGAGTCTCCGAAGCCCAAAAAATGAATACTGTTTAGGTTGATGTCACATGGGCTACTGTCGTCGCCAGCGGCAGAGTCATAAGAAAATGGCTTTTACTGATCTCAGTGGAATCGATCCCTCATTGGCCCTGAAGGCTGCCAGATCTCCCTTTTTCAAGTGTCAGAGCAGAGCAGGAGCGTCATTTTGCTGGCGCCACAAGCCATTAAGCATTACCACAGAGACTGTCAGAGACGATCATAGTGATCCTTACACTTGTGTTGTGCCGCCAGCAACTAGATGGCCCATGTGACAGCAGCCTTAGAGTTGTATCTCAAGCTTCATCTACTTCGGGGGTATGGGGGGAGTGGAACTCGCTGCCACATACTGTGATTTCGGCTGAGAGTGTGGAATCATTCAAGAATCGATTGGACGATTTCCTCAGGGACCGTAATATACAGGGGTAAAAGTACTCTTAAGATTGAGAACACACAGGGATCTATACATACTACACACCAATAGGACCATACACACAAATAGGTTGGACTTGATGGACATATGTCTTTATTCAACCTCAAATACTATGTAACTATGAGTGAACTATTGTAACTGCCAAATAGCCTACGTAATCGAAAAATAATTATATATAAAGCCAAAGTATGAATATAGAACAGACCTTCTATAGTTTCAAAAGGAATAGTTTATATATTACTCCTTCTATTCCTATACTGGCTATGCACATTGTATGCCTCATATTTATCCCATTTTAGCCGTTTGGAAATTGTATAATGATCTATTCAATACTGCTAACAGGAATTCCAGCTGGAATAAAAAGGTAGCTGCAGCTCTATAAAATGTGGATATTAAAAGATGCAGGGGAGCAGAGAGCTGAGCCTAACCACCACTAATACTTTATTACTAAGCTATTAATTGCAGTGAAACATGAAATCTGCTATATTCTTCCTATCTCAATGGAATTTCTGCTTTTGCAGACACTTTCTGCAGTATGTTCAGTTTTTAATAAAGTGTTGTGTACACACAAAAGTTGACTTGCCCGTTCTGCAAACATGACTAATTAAAAAGCAGTGAAACCATCCTTAAAGTGACCCTGTCATTAAAAATAAGGGTTGACAAACAGCTCTAACTGAAATGGAAAACTGCGAATACTTTTTTTATTGCCCACGGCACTAGAACGTCACACAGAAATAAATATTTTTTTTTTTTTTTAAATGACAGGGTCTCTCTAAAGGGCCCACAGTACATATCATACCTGTGTCTCCAAGCTCGTACAATGTAAACCCATCAACATGAAGATACCCTTCAAATCTCTCTCTGTTCACCCAGCTGGATAAATCACCATCTTCATATTCTGAACAACAATAAAACAAATAAATAACAATTGCATTTGACTAAAGAGGATAGAAATATATGCAATCTTTAAAAAATACAACTGCACAGGGTTACGTCTAAAAATTTATAGCTGCACATCATTCAGGTTTACCCTTTTTATCAAGCCTGCCACTTTACCTGGAGTGTTGGGGGACATTTGTATGCTATCTTATGCCTGATCCTACTTACCGCACATAGCAAAGACTGACTGACTCACAAATGATGGTTCCTACATCTCCTGGCAGGTTACTTTTACATATCTGTCTTTAACACTTCTTTGTGCCTGGCCATTGCAGAAAATAATTTCACATTGAAAATTAAAAAACATTTTTATTTATATGAAATGAAAGAAACAAAAAAAAAAACTTGGCACATTCATTGCTGACCAGTAGCCGCTTCTAGTGGGTTTATGAGGCAAAAGGTAAATGAGAGTGTGGTCACAGACTTGAAGTGGTTTACGGGCTCGTTTTATACTCTTAATCAGCAGGGGTATCAGGGAGGAGAGCTCAACTGGTTGGCTCACGAAGAACTCTTCTTGGTGAAAAAGGGGCACCTGAAATAAACAAGGAGCACCTCTTACCTCAAGGTGGAAAAACAGCTCCAATTCATTCTGGCATGCTTACATTTTAGTAGTAATGCTGGGAGCCATCATATTAGTGGCTAATCAACTGAACTACACAGCTTGACTAGTATCGCTGATGTAAGGCAAGGAAGTCTGTCTTGGCTCCAGTCAGCAGCACAACTTTTCATAACATCAAAGGCAACAAAGTGTGAAGCAGTTGCAAACACTTATGTAAAAATATGTATAGTTGGCGAGTGCAGGGATGACGTTTTCATTAAAGTATCAGGTGACTACCTGAAAGTGACCCTGCCCACATAAACTTATGGGATTTGAAAATGCTGACTTTTGTTGTAAGATGTAAGCACTACTTAATGGATGTAAACCCCAAGAATACAGGCCAGATATCGATAGACAAGCGTGCCGGTGGGGACAGAGACATTAATTTTTTTTTTTTTTAGTAAAATGGGGAAGGATTACACTATGTCAGGATATTATTGCTGTATGTGACTTCATGTTCTGGTAACAACTGCTCCCCTCATTTCTTTTTAAGCTGTGCCAGGCTGTCTGAGACACAGGAAGTTGAAATTTTCCCTGCGCATAGTATTTACATATTTCAGGTCTATTCGAAAATAATAAAACAAAAAGTGGCAGGAGATTAAAGTGGAATTAAAGCTCTCACCCAAAAACCTTTCAATGGCAGAAGATACTGCGTGCGTTTCTTCTGCCATAAAAGCTTCTTTCTACCTGTCAGCAACCTTGATGTTGTGTAAGATGAGCTACACAACTCAGCGCACAGACCCAGCATGCCAAGATGAAGTAACTCCTGTGTGCATATGCAGGAGTTGTGTCATCGGTGGAAGGCCAATCAAGCTGCCGAACACTTAAAACCCAGAATAAGTGTGGGGAGAAAATAGGAAGTGTCGGTGAGGAAGAAGTACATCGCTGCAGGGGATCATTTTGGCAGGTAAGTCTGCCGTAATGTGCTAATATGCTGTGCATACTAGAACTTTTTGGCTAAAAGCCACTGGGGGGCCTTTTTTTCTTTTAATACCTCTACTTCTGTGTTAAGTCTTACTAGTGTAAGTACCAGCATTTGTCTTGAGTTCAGCCCTTAAAGCCCATTTCCACCTTTACCTATGTATTGTTAAAAAAACATATGCCAGCAATGTACACCGAGTCTACATGAAGCAGGCATATGCAGTTGCTGTACATGAACACAGAAATTTACTTTTTTTTGCCATCCTCATTTTGTCCCCCCCCCAGCAGTCTGTGTAAATGAAGACCCTCTCTCTCTGAGCTCTCTCCCTCCATTCACTAGTATTCATAGTGGTGACTAATGTGCACAGATACCGATATCAGTGCCGATACCAAGTATTTGGGGGAGTACCCATACTTGTCCAAATGTTTCAATACCGGAACTTCCAGGTCAGAGGGATGCAGTGCCGAGGGCGCATGAAGCCAGATTCCTTTCCAATCAGGAAGCCAGGGGGTGGGTTATGACCTGACCCCCAGCTTCCCAATTGGCTAGGAAGCTGGCTTCAGTTGTTGCTAGGCAGCCTAGCTTCCTAACCAATCAGGAAGCCGATCAGCAGGTAATGACCCACCTCCCTGATTGGTCATGAAGCCAGACTACATAGGAACAAGTGAAGCTGGCTTCCTAGCCAACCAGGAAGACGGGTCATGATGTGCAGCCCAGCTTCCTGATTGGCTAGGAAATCAGCTACACTTGTTGGTAGACAGCCTGGATTCCTAATCAATCAAGAAGCTTGGCGGCATGTCATGACTTGCCTCCCAGCTTCCCGATCGGTCAGAAAGCCACGCTGCTGAGCAGCAAGTGAAGCCGGCTTCCTAGCCAATCAGGAAGCCAGGTGGCACGTCATGACTCGCCTCCCGGCTTCCTGAATGGTCAGGAAGCCACACTGCTGAGCTACAAATGAAGCCAGGTTCCTAGCCAATCAGGAAGTCAGGAGGCGGGCCATGACATGTCACTTGGCTTCCCGATTGGCTAGGAAGCTGGCTTCATTTGTTGGTAGGTAGCCTGGCTTCCTGACCAATCTTTACAATTCAACCCCAGAGGCAAACCGAGTTTCCTGTGGAGAAAAGTTTCAATTTGTAGGCCTACTAACAAGTCCATAATAAAAGAAAGCCCGCAATGTCAGCCATGAAAATGTATACACATTTACATAATCACTGCACCTCTGCATTACCACAATAAATGCTAATCGCTTACAAAGGTGAAATGGGCTTTAAGGCCCTTACATCAGACTAGGAAAGGGAGGGGCAGCACTCTGAACCAATCAGGTAAACTGCATGCAAATATACTGACAAAGATCAGCCTAATTGAAGGAAAAGGAGCAAATTACCTCTTCAGTCCATTGCTTCGCTTCCACTGTCCAAAAAGTGTGCTGGGGGCAGTGGAGGAAAAAGTGCACTCCTTAACTAACAGAAAAAGTGGTGTCATCCATCTGACTGCACTATGTGGCAGAGATGTAAAAGTCTCTGGGTATAGGCTAAATGGATATAAATGAAAATCCTTTGGCAGCTAAAACAGCTCTCGTATGTATTATATCGGTGTATTGGGATGTTTCCTGGAGTTCAGCTTTAATGGTGGTGTGCAAAGTACAGTTATCCACAGCAGGCAACCCTTAACTTATTCTTCTTAGAACAGTGAAAGGGGAATTCTCATTAGTCACTATATCCCATGCATTTTGAATAAGTCTCTTAATCATTAATGTGTTATACATAAGACACACACTCTTTTTGCTTTATTCTAAATGTGTTGTACATAGACACATTTAATGTCTCCTTGGGTTGGGAAAAGTATTTAGGTAAGGAGAAAACAAAAATATGTTTGTGCAGCACAAGATGGCCAGTTTCACTCCTTCTCCTGGGTCTGTCAAGTTTCTGTTTCATTTTCTTTACCTAACAGGTGAATTCCAGTCTGCCGACATTGTCCCGCCTACCAAAAATCACTGCACCAATCCTTCTGCTACTAGTCAGCTATGTATTCTCTAACACTCTCAAAAACTCTCAAGAAGCAGACACAGCTAATCAGAATGGCACTGAGGATTTGTCTTCCTGCTTTGTATCAAGGGGTACTACTTTGTGCCTTGATCATCTTTTTGATTTGGTAAGTAAACCATAACTGTAGAAGTAGCATTACATTTTGGAAGTTGTAATAAGTAAATGCAGCACAGTTGAGTACTTTTTTGTGATAGTTTTTTTATTTGCACGAACAGTTACATTTTCAGGGCAAGCTTTGGGGTTGTACCCCCTTCGTCTAAGGTCCAAGCAGTACTTGAGTTTTGCTTAGACCTTACATCAATGTGTAAACGCCCGAATGCTTGTCCTGAAAACGTAACGATTAGTGCAAATAGGAAAAAGTATCACGGCCAGTACTCAACTGTGTTGTTGCAAGTGCATGAATATGGTTATATTCAAGTCAGCGCTGGTCCGGCGAGAGGAGCTACAGGTGTGATTCTAATTTAGCTGGCAGGCACCTCTGAGCCAGCTAAATTAGGACCCCACCTGCAGCTCCTCCCACTGGACCAGCGCTGACTCGTCGCTGCTCTCTTCGGCACAGTGAGTGAGGGCGAGGGCGAGGGGTGGGGTTGGAACACTATTATGCTGCAAAGTTTATTTGTAAATGTATTCTCTGCACTGTATGAGCAGTATATACTCTATATGTGCTACATATAGAGTATATATAGAGTACACACTGCTCATACAGTGCAGACAATACATTTACAATTATACTCTGCTAACATGAATGGATTAAATGATCTGTATGTAGCCCTGTACTATGGATCATTTAACCCATTCATGTTAGCAGAGGATAATTGTAAATGTATTGTTGCAGGCACTCTATATGTACAAGTACTATATACGACATATAGAGTGCACTGCAACAATAGATTTACAATTATCCTCTGCTAATATGAATGGGTTAAATGATCCATAGTACATAATATGTAGCCCTGTACTACGGATCATTTAACCCATTCATGTTAGCAGTGCAGAATTGTATATCTATATGTACTGTACATATACAGCACAAATGTCCCGTACATTGCAGCATTAGATTTACAATGATCCCCTGCTAACATGAATGGGTTAAATGATCCGTTATACAACTACATGTTATGTACTATTATGTACTATGGATCATGATTTAACCTATGCATGTTAGCAGGGGATAATTGTAACTCTATTACTGCAGTGTACAGGACATATGTGCTGTATATGTACTATGCATTATGATTTAACCCATTCATGTTAGCAGGGCAGAATTGTGAGCGCCTCCCACAAGCTGAGCACCGAGATGCGATGAAGCGATCCTGCCCAGTGCCGACTGCAAGAGGCACCGCGTGAGGCAACAGGGATCGGCATGAAACTGTGAGTGAGGGAAGCTGGGACGGGGCTGGCTGTAAATCTACTGCTATAGTGTACTGGACGTGTGTAATGTATATGTAGTGCATATATACAGCACACACCTCCACTACACTACAGCAATAGATTTACAATTCTCCACTGCTAACATGAATAGGTTAAATCATGATCCATAGTACATAACATGTAGTTGTATTATGGATCATTTAAAGTTCCTGTCCCTTTAAGAAAAAGTATCGGTAATTGGTATCGGCAAGTACATGAGGGGAAGTACTTGTACTTGGGCCTGAAAAAAGTGGCATCGGGACATCCCTAGAGCAAACCTATATCAACCAGGGAGAAAGTATTTTTGTTTAGTATGGTGCATATTGCATTCTCAGCCTTTTTTAAACAAATTGGTGAAAACAGCAATGCTTATGTACAAGAAGCAGGGACATAAAAAAATATTCAGTTTAATGTTGTCAAAGTTAAACTGGCAAATGAGCGACTTGTTTCCTTATTTGCATTTAAGACCTAACAAACTGCAAGCCTGTTGGCTGACTGATGTCGGCAGATAAACGCTTTTACTGCTCAACATATCAGTGTTACTAGTGATTATAGTGATTAATGGTCCTAAAATTATTACAAGCTCCGGCGTCCTCTAGTCGCAGATGAGAGGACGAGTGGATTAGCTGCCAGTAGGATGGAAAATTCAATATAAAGGAAACATGTTTAAAGACACGTAGGGTAAGAGCTGCCACTGCTGACCTCCTTTTGAAAAAGTTAGATTTCTGGCTTGCAATGCATGTCCTCAGACCTCAATAGTCTCCGAGTCACTCACACGGAGTATACAGGAGTTCTAGCTTCACCTGTTGCATGCCAGTTCTAGGTCAGCAATTCAAAATCATTTTAAGGATAAGTGCACTTTATGACAAAGTGCTCATATCCTTTTTGCCCACTTCCCCTGACCTAGCCCCCTACCCCCCACACTTACCTTGATCTCACTCTGCTGGCTGCGCCTGTGCTTTAAAAGCCCAGTAGACTTCATCGGGGCCGTCTCCCTTCATCACTGGCCTTCTTAGAAGTCTTTGGGACTGTAATGCACTGGTGCAGCCAGGACAGTGAGACTTGTCAAGATGGATATAAATAAATAATGGAGACCATCAGATTGAGGTAAGTATGCATTTGAGGAGGGAGTGGGATAGATTAGGTCAGGGGATAGGGGCGAAAGGGATAAGTGCACATATCCATTAAGATTATCTCTGAGTTTTGTATTGAACCCTGGTAGCAATATTGTCTCCTTGTATTCTGCAGTAGCTGTTTTGTTTCTTGTAGTTTATTTTATTTGTTAAAAAGGTTTACCATTCTTGGCACTAAAAACATTATTTTAGTGTCATTATAAAAAGAGAAAAAAAAAGTTACAGGATACAAATGTTCATATTTGATCAAAGTAACAGTTGTTGTAACTGGTTACTTACAAAACTGGTAAATAATCACTTATTTTTCATACCTTTTATTTGCCTTTTGAATATATAAAGAATGCTCCTTGGGTTGCGATCAGTGAGTTACGATTTCTCTCACTTACGATGTAGTTTACTGCACAGTAAACTCACAGTTAAGGTGGCCATACAGTTTACAACCATCGCAAGACCTTAGTCTTGCGATGGTTGTAAAGTAATTTAAAAAAAACGTACAATCTGCCCAGCTTGGACAGGCAGATCGTACTTGCGATCATCGCAAGCCCGCCCCATGCTGAACGGGTGTGCGCACACCGGCCCGTTCGGCATTTGTCTCCCGAGCATGCCACAAACTGGTTTTCGAACATGCTCCTTAGACAAAAGACGTGTGACCGTACAGTAAAAACGGTCGCACGCCTTCCATACACTGCACGATTCTCGTACGATTGCGGGATTTCCCGCGATTCTCGTACGAGAATCGTGCAGTGTATGGGCACCTTTATTCGGCACCCACGGATAGGCAGAGGCCGGTTAATTGTAGTTTCTGGTTGCTTGAGAGTTAATAGTAACTCTCAAGCCACAAGCCACGAGCCCCGAGGCGCTCTGCTTCCCTATTCCCCTGCCGATCACTTCTGCAGCCGGCAGGTGAAAGTAAACAGCCGGGATCAATAGCAAGACTCATATTGGCTCCACCCACTGAGCAGTGGAGTCGACCTGAGAGAGAACTTTCTCTCTCGGGTCCACTCTTCCTCTTAGTGGGTGGGGATTCAATAGCCAACCTGCTATTGGCTATTGCAATAGCCAATAGCAGTCTTGCTATTGATTCCCATTGTGTACTATCTGCGACCGACCGCGGCAGTACAGTACACGATAAACTCCTCGGTTTGCAATATTTTCGTGTTACTATGGATTTTCCGGAACGTAACCCGAGGAGTGTCTGTATAAAAAAAGAAAAAGGACTATGGATGGGGCAGAGTCACAAAAATTAATGTTCTTTGACATGTTTTCTATTGAGGTCATAAGTATGTAATGAAATACTGCATTTCGCCCACTAGATGGAACTGGGGAACATAGGAAATAAGTATTTTCTATGCTCCTCAGCTTCGTCTAGTGGCCATAAATAAGTAGTTTTTTTCCTAAAATAAGTATCATTTCCTAAGTACTTATTTCCTATGTTCTTTAGTTCCCTCTAGCGGACATAATGCTGTATTAAACACATTCGATCTGAAAAAAATATATATCTAAGAACGTTTGTTTTTGCCTATATTAGCATACAAATGAAAATTAAGAAAGATTCATAGGGTGAACGGCTCTGTGAATTTGTTCTAAATAAACCCATGTGACAGGTACTTTAAAGCAATGACAACGTTATTCCTGAATCAAGAGGACAACAGTTGACATGTGAAAATGGCTCAGAGTCTGTGGATATATGACTGTAATTGTAAACACAGCGCATATTCCCAATGTAAGGTTATTGTCAGCTGGAGGGAGGGTGTTACAGCTGTGCTTTGTGGAAGGTTAAAGATGGCTTACAGGTCATCCTTAGCAAAAAAATAAGCTGTGCGTATTATTTAGATTAACGGGGATAAACTGACATACAAGAGATGTTTACATAATACTTGCTTTAACAGTTTACATTTTAGCTCACATCGGATCTGCAAAAGAACCATTGATGTCCATATGGAAATCCACCCCGGTCACCTAAAAATAGAAGTCAGCAGCGCCAGCGAGGATCCAATAGAGACTATTAAAAAACTTGAACTTATTTTGCCAACTAACTACACACAACAGGAGACCACCATATACGACAGAAGAAAAGTTACCTATATTATATCAGTGCCACAAATACAACCATTGGATTCAGATGTTGTTAAAGGAATCTTCAATCAAATTTTAATACGTTTACATGAAAAACTCGAATTGTCCCCTTCACAACCTGTAACACCAAGTGACTCATTTTGCGTATGTTTACAAGAACAAAATGCGTGGAGTGCGTTCTTAAAATATATAGGAAGAGCTTTACAGTGATATGATTGATTGTTTTAGGCTGACCATACAATCTAATTGCACAATCTCCTTTAGATTGTAGTGTATGGGCCTGCCTAATTTGATTGATTGTTTAGGGCTTTTCCTTACATTACTAGTATACCATAGTTTTGGTGACTATAAAGGACACTGTACAATCAGATTGCATTTTGTATGGCCAGCTTTATGTTACTTTCCCATTTCTATCCCATTAACATTTGTGTGTTCCACACGTTACTATCTGTAAAAAATAAGTCAAGGCAACTGGACTTGCTGTATTTTTCTTGAAGATGTTTCACTGGTCATCCGACCAGCTTTCTCAATTCAGAACGACTTGTACAAAAAAACTTATCTGGGAATGTATGTAGGTAATGGGAATATATGGTGAATGTTGCTCCAATCCACATAATCTGTTAGTCGCAACCAGGTGTTCATTGCATTTGCATAATTGGAGCTAGGAGGTGTTATTAACCTGCCCAGAGAGAGGTGTTAAAGGAGAACTATTTTAGAACTATGAGGTGAGTGGAAATCACTCATCTCATAGTTCTCCTTTAAAACAGCGTATATTATATTTGTACAATACACTTCATTAGAAGGGAATATAATAGTAATGAGAACAACTTTCTTTATAAAGTTACTATATACAAATAAAATGCCAAATGGATTTTATATTAAAATGGGTGTAATACTTCCCAAATGATTATTAACTGGCCTATCCAACATGTGCATTATATACTGTATACTATTGCATTAGGTCTTCCTTTGTTGCAGTCTATGAAATATTAAAGCATTATTTTGTTTACTGAAGTCTTATAAATTACAGAGAGCAGCCTTGAGGGCTCATCTGGAATTTTATTACGACAATGAATACACTAGAAGCTCATCACATACTATGCGGAACAGAGGCAGAGTGCTTTGCTGCCACCATAAGGCCTCTGATGTTATTCCAAGCAAGAAAAGAGCCATTAAAAGCAATGAGCCTGTCAGTATTGGTTATACTTGTGTGGCTGCATGTAAAATGTTCCCAATACAGCTGGAAAAAAGAACTCTGCTAAGAATGCCTTTTCTCTAAACCAGGCATGTCACAAGTGGCCCTCTCCCTCGTTCTTTGTGTCTTAACCCCAAAACAAACAAACATTTCAATATATTGCAGCTTATCATCCTTTAGATGTGGTGGCTGCATTTGTTTTTTAAGCCATATTTTCTCTTGCTAATCCTGCAAATATAATACTTCCTTTACCAGGGTGGCTCTGCTCACTCCACTGTTTCTATGAAAGGAGCCACGGTTGTCACCCAAGCTGCACTAAGAACATGTTTGATTATCTTCATCTCAAATGGAAGATAACATTGTTTGTGCAACTGTAAGCTGCCACTGTTACTATAACATTAAATTAGAGAACTGCTTTCATTTTCTTTTTTTAGGAACACAGTGTGGCCCTTAGTCCCCACAATGTAGCCTCTTGATGAATTATTCCACTCAGTTCAGCCCACTGTTTGATTTGAGTGTGCCATGTCTGCTTTTAAACTGACCATACAGCCTAGATGTAATAGAATTTCAGACATGTGGGTAAAACTCATAGGGGGAAATTCATCAAAACTGGAGCAGACAAAAACTGGAGCAGTTGTGCATGACAACCAATCAGCTTCTCTCTTCAGTTTGTTCAGTTAAGATTTGAAAATGAAACAGAGATGCTGATTGGTTGCTATGCATAGCTGCTCCAGTTTTTGTCAGTTTTGTCCCTGTGTGTAGGATGTACTACACACAGGGACAAATTAGAACTGCGTGTGACCACTCCTTCCCCACAGCATGCCATAGATACAAAGGTTTCAGTCAGAAACCAAAAAAACACACCTATGAGTCACGTCATGTGTAAGTCATGATGATGCAATATTTGAAGTGAGTAAAAACACAGCATGTTGCCCAAAGTATCTCAAACACTGTAAAGTGGGATGCATTTTAGCAGCCTTGAGACCAACTTACTCAGTTTTATTTAAAGATGTGAACAGCTCTCTGCCATAAACATCTGATGGAGGTTAACATCAGCGATTGCCCTCATAGGCTTAGTTCACCAAGTTATTACAATCACTATATATAGAATGACTATCATGTGCAGTTACGAGAGCTAAAAAAACAAGCCACATGTCTGAAAATAAGGATTACGGATAACAATTTCTGTTGCAGGTTCGCAACTTTGTGAGATTACATTCTATTATCTTTTATGTTTTATACATGCATTTATTGTTTTGTGTGTCAATTTTCATGACATATTTGTTATAGCAACAGCTTTATTATGATGTGTTAATATATTTTATATATTTAACGCAACTGCTTTTTTATAAAGTGTGTATATATATATATAACAATCAGAACGGTCGTAGCACTAAATCTTCATTTATTTCAAATCATATGATATAATAACAAAAAGACTGCCCTTCAGATATAACCTACTTCCTACTGTGAGTGACTATCACAATAGGTTGGTCTAATAGGTATGGATGCACAGATGCAAGTATCAGTACCGATACCAAATGCTCCAATACTTCCTCCGATACAGGAACTTTCGGTCTGAGGGATATTTCCCTCTGATCAGAAGTGCTGAGGGAACATGGAGCCGACTCCTTTTCCAATCATGAAGTCAGGCAGCAGGTTATGACCCGCCTACCTGATTGGTTAGGAAGCCACTTTTTTCAAAAATATTTATACTCTACGGACGCTCCATTGATGACATGTTTGTGGTGTGGAGTGGTGACATGTCCTCACAGACTAAGTTCCACAAACAAATGAATAATATAGTAGTTAATTTGCTATTTAATATGCAGTGAAGTAAGGAACACGTACCTTATGTGATAAAATTATATCAGTAGGTAGTGGAAAATTATGGAGTGACATTATGGTAAACCTATGGAACGTAATACATTGTTGCATTATCAGAGTTTTCATCCAGATAACGTATTTTAAGTCTATATCAAGGGCACATTTTAAGAGTAATGGTTATAGTAAGTGATACAGTACAGCATGGTAGGCGATTGAAAGAGTTGAAGGATAACTTGCTACAGAGAGGCTATTCTGAGAAATTGTTAAAGCATCAATTGTTGGAGGTACAATGATACAATGAGAAGGTAAATGCAGAAGAAAAAAAAAAAGAAGAGGATGGTGTCAGAAAAAAAGAGTGCCATTTGTGTCTCAATATAACCTAACAGTATTGAAATAGTCACCCGCACTCTGGGTGCTGGTATGACCTGCGGATGGCACCGCGTAAATCACAGAAGTATTGAAATAGTTACCCGCACTCCAAGGTAAACTTGATGGACGTCTTTTATTCAGATGCTAGGCAATCACAGTGACACAGTGCATCAAAGCAACGTTTCGGAATCGAACATGGTCCCCTCGTCAGGCAAACACAGTGACAACCACAAGCCGATAGTGAAACAGTTATATACAGTGGCAAACCATCAAATAAATGTGGAATAACCCCCCTGATGTCATGATGACGTCATAGTCCCGCCAATAGTTATATTTAAATAAATGACAACCATATCATGATAAAATAATGGAACATTGCAGCACCAATACAGTAGTAAATATGGCATACATGAGAAACATGTAAAAATGCCTAGAGAGAGCAAATGGACTCACCCATACAGAAGTAACATGGAGTTCAGGCTAAATGCATGCAGCGCTGTACAAGGAACGGCCCTGGAGAGCGATGTCCTGGTAACCAGGGGAGCTTCACAGTAGGGCTGCAACAACTAATCGACATAAATCGATTATTAAAAAAGTTGTCTACTTTTTCAATCATCGATTAATCGGCTTCTGATTGGTTGGCCCTGTTTACGGCTCCACACACGCTGCGCACCGCACCTCCTCCCCACCTCACGTTCGCTGCTGCCAGACCCGCCCACATCCACGCTCCACACGCCGCATCTCCTCCCGCCTCACGTTCACCGCCCGCCCACATCCACGATCGCCACAGGAACGTGGGGAGAAGTAGTAAGGAGGAGCAGGTGTGGGGGGGATGACAGCCGCCGATAGACAGGTAAGCCTGCACTTTCCCACACATGGTGCTCTATAATGTATTGATGGGATTTGTATTCCTTTATAGCTGATACATTTTGCTGTATATTATACATATGAATACAAATCCCAGCAATACATTATACACTGTATGTATAATGTACTATTGCTGGGATTTGTTGTACTTCTCTATAGCTGGTGGTATTCTGCATTGCGCTGTATAAAGGACTACAAATCCCAGCAATAATGCATTATACAGCGCAATGCAGAATGCCACCAGCTATAGAGGAGTACAAGAAATCCCAGGAATACATTATACAGTGGTGCATAATTTTACACTTTTTATTTCACTATATTGCACACCACACTTTTGTTTTCTTTTTTTACTTCCACCGCTCCAAGCTTGCTCCTGTGATGGACTACACTCAATACAAACTAGTAGTCCATCACTGGAGCCATTTTTTAAAATGTATTATCCGATTAACCGAACTTAATAATCGGCTAACTAATCGATTTTGAAAATAATCGTTAGCTGCTAGGGTGGCAGGGAGTGGGTGCTAACCTGGCCCTGTAGCTGTCGGAATCCTATTGCCTGATGCTGACACTTGTGCCCGCTTCCTCCAGCCCTATGGGCGAATCACAGGATCAGCCTGTCTCTATACAAGCATTCTCCATAACTGCTTTAGCATGTAAACCAGCCCAGTCACTAGATCATATGGTAAACATGCAACATACAAGAAAAGTGAGACAAGGCACAAAATAAGGCCTTACCAAATTCCGAAAAACACAGAAGCGACATCAGAACTACTAAGGCAAAACAAACGAGGGGTGAAGAGGTTGATAATAACAAACCCATTGCAGTTCATTTTGCTAGGTGTAGACATCAACGTCATGAGTTGAGAAGCATGGTACACCGCTGCATGCATTCAGCCTGAACGTCAAGTCACGTCTGTATCGGCGAGCGAGTCCATTTGCTCTCACTAAGCATTTTTACATGTTTCTCACTTATGCTATATTCACTATTGTAATGGTGCTGCAATGTTCCATAATGTTTTATCATTATATAGTTCTCATTTCTTTGAATTAACTATTGGTGGGACTATGATGCCATCATGACATCAGGGGGGTGGTTCCACATTCATTTGATGTTTTGCCACTGTATATAAAAGTTTCACTATTGGCTTGTGGTTGTCTCAGCCTGATGAAGGGATCCTGTTTGGTTCCAAAACGTTGCTTTGATGCACTGTGTCACTATGATTGCCTAGCATCTGAATAATAGAAGTCCAGCACGTTTGACTTTGGAGTGTGGGTGACTGTTTAAATACTTCTGTGATTTACGAGGCGCCATCTGCAGGTCATCCCAAGGTCAGCACCCACTGGAGTTCAGTGGATCAAAGATGATTTGTTTTTTCATAAAACCCAGTATCTTATATGATTTATCTAATGCGATTCATATTATCAGGCGCCATGGTGGATTGTATTACATTGGGAAAACCACATGAAATCTAAAACGATTGCATAGCTAGACACAAATATGCTATAAGGGATACACCGGTTGAATTACCTCTAGTAAGACATTTCTATTGCAAAAGAAACGTGCAATATCACAAGATTAATGGCCATTGATCCTTAGAAAACCAGAGAAATTGCCTTTTATGAGCAAGAAGAGAAGTGATTTCTGGAATTAAAGAGAAAAGTGCTATTGCCTGCTATATGCCGACAGGGCAAAGCCACACTGCAGCTGGGAAAGATCCTAGGAAATACTGTTGAGAAACACCCAGCTAGATGAATGACAGCGGGCTCTCTACAGGCTGGGCCAGCAGTTCCCGCCCCTTCCCCTGCCTGTCCCTTCAGTCAATGCTGGAGGAACGGGGTGGGGGGTTGGGGGAGGGAATCCCGTTCACCGTTCTCTGTTGGGAGAAGATCGTGAAATCAGTGATCGGTATGTGATCGATCAGTTCTCAATCAATAGAGGTGACATGTGACAGCTTCAGTGTTAAACGTGGAATTGAACTATGGGGGCGAGTGTAGTTCACTTTCCCCATAATTCTCCTTTAACAATAAAACTAATTTCCAGGTGCTTTTGTGAATTGTTTGTTTGGGAGGCTTAAATTTAGTGAGAGGTGGATATAGAAGCAACGATATGTTATGTTATTGTTTCTATTTTGATGGAGGGGGAGGGGATAGGGTGGAATAGAATATAGGTTCCCCTTTATCTGTCACTGTTTTTTCCCAATGTTGACTTCCCCCTGTGCAGGGATAAGTATTTGCTCCTTGCTGTAATATGCTCCATATGATGAATGTTGCTCCAATCCACACCTGGTTGTGACTAACAGATTATGTGGATTGGGGCAACATTCACCATATTTATTCCCAGATAATTTTTGTACAAGTCATTCTGAATTGAGAAAGCTGGTTGGATGTCCAGTGAAACGTCTTCAAGAAAAATACAGCAAGTCCAGTTGCCTTGACTTATTGTTTACAGTTATTAATGTATTCTCTTTAAGTAAGAAAAGCTCAGTGAATATAGAAAAACATTTGCAAAGTAAATATTTAATGGGAAATTGTCAGTATAGAAATATGAGGAGCCATTTCTGAATTATTCTTGATGTATGTGCCGTCTTGACACCAGATATGCACATGTTTCAGGTCAGTGATCCATTAAATAGTGAAGCAAAGATGAGCATGATGGCCCAGGAGTGTATATCTTCAAAAACAAGCCAGAAATGACAGCTAGCATATTCCTATTGTGACAGGTTAGATTTAAGTTTCTATATTTTATCCACTTGTATATGCTCAAGAATAACTCACCATCATAAACAAAGTAGGTTGAGTCTTTAAA
This sequence comes from Nanorana parkeri, assembly GCF_000935625.1. Classification (NCBI taxonomy): domain Eukaryota; kingdom Metazoa; phylum Chordata; class Amphibia; order Anura; family Dicroglossidae; genus Nanorana; species Nanorana parkeri. The sequence goes on along the minus strand of NW_017306402.1, from coordinate 568,861 downwards.
CACCAATATAGCAGGAACTTCATTCAGCTTGACATACTGCAAAGCATAAACATACAAAATAATACAGTCACCATATACAATAGAGTAAAAAAACAGGTGCGTAGAGCAATATGGCCACTAGATGGAGCCGATGCACATAGTAACTTCCTGTGCTCCTTATCTCCATCTGGTGGCCATAGTGCACTGCAAATTTCATTCACTGTGTGAATTGTTTATAAATTAACCCCTTTGGCTTAACATTTTTTTTAAACTGTTCTAATTTGTCACTTTTGAGACTGTTCCGATATTGGAGCATTGCTATCTTCTATTCTTTATCAGTCCACTGGAATATGTATATTTATTTTCGCTGTGTGCTTCTGCATTTGCTAAATGGAAACAAATGTATAGTTCTTAACATGACATATTGCTTATATTACCATTCTACGTGGACCAGTGGTTGTGCAGCAACATTTTGTAGTGTCTGCTAAGCTAACCACCACCTGGTAACATTTCCTATATGGGCACCTATATGGGCATTAAGTGTAATCGAGACATGCAAGTCACAGGTAGCAGAGGTCATTCTGGACAGGGACCAGGACCTAGTTATAAATGTAATTTGTAAACCACACACCACTCCTCAGATTCTTTGCTTGCTAGCTAGCTTCAAATTGGAGTGCTAGTTTCAGGCAACATAAAAACCCCATATTACGACAGAGTCATTTTACCTCCTATAGCATAACAAGCATGTACAAGATAAACTACAAAGCAGATTTGGGGTTATATGCAGCCTCAAAACCAACTGCTTTACTCTGCCGTAAGGATCTTCTCCATTTGGCAGCATTACATTTTCCAAAGTTATACCAGTCACTCCCAGACCACCACTGATCAAATACTGACCTATGAGCAGCCATATCAAAGATGCTGGAACTTCAAGAACCTGAATCCGGACAACTTTATTTTTGTACACTTTAAGAAATTAATAGGGGATTGAACAATAATAAGAATAAAAAACTTGGAGCTTCCATGCCCTCACATCTGAAAGGAATACTTAATACTAGGGATGCACCAATACTAGTATCGCTATAGGTGCCGATACAGAGTATTTGGGCGAGTACTCGTACTCGCCCAAATGCTCTGATGCCTAGCACGAGTGATTCCTGTATCTGGAAGCCGATTAGCGTGTCATTACATGCTGCCTAGTTTCCCGATTGGCCGGGAAGCGGCCCAATGCTCTCTCATCACTTGTGATGAGACCATGGTGCCGACTTCCCGGCCAATCAGGAAGCTGGTCAGCGTGCAATGATGTGCTGCCCGGCTTCCTGATTGGCCGGGAAGCTGGCCAATCAGGAAGCCGGGCGCCGTGTAATGACGCAGCACCCGGCATTCTGATTGGCCAGGAAGCTGGCTTCATGCTCCCTCGTCATCTCATGACGAGAGAGCAGGGAGACGGCCTCTCGGACAATCAGAAAGCAGAGCGATGCGTCATTACACTGCGCCCGGCTTCCTGATTGGCCAGCCAGGCGGCTCCGGCTGGGTACCGGAGGAAGGCCGCGTTCTGGCTGGAGAGGCACCGGCTGTGAGAGGCTGGACATACCAAGGTAAGAGGGGACTTCCTTGTTAATCAGAAAGCCAGGTGGCGAGTCAATACACGCCACCTGGCTTCCTGAATGGGGCTTCTGTTACTTGGTAAATGGTATCGGCGAGTACCGGAAAAAATTATCGGTACTCGTACGCTGTACCAAAATACGGGCATCGGTGCATCCCTACTTAATACAAGTAGCTCTTATGTGCAATGTTGTTAAAAGTAATACATTAAGAAAAATAAAAGTGTTGCACACAGGTGTTAGCATAATGCAGGTGTTATTTACTGAGCAAAACTATTGTAAATGAGCATGAAGTCTATGCATTTCATTCTCATCATATTATAAAAACAGCATTATTACCTCAGGCAAGATGTCCTCTGAAGCAGAAAAGAAGTATGTGTACACAATAAGTTCTGATGCAACTTCAATGAATTTTTCCTGTAGAAAGAAATCATACATTTTATGGAAGGCACAGATGTATTTATCATTAGGTAGCCACCAGAATTTACCAAACTGCAGCCATAGTAATGTTTTGTGCTAAATGGCTTTTAGATTTCTCAGTTAGCCTTAATATTACTTAATGCAGCAAGCGGTCAGGAACTAGTTAAAATAAACAGCATTAGAATCGGTACTATCATATGGAATTTACATAACTTTTGCACATTATAAAGCAAAATCTTCTCAAGACAAAATTATTTTGAAAAAATGGAATTTCTTTGTAAGAAGCAGAAATAATCCAGTGTGTGTTGTAAAGTATACATATCTCCAAGCTCACTCCCGTAACAGACTATAATCTCATGTTTAGTTTACTAATTTGAATTTAGATTGTAGTCCATCACAAATGAACTCTTGAGTTTAGGGTCTCTTTAAAAGGAGAACTATGGGGTTAAGTCTTTTCCCCATAGTCCTCCTTAGGGTAACGGGAGGACACAAACTAGCGTCCTCCCGTCACCCTAGGCTCAGTATACTGAGACGCCGCAGCTGAAGCGGATCCCGACAATTGTGCCGGGATCCACCCAGCTGCGTGACTGACAGCTGGCTCTGCCTATCTAAAGGCAGAGCCAGCTGTACCCACCCCCGTCCGTTCCCCGGAGAGGGGGGAATCCAGCCCCTCCCCTATCACGGCAGAGAGCCGTGACAGGATCGAGAAGTTAGCGAACGCCGGTATGTTTTCGCTCACCTCCCGATCTACTAAGCCGACCTGTGACAGTCTCATTGTCACAGGTCGGCTAGAACTATGAAGTGAGTGAAAAGCACTCACCTCATAGTTCTCCTTTAAGCTAGACCAATAGGAATGTCTAAAAACAATTATGAAGTCAATATGTATAATGTCTAGTAGGCCTGAATAACATTACAAACTGATGCAGTGTAACACATGTAATGAGTCATATACAGTACATTATTTATTTATTTTTACATCTAGAAAGCATCTAGAAAGCATAAGAAGGTAATCTTTTCACCTTTAGAGTGGAATCAACACCGACATATACAAACAGTACTTTGTGACGCTTCTGCACATGTTCAAACATCTGTTGGCTAGGAAGCTGTCTTATGAGAGGGCTAAAATTAAAAGAAAACATTGAAATGAAATATTTTCCAATTAAAGTCAATTTCCCTTTGTTAGAATGGGCTTGTCTTCCCTTATTTCTTCGGTGATCCCAGACAGCTACCCACCACTTCCCTGTCCAAATAACACAGCGCAAATTGAAAAAAAGGAGGCATGCTCATTGGATAGGAGGGGGGGCAGATAGTGGGCAACTATCAAGGTAAAGTCCATGAACCCATCGCACTCGAAACTGCTGTTCCAAAGATGAGGGTGGTGCTGCGGTTGTCGAAGATTGGCAATCATGGTCAATATCAAATGAAATATATAGACACCGGCACTCCAAAAGCAAGTCAACTATGTCTGTTTATTAACGTATGAGCAGCATAACGTGATGCACTGAATGCGATTTTTTCGCGGTCTCGC
>NW_017306402.1:557905-564344 GCF_000935625.1 Nanorana parkeri | reverse complement strand
ATCAGGAAGCTGGTCAGCGTGCAATGATGTGCTGCCCGGCTTCCTGATTGGCCGGGAAGCTGGCCAATCAGGAAGCCGGGCGCCGTGTAATGACGCAGCACCCGGCATTCTGATTGGCCAGGAAGCTGGCTTCATGCTCCCTCGTCATCTCATGACGAGAGAGCAGGGAGACGGCCTCTCGGACAATCAGAAAGCAGAGCGATGCGTCATTACACTGCGCCCGGCTTCCTGATTGGCCAGCCAGGCGGCTCCGGCTGGGTACCGGAGGAAGGCCGCGTTCTGGCTGGAGAGGCACCGGCTGTGAGAGGCTGGACATACCAAGGTAAGAGGGGACTTCCTTGTTAATCAGAAAGCCAGGTGGCGAGTCAATACACGCCACCTGGCTTCCTGAATGGGGCTTCTGTTACTTGGTAAATGGTATCGGCGAGTACCGGAAAAAATTATCGGTACTCGTACGCTGTACCAAAATACGGGCATCGGTGCATCCCTACTTAATACAAGTAGCTCTTATGTGCAATGTTGTTAAAAGTAATACATTAAGAAAAATAAAAGTGTTGCACACAGGTGTTAGCATAATGCAGGTGTTATTTACTGAGCAAAACTATTGTAAATGAGCATGAAGTCTATGCATTTCATTCTCATCATATTATAAAAACAGCATTATTACCTCAGGCAAGATGTCCTCTGAAGCAGAAAAGAAGTATGTGTACACAATAAGTTCTGATGCAACTTCAATGAATTTTTCCTGTAGAAAGAAATCATACATTTTATGGAAGGCACAGATGTATTTATCATTAGGTAGCCACCAGAATTTACCAAACTGCAGCCATAGTAATGTTTTGTGCTAAATGGCTTTTAGATTTCTCAGTTAGCCTTAATATTACTTAATGCAGCAAGCGGTCAGGAACTAGTTAAAATAAACAGCATTAGAATCGGTACTATCATATGGAATTTACATAACTTTTGCACATTATAAAGCAAAATCTTCTCAAGACAAAATTATTTTGAAAAAATGGAATTTCTTTGTAAGAAGCAGAAATAATCCAGTGTGTGTTGTAAAGTATACATATCTCCAAGCTCACTCCCGTAACAGACTATAATCTCATGTTTAGTTTACTAATTTGAATTTAGATTGTAGTCCATCACAAATGAACTCTTGAGTTTAGGGTCTCTTTAAAAGGAGAACTATGGGGTTAAGTCTTTTCCCCATAGTCCTCCTTAGGGTAACGGGAGGACACAAACTAGCGTCCTCCCGTCACCCTAGGCTCAGTATACTGAGACGCCGCAGTATACCGCGAGCAGCTGCATGCGGTATACTGAGACGCCGCAGCTGAAGCGGATCCCGACAATTGTGCCGGGATCCACCCAGCTGCGTGACTGACAGCTGGCTCTGCCTATCTAAAGGCAGAGCCAGCTGTACCCACCCCCGTCCGTTCCCCGGAGAGGGGGGAATCCAGCCCCTCCCCTATCACGGCAGAGAGCCGTGACAGGATCGAGAAGTTAGCGAACGCCGGTATGTTTTCGCTCACCTCCCGATCTACTAAGCCGACCTGTGACAGTCTCATTGTCACAGGTCGGCTAGAACTATGAAGTGAGTGAAAAGCACTCACCTCATAGTTCTCCTTTAAGCTAGACCAATAGGAATGTCTAAAAACAATTATGAAGTCAATATGTATAATGTCTAGTAGGCCTGAATAACATTACAAACTGATGCAGTGTAACACATGTAATGAGTCATATACAGTACATTATTTATTTATTTTTACATCTAGAAAGCATCTAGAAAGCATAAGAAGGTAATCTTTTCACCTTTAGAGTGGAATCAACACCGACATATACAAACAGTACTTTGTGACGCTTCTGCACATGTTCAAACATCTGTTGGCTAGGAAGCTGTCTTATGAGAGGGCTAAAATTAAAAGAAAACATTGAAATGAAATATTTTCCAATTAAAGTCAATTTCCCTTTGTTAGAATGGGCTTGTCTTCCCTTATTTCTTCGGTGATCCCAGACAGCTACCCACCACTTCCCTGTCCAAATAACACAGCGCAAATTGAAAAAAAGGAGGCATGCTCATTGGATAGGAGGGGGGGCAGATAGTGGGCAACTATCAAGGTAAAGTCCATGAACCCATCGCACTCGAAACTGCTGTTCCAAAGATGAGGGTGGTGCTGCGGTTGTCGAAGATTGGCAATCATAAAAAATAAAACCCCCAGTGGTGAATAAATACCACCAAAAGAAAGCTCTATCTGTCCCCAAAAAAGGGTATAAAATTCATTTCAGTACAGCGCTGCATGACGGAATAAATGTCAGTCAAAGTACCGCAGCGCTGAATACTGAAAAATGGCCTGGATGGGAAGGGGGTTTAACACCGCGGATGTCAACTGGTTAATAAACAGACGTATTTGACTTGCTATTGAAGTGCCAGTGTCTATATATTTCGTTAGATAGTGGGCAACTATCTCCAGAACAGATTTCAAACTAGAAGGCAGGTAACTTAAAAGGAGAACTATGGGGTTAGGGCTTTTCCCCATAGTTCTCCTTAGGGTAACGGGAGGACACAAACTAGCGTCCTCCCGTCACCCTAAGCTCAGTATACTGCGAGCTACAGCTTGCGGTATACTGAGACGCCGCAGCTGAAGCGGATCCCGACAATTATGTCTAGATCCGCCTAGCTGCGTGAGCTGCCTATCTAGAGGCAGAGCCAGCTGTACCCTCCCCCATTCGTTCCGCCAGTCAGCGCTGGAGGATCGAAGGGGGGGATCCAGTCCCTCCCCTGTCACGGCAGAGAGCCGTGACAGGATCGAGAAGTAAGCGAACGCCGGTATGTGTTCGCTCACTTCCCGATCTACTGAGCCGACCTGCGAGTCTAATTGTCACAGGTCGGCTAGAACTAGGAGGTGAGTGAAAAGCACTCACCTCATAGTTCTCCTTTAAGCTCAGTAACAAAGTGGACCTTCCTACAATGGCACCATCCTTTGTGAAGGTAGGGGGCACAGATGTGACACATTGCGCCATCCCCCTCATATACTGTGGGAGCATGAAGGTTCTAACCAGGCCCCATCCACTGAGCCTTAGGATCCTGCTTAGGTAACTTTGTAATCTGGTCCTGCTAACTAATATTATACAGCGGCAGAATTTTGTTTACTACGCATTGTTTTAGAATCCCTACTTACCCAGCAACTCTATTTGCAAATTCAATGATGTCCTCCTTTGTTCTCTGGCCTCTATAGTTGTATGCCATTTCACCTTTTAATCTTAAAAGAGATAAATGTCAACAACAAAACGTATAGTTTTTTTTAATATTAGGCAAATCAACTAGCACATATAAAAAAACACCACCTAAATACCATATCTGAGTATGTGCCAGTATAAAAAAAGGAAAAAGAAGTTATGTACAAACCATTCACAACATTTTCTTGCAGAGCACACAGTCTAGATCTACTTTTTCCATACGACATTAACCCCTTCATGACTGAGCTAGTTTTCAGTTTGTTCATAAATGACTGACACACCTTTTACATTTTTGCTGTGTGATTCTTCCACAGCAGTAATATACTTTCTTACTAAATGTATCCACACATTATATATTGTTTTTTAGGACAGATAGGGCTATATAATTTTATCAAACATGTGTACCTAACGCCTCACTTAGTTTGAATAAAATATTTTTAAAAATGAGAAAAAAAAAGTAAAAGAAAAAAAATATTTTTTTCACAGTTTTGATTATTCATTTTTTAAGTTTTTAATAATAATTATAAAAAATAATTATAATTTTTATTTTCCTATTTTTTTAAAAAAAAACTTTGTAAAAAAAACGTGTTTTTTTTTTGTCAGTTTATACCAAGCAGCCACTATGACTGCTTGATAAATGGTTATTATTATGCTGCTCCAAACTTAGGAACAGCTAATAATAACCTTAGAGACTGATCCTGACAGCATGTCACAATCAGATCTCACTAAAGGTTTTTGATCTTGCCTAGATGATCAGAAGTGATACACATCATAAACTTCGGCAGGTCTATGGAGCTGTCAAAACGAATAGCAGAGAGGTGACTCACTCTGCTATCTTCAGCTGTGAAATACGGGAGCTCCCGGTTTTGTATGTAACGGCTTAATTCTTTCATTAATGAAAGAAAGAAGCCTTTACAAAAGCTTAACTATTTAATTAATGAATGCCTCAATACTGAGGCATTCATTAATGACTGGTAACCGCTGAGAATCAGGGGTTACCGGCATTACAGAGCCTTAAATAAGTCGTCACATACTGTGTACGTGGCCAGTCATAAAGGCACTTTGTGGCGGGACGTACAGTGTAAGTCTCCCGTCACAGAGGGGTTAATTTAAAAAAAAACTGCATCTTCTGTATGAAAGGAAGTTAAAAGCCTAAAACGTAGAACATAAAAAGTTGATTTGCAGCTTATTTGTCTTACATTGCTCTACCAAGTTCAGTACCCTTTCGCTGCCAAGCCCCCCGAAAACACTTTAAACCTCAGCTGGCCACACCAATTTTGCAATTTTTCCCATTGTTTTGATTTTCTACTGCCGCGTTGCTAGCATTTGTAAAAGACCCCCCAAACCATATATTTTCTGAAAGCACAGGCCCGGTAATATAAAAAGATGGTGCTACTAATTTTGTGGTCCTGCGATAATTGCGCAAATGTTTATCAAATCAATAATAAACCAATAAAAATACACAATTCAATTGATAAAAGCACACTAAAATCAGTATCCGTGCACACAAAAAAAATACTTTTCCAACTAAATCTAAAAAACAAAAAACTGTACGGAGTTAAAAAATGACAAAAATTTGTAAATTTTAAATTGTGCCTTTTTGCAAAACGGTAAAAAAGGAAGTGATGCAAAACTGTAAATAAGCAACTTATTTTAAAAAGTGTTTGTGTGCCGTGTTGTGATAAAAGGATACACGCGTACATTCAATTGCAACACAGCGTTTACCACGCACGGCAATACGTTGCAATGCTTTGCCACAGTTAAATAATGTTATTTTAAAAATTAGAAAAAAAATCAAGCACTGCGATGTGTTCCAACAGCACACCACAGCACATTGCCTCTTACCTGTTGCTGCTGGTGCCCGGCCTCCTCCACCCCCTCCCCTGTCACCTCTGCCATGCCGACACTGGTACAGCTGATACTCATGTAAGAGGATGCTCTCCTCCCTGCTCGCCGCTCGATGTTCTCTCTCTCCTGCCACTCGACGATCCTGACAAGCGGCTCCCTCCTCCACCCCCATCAGCTTCAGCTGTTATTTTCTCCTCAGATACCCGCTGCCTCAGCCCATACAGGCAGGGGAAAGCAGCAAGGATCCAAGGAGAAGCCTGGGGCGGCTTCAGGTGGGGAGAAGAAGCTGTCAGATGCCAGCAGCGGTGCCTGCAAAGCCCAATTACAGGTTTTCTTTTTTGAAATCACTAGGTCCAGCTATTGCGGAGATAAAAAAGCAGCTCTCACTACAATACTCTGCTGGTCCCTGGAGATGTCCCCAAAGACCCCCTCTGTGGCGCTGTGCTGATCCTGTGTTGGGTGTATGACTCACAGCATTATCTCATTATCTACCCCACTTCCTTTGGGACCAGGTGGTACGTCATCATGCTGCCCCGAGCACACAGACGAATGGTGCTGACACCATTAAGTCTGCGATGCTACCACCCAGCCCCAGGAGAAAAAAAAAAAAAAAGAAGACCTTATGCATCATGTGTAGGGTCAGAAGATATCTAAGGTAATTAAAGGTCCTCCCCAAAAATGTAAGAACACATCCATGGGATGTGTAGAGGAGGGACCTTAAGTGAAAATTGGAAAGCTTTTCAAAGCTGCATGTTAAAAGAAAATCAATTTACAAATCTACTTTAGTTAACATGATAGAGTTGAATAAGTGAATCTGCACGTGACATTTATACATCTGCTCACTCTTCCCATGTTTTCACAACAGTATTTCAAATAGATATATTTGACTATGTATTCTCTCTTGATGCCGATAACAGATAGTGTTGAGGAGGGTTAAAACCACTGTCACATTTTTATTGGGTCGCTATTAGGAAGATTTGAGTAAAGTTCCATACTTTCTTATATCAGTGGTTTCAGTTTATACAGGACTTACAGTTTTATTGTTGGAAATCCTCGAACTCCGAATTCTGAAGCAATACCTGCAAATAGTAAAAAAAGTTTATATGTGCGTTCATTTTAAAATAGTCATTCTTCCAAGAAGGCACAAAACATACTAGAAATTATTTTAGCCATTTATTAGAAGCCAAAGTACCTTTGCTTCTTTACTTTTTTTGTATTTACTTTACAAAAAAGTAAATACTTATTTATTAGAAGCCAAAAATGGTATGCAAAAGATGGTACAGACCAGTTGTTGAACAGAGAGAGAACAACTGGAGTAGCTAATCTACTCCGCCTCTTTTTGTTAATCTACAACCTA
>NW_017306402.1:545192-557892 GCF_000935625.1 Nanorana parkeri | reverse complement strand
TGTTATAATCTGTTTGACTGTTTCCTCTGTTAAACAAAAAAAATCAACTGAATTATGATTGAAGAATAACCATCCACGCTTCAATATTTTGTAAGTGTCCCACATAATACCATCAGTACATGGAAACCATTGGCTTAGTCAGCCATTTGATTGAAATGTGTGTGGGCACCTTTAGGCTCCACCCACACTGCGTTTGTTGCGCGATTTGTATTTTGCGCGATATCGCGTAAATGCTTGCATTGAGCAAGCTAGAATCGCGGCAAAATCCGCTCCAAAAAGGATGCTGTAGCGACACACGACCCGCGACAGCAGGACCCTTTGCCCATTTGCCAAGCATTGGAGAGCGATATCGCGGGAATTACCGCGCTATAAAATCGCTCACTGTGAACGGGGCCCTACTCTGTTGAATATTTTTATCCTAATTGGTGTTCTTCTTTAAATCACTATTTTACACAAGTAGTTAAACGTATCATTGATGTTGAAAGATCTACAGTATCCAAAATGAAAATTATTTTGTCAATGCCGTGGGGGCTGTGTTTTAATAGCAGCTTGCACAGCTCAAGAGTCAAAGGTTTCTGCCAATGCATTATAGCAATGCTAATCCTGCTCATAGTCATATCAGGATTCTATAGACTAGACTAATCCCACAAGAAATTTATCCTCACCTAACATCTGTCACTCTTACATCATGACATTTCTCCTCTTATGTCTGGAGACTCATATTAAAGGTTGAACAGGAGAATCTAAAAACTCATGAGCTGCAAACTCCAAAAGATCCAATCCGCTTTTTACAGAGTCCATTAAAAATAAAGAGTTAACCTTGCAATCAGTGTTATGTCTCTGACTGTTCATTGAATGGTATGGTGACTCCATCCACTGTGTGCAGCAAACCAGAGAAGTCAACCTATCAGGGTGTGGGCAGTAGTGTTGTAGGTTGCTTTGGCAGTTGCAAGTATTTTTTAATGCGAGCTGCGCTCTGGCATTCTGACTCCCTGAAGAAGTCTGGATGTGAACACCTAACTGCATTAAAGTAACCAGTGACGGTGAGGGGACTATCCAGGATTCATATTAGAAGATATGTTGTCCGCACTCCATTCTGCTTCGGAATGTCATCCTTATTCGTATTCCTTCAGCATGACATTATTCATATGCCTTCAGCATTCACATGTCACTCTGAAGGAATACGAATAAAGATGACATTCCGAAGCAGAATGGTGTGCGGACAACATATCTTCTAGATTGTATACTGTGGTGCCATCCACCATTTGTTCCTGCACCCGTTGGATTCTGGGGTATAACGGTACAGTGTGCGAAGGGCATATTTCAAAAGGAAAGTCAGGAAATCACCAGCACTCAGTAGTAAAGATAAATATGTGCCTTTTATTGGACAGAAAGCGTCACAGACATCCAAATAAACCGACGTTTCGGGGCCGCGCAGGGTCCCTTCCTCAAGGCAGAAAGAGGTGTTTGCACGGTGCCATCCGTGTTATCTCATCACTGCGAGCACCACTTTTTTCATATCTGGCCGGGACTACTGTGAGGAGTGCGGAGGGTCTCTCCATCTACTTACATCTGGGCATATTTCAAAGACATCTTCAGGATTCATGCCTGCGTGTCTATGCCATGTTTTGGTTGCATGCTATTACATGCCAGTAGTTTTATAAGATAAGATTATTTGGTTAAACGGTTTTACACTGTGGAGCATGCTTGTTTTTTGCCCATGATTGTCTGGCTTTCTGTTCTTGTGGAGTGATAGAGCGATCCTTGCTGGTCTTTGGAGAAGTACTGGAATATATCCTGTGAAGTTTAAAGGTGAAAGTGTCCCAGCTTCCTATTGGGGGGGGGAGACACACACGCATGAGCACTACTAGACCTATATGAAGGTCTTTATTGAAGGTGAGCAGAGCACAGTGGGGAGTGTACGCTGAGGTTATAGGAAGAGAAGGAAGATTTCTACACCTTGATGATTCTGATTACTTTACACTCAATATCACTGGATGAATGAATGAATGAATATTTGCACGGTGTTATGATACCTGATATGGAACTGTATTTCTGAGGAGGAAGATTATCATCACTTTTTTTGATCTCACGTATACCATATTGGATGGTTTGTTTTGAGCAGGGCTGTGCGGCGTCTCAGGAGGCTGTGCGGGGTCTGACCAGGGCTGCGCTCGGGTGTTACCAGGGCTCTGTGCGGTATCTCACCTCGGCTGCGTTCAGGTCTCACCTCGGCTGCCTGTGGGTGTCACCAGGGCTCTATGCCGTGTCTCCCCAGGGCTGTATGGGCAGGTGCAGGGCTGTCACGGTCTATGTGGGCAGCAGGAAGAAGGAGATGTAAAAGACAGCTGCCCAAGGTCCCCAGGAATCGGAGACCTCAGGCAGCCGCTCCTGCTTTAAGGGGCCCGTATCAGCCTGTATTATCGGGGCCTTTTACACGAGTACCAGTATTGGCACCGTATGTGTATATACACATACATACATACATACATACATACATACATACATACACGGAGTAAAGGACAGTATCGTAACTTCACTGCAACAATGCTTCTGGTGCAATACCACACTGTATACGTGATTTACATGCTTTACCTTGCCAGGCTTTGTAGCATTGACAATTTATATCCCTTTTGTGACTATAGTGCACAACCTTACATTTTGAATGTCTCTGATGTTTTTGCTGTAAAGATAAAAAGACTGTCTTGCTGGAAGAATTATTTGCAGCACAAAAGTAAAAGTCAGATACTATCTAAGCATTATGATCTGTGGACCTGGTAATCTGGTAAAGAGAAATCATTTGAGCAGGCAGTTGTCTCTACAGGGTAATGTGCGACTTGTCTCGAGAATGCACAAATGTTGAAGATTTCATTGTATGTGACATGATATTTTTATAACAGCCCTAAAGTGACCATGATAGCCATTTTCAACTTTTAAAAGTAAGTGTCCAGCATAAGTGTATGAACTTTATTTTCCAAGAAAATCCCACTATGTGCATTCCTTGACTGTTTCATTTGTCAGGGCCACCCAATGCGTTGGACCTCAGGGTGTTGCCACACAATAAGGGCTAGTTCACACCAGATGCCATTGTGATGCAGTCTGTTCAGTTTGGCAGCTGCATCAAAATTGCATCACAATGCTTTCCAAAGGGATTTCTGGTGCTTTGTTTACACCAGTGCAGTCAGTTCCGATGCAGTCAGAAAAATTACTGCTTGTCTCATTTTAGCTGCACCTGATCGCAATGGAACACATCAAAACTGCATGCGCTGCACCTGAAAGCCCATTTTACGCTAACAAAAATAAAATAAGTGTCACAAATCGCTGTAAAAATGTGCCAAAACGCATCACACTGCAGCTGCCCAGACGCATGCAATTATGGTGTGAACTAGCCCCAAGGGTGGGGGAGATAGAACTGAATGTAATGTCGATGATGTTCAAAAAAATAAACAGTGCACACCATTGACCACATGTTAGTGCACATTGCTCAGACCCACAACCCAATTCTCCAAATGTAGGGTTAAGCCCTCCCCTGCTGACCAGTAAGAGGGCTACAGCAAAAAAAACGTTTTACAGTAAACTCCCTAACAAGGACTAGAGGCCACCACCTAAAATTGGTGGAGAAAAGATTTTAAACACAAGGGGATCAGGGGCTTCTTCTCAGTCAGAGTGGTTACATTTTGGAACTCACTGCCACAGGCAGTGGTATCAGCAGAGAGTATTGATTCATTCAAAAATGAATTAGATACCTTCCTAAGAGACCATAAGATAAAGGGATACAGGTACTCTTAAAGACTAGAACACACAGGGACAGGGACACACACAACTTTATTTAACCTCAAATACTATGTAACTATGTAAATAGTACAAGGGGGTAGGCAGGTTAGGCAGTGCTCAGCCCCAAAGTCAGTGAAATAGAACCTGGCAGGCACACGGCTTTGCTCTGAAAAGGCCTTACATAAAGAAAAGACAATCTACACTGCTCCCAAAGCTGTGCATAGTACAGGGACAAGCAACCTCGGCACTGGAGCTGTTGTGGAACTACAAGTCCCATGAGGCATTGCAAGATTCTGATAGCCACAGGCATGACTCCCAGTGGCATGATGGGATGTGTAGTTTCACCAGATTTCGAGTGCAGAGGTTGCCTACTCCTGATATTGTAGGTGACTGTGTTACATTCCAAGGTATAGGGATGTACCGATACCGTTTTTTTGGTATTGACTACAGATATTTTTTTTTCGGTACTTACAGATACAGAGTAACGATATTGGTGCAGTGTGCCCTGATTATCAGAAAGTCGAGCAGCGGATCATGACCTGCTATCCCACTTTCTGATTGCCTGGGAACCCGGTGTTCTATCGAAAAAAGAACACGGGCTTCAGTTCCTGAGGCTCCCTGGCTTGCTGACTAATCAGGAAGCCGGGCAGCACATTATGACCCGCCTCCCTGATTGGCTAGGAAGCCGGCTTCGCTTGTTGCTAGGCAGCGTGGCTTCCTGACCAATCAGGGAACCGAGTCATGACGTGCCGTCCGGCTTCCTAAATGGTTAGGAAGCGAGGTTGCCTACCAACAAGTGAAGCAGGCTTCCTAACCAATCAGGAAGCCGGGAGGTAGTTAATGACGTTTCTAGCCAATCAGGAAACCGGGCGGGACATCATGATCCGCCTCCCTGATTGGCTGGGAAGCCAGCTTCACTTCTTGCTAGGTAGCCTGGCTTCCTAACCAATCAAGAAGCCAGGAGGCGGGCTTCCTGATTGAAAAAGAAAGCCTGCTCCATGATCCCCCGGTACTGCTGCTCAGAGGGAGATCTCTTTCTGAGCAGAAGTTCCGGTATCGGAGGCAAGAATCGGATTATTTGGGTGAGTGCAAGTGCTCGCCCAAATACTCGGTATCAGCTCCGATACCAATACTAGTATCGGTATCTGTGCATCCCTATTCCAAAGTGATATTCCTCTCTTCTCCCATTTCATGTTGCAGGCTAAACGGCCAGCCATTATGCTTGAGGATTTGAAAGTGTCCAGTTGTAACAAATGAAGAATACACTTTGTTTATATTTCTAATGGAGCTGCTGATATAGAAATAACTGCCCTTCGCTTTTATATTGTGAGCTCTCATGAGCAAGGCCCTTCTAACCCTCTTGCCTTGAATTGTATTGTAGTTGTAATGTCTCCCTTTGTTTTGTAATGTGCTACACAAACTGTTAAACTCTGTATATATAATATAAATATATAAATCCTGTATAATAATAGGAAAGACTTATAATGTATCTGGAGTCCTTGGAATAGCGGAATGCTTTGCGGAGATAATCTACAGGGTTAAACAGCTCTTACTTAACATAGGAATAATAAATGTAAGTGGAAGGTGTGCTAATTATAGGCTACAGTTAAACGCGGTGATACGTTTCTGGCACATTGTTTCACATTTTAAGCGTGTTTGTCTTTGTCACCTTTCTCAGTTTAACATTTACAATATGTGTAGAAAAACAAAAGCAGATGGTGACATTTGCAGCAAGCTGTATAGCTTTACAATGAATGGCAGTTTTCTATAGGGATAAGTGTAGAGAGATTACATCAACTCTACAGATCACTTGGTATGCAACAGCATTATCCCAATACAGGCAACCTATACAGAGAGTAATAGACGCAGCATTGTGGACTGCCTGCTGAAAATGCCAATTGATATGTCCTGTGAAAACGCCCTGGAACAAATCAAGCAGATATGAAAAGTCAGAACTTCTATTCTGCATACTTGCTCCAAGACAGTGACTGAAGACACTGGATCAGCCAGACACCTAATATTTTTAGAAGGAGAGGTCAGCAATGGCAGCCTCCATGATTCCTCAATACAGCTTTAACCCTTTCATTGCCAAGGCGTTTCTTTGCTCACACATTATAATCCACATTTTAGGCCTGAAAATTACCTAGACATGCCAAGGTTAAAAATTGTGTGCGTCTGTGAAGCAGCACCCCAAATTGTCCACGGGTGACCAAAGCCTGCACAGGTCCTCAATTAAGAGGTGTCAGCCTATTCACGTCAATGGGCTGCCGCACACGCGGCAAAGAAGCTCCGAAGTTTGAGCTTTACGTGTTTTTTGACCACACGTTTTAGCGTGCGTCTTACTGGGCACATTTCGGGTGTCAGTAACAAGTAATGGCACTGCAACAAGTCACAGGTTTCTAAGGCGTTGCATGAACGTGCGCCAATGTGAACGCTTTGGCACACATTCACAAGTGTCAAACAAGGAAACTGCCTTCCATAGGATACAGCTGCAGTCTTCTAGGTTCTTTGGTTTATTTTAAAAACTAAAATCAGATCTGACTCTGTGTCTGTTTCAGAGTTTGTCATGAATGGGACCCCAATACTGTAAACTATTCTCCAAACCCAGATTATATGCAATGTACTTACTTGAATGAACCGTTGCATCCATCTTCCCAACTCTGACTGGGGAACCGCTAGACCTCATCTCAATGCCAACGTCATTCCAGACAGGTTCAAGCTTCTTGCAGTGACCACACCAGGGAGCATAAAACTTTAAAAAAAACAGCAATATGTCATACACAGGTCATACACAGGCCATAGTGTAGACAAAACAGCTCTGAACAAGTCAACTCACACAGCTAAAGTACATTTGTGTGAAATGATTGAATTTATGATCAGCTGGCTGATTGTTACATTTATGGCCAGCAAACAGTTCACTGTTACTCTTTGTGTGACTCAGTTCTCACTAGGGATGCACTGAAATGTCAAATGCAAAATGCCGAAAGTGGCACGACGACCAGAAATTTAGTGCATCCATAGCATCTCTCCTCCCTGATGGGCGCTGGCCTGAGCGCCTTCTGATGCAGCGCCGGCACCCAGTGGGGAAGAAAGAAGCTTTCAGGAGTCTGAGTGGACGGTGTTAGCTGTCAGGATGTGTCATCGTTACAGGAGACCAAGCTCTCCTCCCGCTTCTCCTGGCTCGGCCTCCAGTGTCAGAGCGGTGAGTGGAGGAGAGCTTGTGATCTGTCACAGTAGGCCAAGCAGGCGGTGAGGAAGTAGAGCTCCGCCTCTCCGACAGATCACACCGCTGCGACAGCTGATTCAGGATGGAGACCGGAGTAGAAACAGTAAATAAGTAAATAACTGGACATACTATGCTTACTGTGTCCCAGTTATACAAGAATGGGAAGTGATCTACATCATTTCCTGTTCATTCATGATTGTGTACATAGTAACTCATACTATATCCAGTTTATGAATGGACAGTAACACTCAGTATTGAGGCTTCCTGTTCATTCATAACAAGGGCTGCAGGAAAAGAGGTTAAGGACTCTGTCTTTTGCGCTAATATTGCGCCATAAAAATTTTCAACTACCACCATTTTATTCTATAGGGTCTTGGCATTCAGAAAATATATAATGTTGGGGGGTTTTACGTCATTTTCAGGCCTAAAATGTGGAATATAATAGGGGTGCAAAAATTTAAAAAAGGGCCTCAGTCATGAAGGGGTTAAACAAGAAACATCAGGGGTATGTGTAGACCCCTGATATTTCCCCAGAGCCCACACAGTAAAGTAACACACAAAAACTAAAAATAAAATAGTTTAAAAAGGTTGGGGAAAAAAAATATATAATTTTCGGTCGGTCTGACAAATTTTTTTATTTTCTGTATCTGTCTAAAAATTCCATTTCGGTGCATCCCTAATTCTCACCGTAGACTACAACTTCTTACTAGAGCCTCCCTCTTCCCTTGTGATTGATCATGAATCACAGTCTGAGGCAAGGCAAACTAAGCTGGCACTATGCAAAAAGTCATAAATGACCGATGTCTGATTCAGATGATTATGGTTAGACCAGGACAAAACAGCATGTCTATGCAGAAGTTGGGACTTGCATGGTAGGTTCCATGGCCAACTTCTCCAGAGATTAAAGTCCAGCGCCAAGTCAGTCCATAGAGCACATAACCATGCTCGTTCAGCCAATGCTGACCGCAGCTAGAGAAAACTCTCAAAAGTTAGGCGCCAATTCCAGGGAGCATTGGCTACCTGGAATTGGTTCAGCCCTGATCTAGGGACACCTTTATTAGCGAAGGACCAATCTCTGTCTATAATGTTAGGCATTTTTCTTCTCTGCCTTCACCCCTTTAACAAGACACAACATCTGATCATTGCGTTATTTAAATGCACGTAAATAGAGTTGCAAAGACTGAAAGTTAAAGTGACACTAGACTCAGGAGTTAGATCTTAAAAATACATTCAAGTACCCTAACTTATTAATGTATCTTATTTGTGTATCACTCGGCTGTAGATCCTCAAATCATCTCTGAATTGCTGCCGACAGTGTCCTTCCTTCTGTAGGGTGGCTACTTTTGTTCACCATGGTCCCCGTGTCTGTTATAGAGTACCCACCGCTCCAAGCTCACTCTTGTGATGGACTACAATCTCATGTTTCGTTTACTAATTTGTATCGAGACTGTAGACAAAAATAAAAAAAGACAGCTTGTGTCCGAATAAGCAAAGTCTTGTAATCTATTGTAAAATCCAGGCATACATCAAATTAAAAAGGGATTTTTTTTTTTTTTTGCTAGATATTTTACTTATAGGTTTGTTAGGAAATAATAACGCAAGGCTTTTTTTGTAAGCAAAATGCCACCAGCACCACACTGTGTTCCACTTTTGTGGTGCATAAGAGCAGTAATCAAACCAGGATCTATATGTATAAGTGTGAACAGCTGGAATTCTCCAAAAAAATGTTTAATCAATCTTAGGTTTAAAATCCAGATAAATGTTTTAACAAATTGTAAAGAAATCTGCAGCTGAACAAATTACATTCTTCCCAATCCCTTTGGTTTGTACTCATTACAGGATTTAAAGCGAATTGGCAATCGTTGTGTAAAACTTGGGGAATGAAATCTACAAAAGTCCATTAAAAAAACGCAATGTTCCCTGTAAAAGTTCCTTTTAATTTCACAGCACATTTCAGCTTTCTTTTAGATGCACACAATCACTTCTAATTTACTCAGCCTTCCATAACATGGAGAAGGGGCACGCATAACCAGATGCTAGAACAACTGGTAAAATAAGTGTGCTGTACTAATGGGAGGTATGCTTGGAAAAGTGGAAGAGTCCTCACCTTTTGTTGCTGTAACGTAATTTATGTTATTTATATAGCAGCACAGAGCTTTGATATTGTACACATTGCCATCAGTCCCTACCCTTGAGGAGCGTACATACATCTCACATAGATACAACGGGCCAATTTAGACAGGAGCCAATTAACCTACCAGCATGTCTTTGGAATGTGGGAGGAAACCAGAGAAAACCCACACAAGCACAGGGAGAACATGAAAACTTCCTAGAAATAGTGTCCTGGCTGGGATTTGAACCAGGGACCCCCCCCCCAGTGCTGCAAAGCAGAAGTGCAAACCACTAAGTAAACCTGGCTGACAACGAACATTAGGTGGTCATTGCTGACTTTCTTCTGAAAATGCTAGGCACCTGTCTGAGACAAGGTCATTTGACTTCAATCACCTCTGAGACGATGCCCCAGAACAAGCATGCACCCCTGGCCTAACTCACAATTAGGACCCATTCATACCAATGTGTTGCAGTTGCCATAGCAGAGCTCTATGTGCAGCGGGTTGCAGTATTGTTGTGAATGGCACCCCAAAACACTCTACGGTGATGCCAACGCACCCCAGCTTGTACCATGTGATGTGATGGAAAAAAGATGCATGGCCAGTAACTTGTCCATTGAGGAACAAGGGCAGCCAATTCATAATGAATGGGCTGCCTTAATTCAATGCATAGTAATGCACATCACAACATGTGATAACGTGTGAAAACACACATGCTTTAACTGACCTTTGCAGACCGTAAAAGTGTCAATGGGCCCTTAAAGCGTATGTCAAGCCAATACCTTTTTGGAGATTTTGGATAGAACGGGGGAGGGTTAGAACCTGTGTCAGATTTTTACAGCTCTCCCGAGTCTCCATGAGAGATTTACCATCACTCCCTGTCCATCTGTTTACATTTTTGCAAACAGGAAGCGAGGGGAATTTAACAATAACACAGTAGAGGAAGGCTAGATCCCCGGTCAGATTTTAATTTCCAGTTGAAGGATTCCTCTCACTTTGTTCCTAGTAAAACCATACTTAGCAGGACAGGAGATGACAGTAAATCTCTCTAAAGAAACCCCAGATAGCAGTAGCAATCCAATTATAGTTTGGATCCTTCCCTTCTTTATCAATAACTACGTTTTGGTTTGACAAATATTGAGTCAGCATGACCAGCATTTTCAAAAGCAGTGGCATGTTGTGTATTTCTCCCAGCACGGGTTCCATTAAATAGGTTCAATGCATGTAATCAAACAGGATTATTCTTAAAAGGGTGAAGAGTTTGGAGAAGTGAACAATCTAGGCCAAAATAGTGAAGAATAGCTGATTTGGAAAAATGCTCCAGTTCAGCTCACTTTCCAGTTCAGCTATGTTGTCCTAGATTGTTCGCTTCCCCTGCCTTCTCCAAACTCTTCACCCTTTTGTGAATAGCCCTGTAAGTGTTAATTCTGAGAGGTTAAACAAGAACCCTGCTGGCAAAAATACCTTCACCAGAGAGGAGGAGAAAGTAACTCTAAAACACACACACGAACTGAAGGTAACAATGTCTAAATACAGGAGACATGTATTCTTAATTAAATCTGTGTGCTTTGTATGTTTTTTTCCAGATTGGTGCAGTAATCCAATGTGAAACTTTCCTGTAATAAAGACCAGTCACTGCTGCTCTCTCTGCTTCTGCAGGGTGACTGGTCTGGTCTCCTCCTGTAGTTTTCTACAGGCCGGCAGAAGTGGGTGGGGTTTGCTGGGCCCCTCCCACAGCTCTGCTTTCTGCACAGGCTATGTACGGAATAGTGATTTCACTGCTACTTGTCAAGGTGATAACAAAGTGGATTTATTGAGGAATATATTTAAACAAATTTTTTTTTTTAAATTGATTGTGTGCAGTTTTATTTTCAAACCATCTTAAATTCTGAGTAACAGAGGACATTGTTTCTAAACATTAATGAAAGCTTTTCATTCTCTAAGGCAGGGGTGGGCAAACTCCAGAGGTGTGTTCAGTTGCTTAGCCAATCATTGAGTATCTGTTCTGCAGCACTTCAGTTCACTGAAGGCTTTGGCTGCACAGTGCCAAGCAAAATGGCAGAGGATTATATTTGTGACTAATTAATTTTTCATCGAATATTTGGTGTGGTCCTCCATCAAAACATTAAAAATTGTAGGTTCCCACACTGAATTGATTTCCTCCATCCGGGTTCAGGCACCTTTCTCCAGGACTGCCATGTGTTGCCACAGTTAAAATGGCCGTTGGTGCTATGTCCCCCCCTTTTTTATCACACTCAGCGCTTTGCATCCACATTCACTTCTGCTGCGAGTGCTAAGTTAGGAGTACTGAGCACTGACTTGCAGCACAGCGTTCAGTGGCGGTTTTTAAACTCAGCACTCACAGCGGCTAAGCAACTGAGCATGCCTCAGCCCTTTAGCTGTGGTGGAACTGCAAATCCCATGAGCCATTGCAAAATTCTCACAGCCAAAGTCATGGCTCCCAGAGGCAGATGCATGATGGGATTTGTAATTTCACCACAGCTGGAGGGCTGGAATTTATCCACTGCTGCTCTAAGGTTTCATTCAGATGGAAACCAAACTCTACCCTCCCCTCTGAAAAGCAATCTATGGTGGATCGCTTTTCAGGGGGTGTTAGAGGAGAGGATGCTGGTGTCAGGGATGAAATGCTGCCACTTCCTGAATGCATTTTTTTAAAATCCCAATGAAGATTTTCTATTGTAATACTGCTTTGCAACTGCGTTCCTAGGTAGCTCAGTCCCATCGATTGCAATGGTCACATTTGGCAAGCAGCAACAACATGCAATTTCAAATTTGCTGCAATGCAGCACATCGTGTACAAACACACGAGTGGCCGCTATATTAGGTTTTAGGTGAGGCGTGGGGGCATAACCGCCTGTTTTTACCACCCCTCAGCTGCCCATGCGAACAAGGCCTAAACCTGTACAGACAGACACCTAGACATATGGTATACACGTGCAATTTTACCAGCTTTGATATGATTTTGCGTTTATAAACAATGTCACCAAGAGCCAGAAGAAAATACTTACATCAACAAGCCAGATGTCATCTTGTCTGGTTTCTCTGAAACTAAACAAAAATAAGCAAAACACACAAGATATTAATAATTTGAATAATATGAAAATTCATATATACAAAACCCCAAGTACAGCTTGGGGCAGAAGGGATATACAGGTAGCCAGAATGGATATAAGCCATGTGCTTGGAAGAATTGATCTGCTAATGTCCTACTGCCATAGAATAAGTCAAAAGACAATCTAAAGCAGCCTTTCTCAACCAGGGTGCCTTCAGCATTTCTTAGGGATATCGCAAACTTTTTGTATAGTGCTATGCGTTTCCATGGGGCTGGTGGGCCGGCCGCCAGCACCATGGAAACATATTCAGGGAGGGAGAGATTAATTTAGAAGAGGATGTAAGTTTGCCTTCCTCCAGCCCTGCTCCGCTACCCACCCTCTGACTCTCTGCTGCAGCTCCTCAATATGATGGAAGGGCGTGAATGGGGTACTGAGGTCTCTAATGTGAAAGGGGCTCCTGATGTGTTAGGGGGGGGGCCCTGATATGAAGGGAGCTCCTTATGTGAAAGGGGAAA
>NW_017306402.1:543271-544680 GCF_000935625.1 Nanorana parkeri | reverse complement strand
TTAAGCCTATCTGACTCAATATTTGCTCTGGCAGCAGCCATGATTATCTTATACAGCCCTTCCACAAATAAGCTGCCCCTGCTTAAGTGTAGCTCTTCTCACCCCTCTTCCCTGGCATTGAAGAGACAGTCCAATATGGAGACCAGAATACACATGAAGAGAGATCCACAATGCATTGATCTCAGTACTGGTCTTACTGGTACACTGTACCTAAACCTAGCAAGAGCTTCCTCTTTGTAGCAGCTAATGATCTGCTGCTCGAGGCATTACACAAATACAATATGGAAATCATCATTTATGACTATGATCACTGAGATCATTAAAGCTGAACTCCAGCCTTACCTTGCACAGTTGTACAGGCTCCTCTCTTGTACTGAATTTGCTTCACTGCACACTGAGCTTCTCAAAGCGTGCATTAGAAACTGCAGCAGCTTAGATAGAGGTCAACTCACTTCCTGGCTGGATGACATCCAGCATCATCTAGGGTCTTTCCGCCCCAGCCTGACTGTCCTTGGTCTGCCCCTTTCATTCACTGGATTTCAGTTCTTTTGATCATGGAGGTTCAGCACCCCACGTGGGTGATACCTAGTGCAGTCTGCACTTACTACTCCAGACTGGCACCTACCCATCAAGCCATTTTGATATTTCCATAACCCCTCCAAAGATACAGCCTGCTGCTTGTGTTAGGGCTGAGGACTCTTGAGGAGTATTGAGGCATGGTGTGATGTTTTCAGGAATCTATATACAGCACCCTGCTGGCCCCTCACATCAGCCATGGTCTGCCTGCACTGCATAGAAAAAAAAAACAAAGACCCCAGTAATGACATCAGTGCATCTAAAATAAGGTATGTAATGAAAATGAAAAGGTTTTCATTAGCATGCTCATGGGGGGGAGTGAGGGAGGAACCAGGGAAGGTAGACTATATGCATTATAAGATTAAACTTCAGCTGTAAAATAGAACTATGGACAAACTTTTATTGGTTATAGTTCCCTTTTGGGTCCCAGGAGGACATTTACCAATGTAACCTAAACTCAGCATATAGCGGGCTATTGCATGCTATATGCTGACAGTGCAGAGTCGCAGTGCAGTCTGGAAAGATCACAATGCTGCCTGATTGACAGCTGGATCTGCCTCTGTAGAGCCAGCTGTGCCCGCCCCTCCCGTCTGACCCTACAATGAGCACTGGGAGAACGGGGAGGGGAGGGAGGAATTCCTGCGGGGAGCAGTGACTGACAGACAGTCAGAGCTCTCTGGAGGGAGAAGATAGTGAACTGAACAATCAGCGGTTTGTGATCACTCGGATCTCAATCTATAGAGTAACAGCGCCACGCGTCGGCTCTAACTATGGGGATGAGAATATTGCAATCGCCCCATAACTCTCCTTTAAATCAAAATCAAAATATAGTG
>NW_017306402.1:541126-542882 GCF_000935625.1 Nanorana parkeri | reverse complement strand
AATTTTTTTTTTTAAATTGATTGTGTGCAGTTTTATTTTCAAACCATCTTAAATTCTGAGTAACAGAGGACATTGTTTCTAAACATTAATGAAAGCTTTTCATTCTCTAAGGCAGGGGTGGGCAAACTCCAGAGGTGTGTTCAGTTGCTTAGCCAATCATTGAGTATCTGTTCTGCAGCACTTCAGTTCACTGAAGGCTTTGGCTGCACAGTGCCAAGCAAAATGGCAGAGGATTATATTTGTGACTAATTAATTTTTCATCGAATATTTGGTGTGGTCCTCCATCAAAACATTAAAAATTGTAGGTTCCCACACTGAATTGATTTCCTCCATCCGGGTTCAGGCACCTTTCTCCAGGACTGCCATGTGTTGCCACAGTTAAAATGGCCGTTGGTGCTATGTCCCCCCCTTTTTTATCACACTCAGCGCTTTGCATCCACATTCACTTCTGCTGCGAGTGCTAAGTTAGGAGTACTGAGCACTGACTTGCAGCACAGCGTTCAGTGGCGGTTTTTAAACTCAGCACTCACAGCGGCTAAGCAACTGAGCATGCCTCAGCCCTTTAGCTGTGGTGGAACTGCAAATCCCATGAGCCATTGCAAAATTCTCACAGCCAAAGTCATGGCTCCCAGAGGCAGATGCATGATGGGATTTGTAATTTCACCACAGCTGGAGGGCTGGAATTTATCCACTGCTGCTCTAAGGTTTCATTCAGATGGAAACCAAACTCTACCCTCCCCTCTGAAAAGCAATCTATGGTGGATCGCTTTTCAGGGGGTGTTAGAGGAGAGGATGCTGGTGTCAGGGATGAAATGCTGCCACTTCCTGAATGCATTTTTTTAAAATCCCAATGAAGATTTTCTATTGTAATACTGCTTTGCAACTGCGTTCCTAGGTAGCTCAGTCCCATCGATTGCAATGGTCACATTTGGCAAGCAGCAACAACATGCAATTTCAAATTTGCTGCAATGCAGCACATCGTGTACAAACACACGAGTGGCCGCTATATTAGGTTTTAGGTGAGGCGTGGGGGCATAACCGCCTGTTTTTACCACCCCTCAGCTGCCCATGCGAACAAGGCCTAAACCTGTACAGACAGACACCTAGACATATGGTATACACGTGCAATTTTACCAGCTTTGATATGATTTTGCGTTTATAAACAATGTCACCAAGAGCCAGAAGAAAATACTTACATCAACAAGCCAGATGTCATCTTGTCTGGTTTCTCTGAAACTAAACAAAAATAAGCAAAACACACAAGATATTAATAATTTGAATAATATGAAAATTCATATATACAAAACCCCAAGTACAGCTTGGGGCAGAAGGGATATACAGGTAGCCAGAATGGATATAAGCCATGTGCTTGGAAGAATTGATCTGCTAATGTCCTACTGCCATAGAATAAGTCAAAAGACAATCTAAAGCAGCCTTTCTCAACCAGGGTGCCTTCAGCATTTCTTAGGGATATCGCAAACTTTTTGTATAGTGCTATGCGTTTCCATGGGGCTGGTGGGCCGGCCGCCAGCACCATGGAAACATATTCAGGGAGGGAGAGATTAATTTAGAAGAGGATGTAAGTTTGCCTTCCTCCAGCCCTGCTCCGCTACCCACCCTCTGACTCTCTGCTGCAGCTCCTCAATATGATGGAAGGGCGTGAATGGGGTACTGAGGTCTCTAATGTGAAAGGGGCTCCTGATGTGTTAGGGGGGGGGCCCTGATATGAAGGGAGCTCCTTATGTGAAAGGGGAAA
>NW_017306402.1:535299-541062 GCF_000935625.1 Nanorana parkeri | reverse complement strand
AACTCTCACGTGATGGTGGCTCCTGATGTGAAGGGGAACTAAGGACTCAGATGTGAAAGGGGCACCTGATGTAAAGGCTGGGGGCTTTGATATGATGGGGCTCCTGGTGTGAAATAGGGGGCTTCTGAGGCGAAAGGGGGGACTCTGATGTGAAGGGGGAACCCCCACTTTTCTTGTGTTAATGCATGGGTTCCTCCCTTTAAATCCATACCAGACCCTGAGTTTGGATAAGGGTCTGGTATAGGTTTTGGAGGGGCATTTACCTTTTTTTTTTTACAGCTTGTCTCAAGATTTTGCATACTTTTGAGGAGTGTCGCAAGTGAAAAAAAG
Organism: Nanorana parkeri; assembly: GCF_000935625.1. Classification (NCBI taxonomy): domain Eukaryota; kingdom Metazoa; phylum Chordata; class Amphibia; order Anura; family Dicroglossidae; genus Nanorana; species Nanorana parkeri. The sequence continues at coordinate 540,732 of NW_017306402.1, read as the reverse complement.
GATTGTGAAACACGGATCTAAATAATGAACTGGATCTTATTACATTCAGGAGTACCAGTCGACTCTGCCGTTCGGAACTCTTACTTTGCCTTTCCTTTTTCTATGCTCACAGTTACTAGTCTCTTAAGCCTATGTGACTAAATATTTTCTCTGGCAGGAGCCATGATGATCTTATACAGCACTTCCACAAATAAGCTGCCCCTGCTTAAGTGTAGCTCTTCTCACCCCTCTTCCCTGGCATTGAAGAGACAGTCCAATATGGAGACCAGAATACACATGAAGAGAGATCCACAATGCATTGATCTCAGTACTGGTCTTACTGGTACACTGTACCTAAACCTAGCAAGAGCTTCCTCTTTGTAGCAGCTAATGATCTGCTGCTCGAGGCATTACACAAATACAATATGGAAATCATCATTTATGACTATGATCACTGAGATCATTAAAGCTGAACTCCAGCCTTACCTTGCACAGTTGTACAGGCTCCTCTCTTGTACTGAATTTGCTTCACTGCACACTGAGCTTCTCAAAGCGTGCATTAGAAACTGCAGCAGCTTAGATAGAGGTCAACTCACTTCCTGGCTGGATGACATCCAGCATCATCTAGGGTCTTTCCGCCCCAGCCTGACTGTCCTTGGTCTGCCCCTTTCATTCACTGGATTTCAGTTCTTTTGATCATGGAGGTTCAGCACCCCACGTGGGTGATACCTAGTGCAGTCTGCACTTACTACTCCAGACTGGCACCTACCCATCAAGCCATTTTGATATTTCCATAACCCCTCCAAAGATACAGCCTGCTGCTTGTGTTAGGGCTGAGGACTCTTGAGGAGTATTGAGGCATGGTGTGATGTTTTCAGGAATCTATATACAGCACCCTGCTGGCCCCTCACATCAGCCATGGTCTGCCTGCACTGCATAGAAAAAAAAAACAAAGACCCCAGTAATGACATCAGTGCATCTAAAATAAGGTATGTAATGAAAATGAAAAGGTTTTCATTAGCATGCTCATGGGGGGGAGTGAGGGAGGAACCAGGGAAGGTAGACTATATGCATTATAAGATTAAACTTCAGCTGTAAAATAGAACTATGGACAAACTTTTATTGGTTATAGTTCCCTTTTGGGTCCCAGGAGGACATTTACCAATGTAACCTAAACTCAGCATATAGCGGGCTATTGCATGCTATATGCTGACAGTGCAGAGTCGCAGTGCAGTCTGGAAAGATCACAATGCTGCCTGATTGACAGCTGGATCTGCCTCTGTAGAGCCAGCTGTGCCCGCCCCTCCCGTCTGACCCTACAATGAGCACTGGGAGAACGGGGAGGGGAGGGAGGAATTCCTGCGGGGAGCAGTGACTGACAGACAGTCAGAGCTCTCTGGAGGGAGAAGATAGTGAACTGAACAATCAGCGGTTTGTGATCACTCGGATCTCAATCTATAGAGTAACAGCGCCACGCGTCGGCTCTAACTATGGGGATGAGAATATTGCAATCGCCCCATAACTCTCCTTTAATGATAAATTACATCTCACAAATTAGTTAAAATATAAAATCTTATAGCTTTTATAAATTTATCCAATTGTGTTAACCTAAGAAGCCCTACAATAGCGCGTTGTGGTGCTCCAAAATCAGTGAACACCTCTCCAACATGTTGCTGTACCTGGAGTTGGGCTTTAACAATGATGATTCAGTGTATGTAATATAATGCATTACACTGTTTTTTGAACCTGAGAAATGAGTTGTTTTCTAAAAGAGATACATTCCAAAGTACCCGATCATATAAAAGACAACCCTGATCCCATTTCTTTAATAGACATAGAAGGGACGGCTAATGACACAAACATAAACGAGGATTCTTTCCGATGCTATGAAACTCTATGCCGTTATTGCAACACAAAGTCCCGGGAGCACGGCTCCCAGACCCGAGCGTTCCCTGAACCGCCCCTGACATAACAAATCCTGCTTGTTTTCATTCTGACACCCAGTTTCATCACTTTCCAAGGAAATCTGCCATCACTGCAACAATGGCAATGGAAAGCCTACATAAACACAGCGTGCAATGTTTTGTTCAGATTCATTCCTGCAGTGAATGGCTTTCCAATGTGTCGTCATAGCTCAGTCAATTATCTGATGGCTACTCAGTGAACCACACCGTTATAAATCCCACCGTGATAATGAGGAGATCACACTGAGCTATTCAGCATGCTCAGCTCATCAGCAATGTAAGACCTATAGAGCCATACACATATACTGAGAGCAGACGTTACAAAGGTTTTTTTCTCAATTTTTTCTTTTTAACTTTATTGAAATGTCACAAAGTGACGATGTATTGATCTCTATGCAGAGGGAGACCTGTCATGTGAAAGAAATGCAGACATGCTAAATTTTTCTGTACCTCTCTGCTGCGCTATGCTGTGAACGGGGCACATAGAAAACTATTGTGTGTAGCCCTAAGCTTATGAGGAACTTTGGCACTGCAACACGTCTGATAAACTGATAACTTTAAAGTTTTATTAATTTATTGCATTCCTGATTAAGAGCAGATAAACACTAGCGTTCTCTTGCGGTGCCTTAAAGGAGAACTATGGGGTTAGGGCTTTTCCCCATAGTTCTCCTCAGGGTAACGGGAGGACACAAACTAGCGTCCTCCCGTCACCCTAAGCTCAGTATACCGCGAGTTACAGCTTGCGGTATACTGAGACGCCGCAGTATACCGCGAGCTACAGCTCGCGGTATACTGAGACGCCGCAGCTGAAGCGCATCCCGACAATTATGTCTAGATCCGCCCAGCTGCGTGAGTGACAGCTGACTCTGCCTATCTAGAGGCAGAGCCAGCTGTACCGGCCCCCTCCCCCCGTCCGTTCCGCCAGTCAGCGCTGGAGGATCGGAGCGGGGAGGGGGGAATCCAGCCCCTCCCCTGTCACGGTAGAGAGCCGTGACAGGATCGAGAAGTGAGCGAACGACGGTATGTGTTCGCTCACTTCCCGATCTACTGAGCTGACCTGTGACAGTCTCATTGTCACAGGTCGGCTAGAACTATGAGGCGAGTGAAAAGCAAAGCACTCACCTCATACTTCTCCTTTAATGTGTATGAATTTGTGCGGTAACACACACTGCATTAAGTTATGCACCACATTGGACAAAATAAACGCACATTACAGTATTTTTACAATGCAGTGCAACAGAACAAAGTATGTGGAGGCGTGCTGCATTGGCTGCTATTGTACAGTCTGTTGGGGTGCCATTCACAGCAACGCACCGCACATAGAGGTAACTCGCACATGTAATTGTGTGCTACTATAAACACACAAAGTGTGAATGAGCCCTTAACACTGAGGAAAGTGGAATTGTCTATTGTGTTTAAGTACCTGATATCGTTATTTTGCACATATGCCCTGCACCACCAATCACTGTTTAAAGTAAAAGGTAAATTGGCTTCCGATTGCCCAAGGGATACAATTCAAAACATTAACAATGACTTACAAAGTCACAACTCTGCCCCCGGCTATATCTCAAACCTTGCCTCAAAGTATCACCCGAACCGTCCCCTCCGCTCTTCCAAAGACCTCCTGCTTTCCAGCTCCCTCGTCAACTCCTCCCATGTTCGCCTCCAGGACTTCACTAGAGTCTCTCCCATCCTCTGGAACTCTTTACTTCATCCTGTCCGACTATCTCCCACTCTGACTGCCTTTAGGCGATCTCTTAAGACTCATTTCTTGAGGGAAGCCTATACCACTTCAACCTAACCGCTCAACCATCATGTTGTCAAACAATTCATCCCCACACAGCTACCTTCTCTTGTATCACTTGTCCCTCCCTTTTAGAGATTGTAAGCCCTCAGAGGAAGGGCCCTCCTTACCATCCTGTGATTGTAATGTCTTCCTTATATTGTAAAGCGCTGCGCAAACTGTTGGCGCTATATAAATCCTGAATAATAATAAATCAGATCAGCGTACAGCGGCATCCTGTCATTGACTTGGACTGGCAGATGTACGCAACATCTGTGACCCATGGGTGGAGGAATACAACTGTTTTGTACGGTGTACAGCCCCCTGTGCCCAGGTAAACGTCAGTGGAAACAATGGGTGGCCAGTGGCAACAATGCCCCTATGTGGGTGGTCAGTGGGAACAATGAAAAATGCCCCCATAGAGTCAGCTAAAATGATGATTGGTGTCATGCAGTGGCGCTGGAACTATTCCAGCAATATCAATCAACTACAGCTCAAGGAACCACTAGCAACCTCTAGAGGAATTGTGGGGTTCAACAAAGCCCTGAGAATGGCTGATCTGGAGTAGAAATCTGGAGCTGGGATGTGCGTGGGCTTGGTGCGGAGCAAATTTGCTCAAGCCCGCACAAACCTGCCAGTGACACCCTCCCTTCCAGTTCTACACAGTTGCAGCCAGGGTGCTCTCTGACTCTTTGTTACATAAAACTGCACAGTGGGAAACGCCCCGAATGCAAATGAGTGGGCCTGGAGGGGGGGTGTAACTGACAGCTTTGTTCACACCAAGCACACACATATCCCTGATTGGGAGTATAACACTTATTAATTAAGGCAAGCATCTAAATATAAAGTAGAAATCTAATAAAAAGGGAGTATTAAATGAACAGCACAACACATCTTACTTTTCATCCAGATCCTCTACAAAGGCTGAAGTGGGGGCCAGCAAGAACAAGGAGGCTGCAATACAACACAAGGCATTAGGAAAATCAAGGCGACAACAGAAGTAAAAAAGACATGTGATGATCAAGTTGGATGACAAAGGTAAAGAAGATGTGATTGGAAGAAGAGATTGATGAAGTGCGATGATCACGCTGGGTGATGGGAGAGTGATGAAGTGCGATGATCAGGCTGGGTGATGGAGGTGGTGAAGTGCGATGATCAGGCTGGGTGATGGAGGTGGTGAAGTGCGATGATCAGGCTGGGTGATGGAGGTGGTGAAGTGCGATGATCAGGCTGGGTGATGGAGGTGGTGAAGTGCGATGATCAGGCTGGGTGATGGAGGTGGTGAAGTGCGATGATCAGGCTGGGTGATGGAGGTGGTGAAGTGCGATGATCAGGCTGGGTGATGGAGGTGGTGAAGTGCGATGATCAGGCTGGGTGATGGAGGTGGTGAAGTGCGATGATCAGGCTGGGTGATGGAGGTGGTGAAGTGCGATGATCAGGCTGGGTGATGGAGGTGGTGAAGTGCGATGATCAGGCTGGGTGATGGAGGTGGTGAAGTGCGATGATCAGGCTGGGTGATGGAGGTGGTGAAGTGCGATGATCAGGCTGGGTGATGGAGGTGGTGAAGTGCGATGATCAGGCTGGGTGATGGAGGTGGTGAAGTGCGATGATCAGGCTGGGTGATGGAGGTGGTGAAGTGCGATGATCAGGCTGGGTGATGGAGGTGGTGAAGTGCGATGATCAGGCTGGGTGATGGAGGTGGTGAAG
>NW_017306402.1:489886-535086 GCF_000935625.1 Nanorana parkeri | reverse complement strand
GTGTCCCAAGTGGCCCCGTGTCCCCCCCCCCCCATATCTCCCAGGGAACTACTAGACCCCGTATGTCCTCATTGTCCCTGAACCCCCCCACACACACATATATATGTTTTGCAGGGAACTACACGGTGATATGAGGTGGGGGTTGTACAAGGAGAATGAGGGCATGCAGGGACTTGTAGTTAAACTATAGGCACCTCCCTGTAACGAGAAGGGCACCATCCTGAATTCACGTTTTTCAGGTTGGGATCCCTGGAACGGATGGGGTGGTGATATGGTGGTTGTGGGCGCAAAATTTTGTTATGCCACAGGATGGAGGGAAGGAGTGACACACAGCTTGATCAGCACTCTTATGGCCACAGTACAGATACCTATCACCAGCACCGACCGTGCTCCCGGGGTCACCCCACAAAGGGAGATGATCGATCGCCCCAATTCCATCCTTACCTGTTGCTAAGAGGCAGAACCCGGCAGCTGCCATATTCGGAGGATGTGATCCCGGAAGGAAACAGTGAGGAGGAAACGCTCTGTGTGTTGTGCTGGGCGGAGAGGGGGAGGGGCGAAGCCTGCTCCGTGCATTGTCTGACCATGTCTGCTATGATTTGTAATATGCATCAGTGGAGGGTGTGACATCGCTCCTTTTGGTGGTGACCTTACAGCAGTGTGACAATAACAAGGAGATCTCCACATGCACAACATGCACTGACAGGACACAGACATATGGACTGAAGACAAGATTGTTGTTTAGTTTGGATGGAGTTGAGAAGGATCAGGACACCTGTCAGGGGTTTTATTGATCTCTGTGCCCCTTCAGGGAGATTCACACCAATTAGCTTCTGCCTTTCACTGTCAAATCTTAACTGAACAAACTGCAGAGAGAAGCTGATTGGTTGCTATGGGCAACTGTTCTGAAAAATCCCCCCATTAAGTTTGGAATGATAGCCATAATGTTTACATCTTGTTAATTGATTTGATAGACATACTGTCTACACATGGAGCCTAGCAGAGTCAGGTTTTAGTAACTGGCAGTGATCATAATAACTAATTAATTGTAATTTTTCACAGTGGCATTGCTTTCACATAATGGACTACAATTTATTTCATTGACATCACCAGTGGACGGGTGTCATGTTGTTCTGTCCAAATGCCTCATGCACAAAGGCATGTTTAGTGCACATGTAGTGTCATTCACAAACATGATGGAGAATGTATGCCATGCTCCTCACATGTAGCAGCTCAGACTTATGCACACATGTATAGCAAAAAACAGAAAGGTGGGTTTTTTTGGGCAACCGACTGACAACTTTCAGACCAAACGTTGTTTAGAAAAATATTATTTTATTTAATATAATTAAAAAAGTGAAGATACTTTCATAAAATTGACAACATGATTCCCCTATAAGCTCACTCCACAATGATTAAGTTCTTCATACATGAGATTACACTCAGAAAATTATAAAATGAGACATGATTGGTTAACATGGTAAACAGAAAATTCATGGACAAAATACATGATTGGTATGACAGAATAGTGTTGGAGGAGCTTGGTTTTCTCAACGTGACGTTTCGCGCTGAATAGCGCTTCTTCAGGAGAAGGAGAGGGAGGTTGTCCTTGGAGTCTGTGTGCGTCCCAATGGTTCAACCCGGCTCAAACAGTAAGATGGTGAGTATTGGAGCATAGAGAGGGGGGCAAGGGAGAGGGAGGAAGGAAGGGTGGAGGCCCTGAACCCCAGCAGAGGCAGACCGAATCAAGAGATGACGGAGATAACCAGTGCTAGTAGATGGTTGGAAGTAGATTAAAGAATATTGTATTCCCCGGTCAACGCCGTGGGATGTCCGTTCCTCTCTCAATATCGAGCCCCCAGCAGCTATCGCAGCCCTCTCAGCCACTTTTTAAATTATATTAAATAAAATAATATTTTTCTAAACAGCGTTTGGTCTGAAAGTTGTCAGTCGGTTGCCCAAAAAACCCCAGCTTTCTGTTTTTTGCTATACTACTTTCCAGGGGTGTTGCATCCTGTGCCTAGATCCAGGTCATTCCATTTTAAACCAACTTATGCACACATATATACGAGTAGATGTTAATTATGATTGCTGTAAACATAAGTATTTACAACAATAGTAATACTTAGGCTGGGTTCATCCTAGGCGTATCGAATATGCGCGTTTTTTACGACAAACGCATGTTTCCTAGGGCTACCTGGCTGTATCCCAATGGATACGCGCGGCAAATACGCCCCAAAGAAGCTCCTGTACTTCTTTGGGCGTAGGGCGATTTGCAGCGCGTTCCTACGCGCTGTAAAACGCCCAGGTGGGAACCATGCCCATAGGCAATCATTGGTTTTCAAATGTTGAGCGTTTTACAGCGCATAGGAACGCGCTGTAAAACGCCCAGGTGTGAACCAGGCCTTACACATGCTGTTCCCTACTATGATGGAAACTTCTGCAGATGTAAGCTACAGCCTCCTACTCATTTACAAATAGCAAGTTGTATCCCCCACAATGGCGCACACCTCAGCAGTGATAACCGCTTGCTGAGACTGACATCAGTATTTCAATATCCTGTACCTATGATGTCTGCATCAGTGTAGAGTTATATATCACGTTGGCAGGGACTATAAACGTACCATGGTTGCAATTACTGATTTCTCCAGCAATCGCTCAGAACACTCTAACAGTAGTCGCGGGTAAAACAAAATCTCCAGGTCACTCCGCACTGTCCAGGGGCATTAATGAATAAAGGGGCTCAGAGTTTCCAGAGAAGCTTGTGCACAAGGGATGCAAAACATTTTGGTAAATGCTGTTTTCCATGCCCTACGCTGTAATTCCCACTGTGCACTGCAGCAGCTGTGTGAAGTTGGCACCCCATGTTTGTAGAACCTGAATAAAAATATACCATTAGTTTGTGCCTCATAAACGAGCGGTTGTGCCGGTTCGGTTTTCGAGATATTAAACATTCAATTTCATTCAAGCCCCGCCCACTTTGCACCTCATGTTGCTGAATGTTTAAAAAAATTATATTAGTGGTCTGCGGGATTTAAAATTATGAATTTAGTGGTCCATGAGGTCCAAAGGTTGGCGACCGCTGCACTAAGTCACATCTCTTCTTTTGTGTACCACAAAGTTTTATAATTCCATTGATAGGTACAAAAATTCTTATTATATTACTTTTGAATCAAAAACGACATGTATACAGAAGTATTTTGCTACCAGATATTTTGGGTATGTATAGAAGTACCAACATTTTAAGAACAACATTAGAGAACGAGAACAAATTCTCCCAGAAACATTGCCACTTCAGCAGGGTTTTTAGATTAAACAGCATTACTCCAAATTGTGAATCTTTGTTAATAAACACAAATAAAGGAAGAAAGACCCGAAGACAACAGAACTGTTCAAAGAACCATGCAACAAATGTTTATTTTTGCGCCACAAATCAGCACAAACGAATGGCGTGTTTGTTTTTAAAATTTAGTAACATGGGGTGCAAAGTGGGCGGGGTTTCAGCAACTATAACGCACAATATCTCCTAAACCAAAGCGGCACAAACGTTTATTTTTGCGGCACAAACGAATGCTGTGTTTGCTTTTAAAATTCACCAACATGGGGTGCAAAGTGGGTGGGGCTTGAATTAAATTGAATGTTTTACATCTCAAAAACCGAACCGGCACAAATGCTCGTTTTTGTGGCACAAACGCAGCACAAACAAACGGTATATTTTTATTCAGGTTCTACAAACATGGGGTGCCAACTTCACACAGCTCACAGCAGCCTATAATTTACACAGAATGCCAAAGGAGGCCATTACAAAAAGAGCCATGAGGAGTTGGGGAGGGCAACTAAAAAAAAACAAAGAAAGTTTCCATATTAATATACAACAACTGTATATGCCTGTTACATGTACACTTGGTTCACATTGCTGGTATAATTTTTTTTTTGGATAATGGGCTTTGAGTTGTAGTTCCTCTTGTTCTGCTGACCTTGAATATCTGAAACAGCTTGGTCCTTTTCATATGCGATCTTCAGATTTCTTCTGAGCCGATCCACATGTCCTCTGTCGGTCGCTACAGATGTCTAATTGATAGTGGTGCCGAATGACAAATTCAGCGGAAGTTGGTCCTCTTTTCCAAACATAAGCATGCACAGCGCAACTGTAGCACCATTCTCTGTGCTGTTATATACATGCACAACTGCTGAGATGTGTTGACTCTAATGTCGCTTCTTTTCTGCTGTCAGAGTGCATAGAATATTAAGGGGGGTGCCTTTGGATCTCTAAGGCTGTAGGTCCCATTGAGGGTGATTGGGAGTTGTTCTGGACTTCTGAACACGCAACAGATCAAACAACTGTTTAATGGGTTGTCTTTCAAAGTCTCTGCCTTGGACAGAGTGGATTCTTTGCGGCAGCCCATAATGAACAAAGAACATCCTCCCCAGGTCCTTGGCCACTGTGGACACTCGACAATCTTTTATTGGGAAAGCCTAGGCACAAGGGGTGAAGTGGTCTGTCACCACTCACCACCAGAACATTTTCCTGTCCAGTAATTTCAGGCTCCAGACCAGTGGTGTAACAATTACCATAGCAACACAGGCGGCCACTATGGGGCACAGGGATGCCCGGCCAGGACATCACCCTGATGCCGTGCGGGCCGCCTGGGTCGCTATAGCATTTCAGGCTGGTGGCTGTGAGGAGAAACACGCAGCCATTCACATATGCAGCGGCGCGTACCTCCATAGAGAGTCTATGGTGGGCTCTGCAGGGTCACCCACAGGTGGGCTGTTTGGGTTATCAGGTGGACTTATCTAGAAATCACAGGGCAAGATTTTGCTATGGGGCCCTGTGATTTCTAGTTACGCCCCTGGTCCAGACATAGGAATTCTATACACACTAACTCCATGGGACCTTGACTCTGGAGATGGTCCATTGCAGCAGCTCTGGAGGGTAAAGTCATCCTTTGTATAAAACATAAACAGGAGCAACTTTCACCCCTCATGTAAGGCCAGTAGAACAAGTCTCTCACGAACGTGACAGTTCTTTCAGGTCACAAATGATCATAGTCATCATGCAAGGCAGCTAACACTGTCTCCTTATGCTGGAAGAGACTTCAGAGACATGCGGTCTTCTTTACAAGGTGTTAGTATCTGTTTCCCACTCCAGATCTATACTTCATGCTGCAGCTAAATCCAGATAATGTGGCCAACCATTGATGTCCTGTGGCATCCAACTTGGCAGTTGTGAGAATGTATTAACTTTGAAATCGCACAAGTAGTCTTTCAGCTTGTCTTCCACCGCCCACTTTAAAGCCAGGAACTCTAACTTGTGCATGGGGTAATTCTTCGCAGCAGAGGTGAGACTCCCTCTCACATAGACGACCAGCCTCAAATGACCAAGTCTGTTGGCATCTACATGCAATTTATAAGGCTGAGCAGGATCAGCATAGGCCAGTACAGGGGGTGTGAGTCAGGCTTCACTGTTTTTGAATTGACTCTCAAGGGCTTGCTAGGCCCTTTGGCTTGTCAAGCCTGATCTGGTATCTTTGGGTCATCCTCATCGCCATCAGTCTTCAGACGTTTTTTCGAGATGTCGGGCTATCCTGGCAAACCCTTCTACAAACCTTCAAAAGAAGGAGCAAGACCCCAGAAATTATCTTAGCTCAGTGAAATTTCAAGGGCTTGGCCATGAGGTGACAGCCTCTAACTTCTTGAGGTCAGTGGCACCGACTTTACTGCAGTTCATTGTACAAAGTTTTTTTACAATGAACTGCAGTAATGTCTGTGACACTGAGTGATAGCTGTATGTAGTTGTGTGACTACACTGCGGGAGTGCGGGACCTGCGGGTGGCAGAGGCACTAATCTGGGGGGGGCAGTTGGACCTTCGGTTCGTAAGTAGGGGTTGTTCGTAAGTCGGGCGTTCATAAGTCGGGGAAATAGACCCAAGCAATATATTAGGACAATAAAAATGTCATAAATGTATATAATTAATAACTGTGTCATTAACAAGCCTTGAAAAAAACTTGTACTTCGAAAGCATGATATTTCTGAATAAACATGAATTGTTGGAGCTGCTAAAATTGATTTCTATGCAGTGTTGAAATTAAATTAAATTACACACTCAGGGCAAACAGACAGGTACTGACTGAACAGTGACAGTGATTGCCTGAAAACACCATGGGCAGAATGGCTAGTATCCCCCTCCCTCGGGTATTTTAATGGTCATATCTGTATGCTTCTGCAGTCCTCTCACATAGACGACCAGCCTCAAATGACCAAGTCTGTTGGCATCTACATGCAATTTATAAGGCTGAGCTCATCAATTTAAAAAATTGTTTTGATTGAGACGGATTCCGAGGTAATTGGATGTACACGGATGCAGGTCCTTTTACATCAGCCGACCCATAGAGTAACATTGGACTTCTGATCAGGTCTGCCTGTAAAGTTGACAGACGGATCTGATCGGAACATCGTGTAGAAGGGACCTTAAGGGGTTTCTAACCCCTCCGTTTTTTTTTGCATATATCTACTGCTAACAAGCAGTAGATATATGCAAAAAGTGTATTTTTTTTAAAAACACTTTAAAAACGGTTTAAACTTACCGCTGTCTTTGCCGCGCGCTGCCGTCCGAAAATCCGAAACTGCTCGGGCGGCCGCAAAGCATCTTGGGGCGGGCGCATGCACAGTTCGGATACAAGGAGAGACGCAAGGTAAGTCTAGGGACGCGTGGACCCGCATGCAGACACCGTGGGACAGGAAGTGCCAGCAAGGACAGAGGAGTCAGCACTGGATCAGAGACCCGCAGCAGCGCTGGAGAGAAGACTGAAAAGGACAGGAAAGAAGAGGAAGTTTGGATTAAGAGACACAATTTAGGGTAAGTGTTTTACTTAACATTGGGGGAGGGAGGAAAAAATTGACTTTAATGTCACTTTAAGGATCCTATGACCATCATTAAAATCTAGAGATAGTATGATAATTTACTAAAGGAATAGAGAGTGTTTGTTTATTTTGAATGCTCAATCCTCTGCAATATTAAAAAATAGAATTTTCTTGCGCATGATGAATGATTAGAGTTAACACAGCTCATTCACTAAGCTAAACTTACTTGTACATTGTAATGTGGAAATTCATTTATCTCTCTGTATTTCTCAATAACTTTTCTGCCATAAAGACATTAGTATAAATCAATTTTTTTCAATTTATTAAATGTCCCTTTACTGCATTATGTAATCCAGTGCATTCTTAAATACAAATGATCATCCTGTTTCGTTGAGTAGACCAATAACCTTAGATCAATAAATCTTATGTTCCGACTAGATCATAGCAGAAAGACATTGGCACATTAACTCCTGAATGTGAAACATTTTTGTTTAGCCTCACCCAAAGGAGAACACCATAAAGTGTATTTGAAAGCTTCTGGTACATGAACCAAAAAGTATTCAGCGTGTGAATTCATGTTTTTAATTCCATATGCTTTCATGTACATCTGTTTCCACATTTTCTGACCACATTGACCTGCAAAAGTGATAGTAAGTGTCCATTCACACCACAACTCAGTGTACTTTGATGCACGTCATGCTGTGGTGTGATAAGCAGCCCAGGCTTTATTTTACTGCAGTGCAGCACACAGGATGCCATGAGAAGGATTTATCAAAACTGGAGCAGACAGTATCTGGAGCAGTTGCCCATTGCAACCAATCATCTTCTATCTTTCGTTGTCAAAACTAAACTGAACAAACTGAGGTAAGAAGCTGATTAGTTACTATGTGCAACTGCTCCAAATTCTGGCTGCTCCAGACTGAGACATTGAAAATTCCTCCAATGTTCCACACTGTGTTGTGAATGTAAATAAATATAATATAGTACTAATATTAACATCTCAAGATTATAGTTTGTCCCTTGTAATTATCCCTTTTGCTAGTCAGTTTGGTTTGCATTTAGATGTGTGGAAATAATAAAAACTACATGTGGAGAAATAAAGACATACAACAGTTAAAGAAAATAAATAACAAAAAAGGAAGATAATATGCTGAATACTATTGTTACATGTACTGTATTGAATGTATATCAGCCTTTCTCAAACAGGCCTCCATGGAACCTTAGAGGTTGATAGGACTTATTTGTGCTGTGGCTGATTGACCTCCCATTTTGATGTTGCCTGCATAGTTCCAGCACCAATGCCACTTGGCAGAGTCAGCTTCATGATGTCAATGATCTTTTAAGCTGACTGCAACGGGGGGGCATTCATCCCACTGACCACCAATGTAGGGGATTTTTTTTCCACTGGCCATCAATGAATTGGTTTTAGCAGGGGATCCCCAAGACCTCAACATTATTTCAAAGGTCCCTCTGGGGCAAAAAGGTTATGAAAGGCTCATGCTCAATAAGCTTCTTTCCCAGCCACAGCAGCTGGAGAATGATAGTGCTGAAACCGAAAGTGATGAAATGCTCCGGCTTCTTTAATTGGATGGATGATCATTAAACGGATGTTCACTGAACATTCTCTGCGCTCCATTCTCTGCGCTCCTTTTAACATGTGCCATGGAGGTCCTGAACTCTCAGGAGGGGCAGTGAAGCCTGTGATACATGCATGGGGGGGAGGGGGGAGTATTCGCTTGTTACTGTACCTGTGGAAGTGATCAGGTGACTTTACAGCCTTTTAAATCACTTCCACTAAAATCCAACAGTTGGCTTAGTAAACAAATGTAAACAAACTCCAAGCTGCAATGGGTGCAAGTCTGTGCTGCTACTGCTGACATATTATATACAGTATCATATACATATCAAAAGACAGTGAAAAGGTTAAATTACTACATTGCACTGTCTCCTTAACACTGTGTGCAACTATAAGGTATTCACCAATCATTTTATTGAAAGGATTTGTGTATTTTTTTAAATTGTAAAATATCCTCCCCCTACTGAACTACATTTCTTTGTTAAATTACTCTAGAATGAAGCTTATTGTTTTTTACACAATTTACATATATCACTAAAGGGATCTGGAGAGTTTCTATCAAACGCTCATTAAGCATTAAGAGACCACAGATAATTCAGCAATTAAAAAATTTGGCCAGCAAAAGGAAATTTTTATCAGGAAAATAAGTCTAACTGGTGTATGTCTAACTTGTATTTTGTCTATGGAGATAAGGGGGTGTGTAGAATGTAAGTGATAGAATGTGAGGTAATTTAGATAGACACTGTTCTTACATTTAATTTAATTTTTCTTTCAATTTTTCTTTCAACTGTTGAAGCCGTGTGTGGCTCTGTCTGCCCAGGCAATAAATGATGATAACTACCTGTCTCTTTTTTTCATTGTTTTAACCACAAAAGTCTGACTTGGAGAGAAACCTTGGGGACTTTTCCCCACTTTTTTCATGGTGATAAGCCACTTTCATGCATTTCACCATTTATTATCACCTATTATCCTATTATCACCGATTATTAAACTCCTTACTTGGAATTTACCCCCATGATAAGAGCTGAGAAGTCTTATTACTATCTTTTCACAGTTTATTAAATGTACACCTAATTGTGAAGAATTTTCTGTACACTTTACAAAATCATTCCTGCAAAACATGCATTTGAGTGACCTCATGTGGTTGATATACAGAGTGCATCAGGAAAGCGAAAGTACCACATGTTTGATCAGCCAACTGAATATGCCATATGTAGCAAGCCTTGGAGAATCACTAGTTCTCTTTGTCATAAGAACTATGGAAATATCAAGTTTTTGTATGATGCCATTCAGTACAAAGATAATTATAGATTTTTGAAAGCTTGTAATCAAATAGCTGATAAACGTTTTTATATTTTTCAACAAGATAACATTTTATGATAATATCTGTTTCTATATATTCGGTATTATATATATTTTCACTTCCTGCTACAGTCTAAGGGTAACACGGCTCAGAACATTATGATTTGAAAATTCATTGCAATGCGTGCCACTATTAGAAGGGGGTTTAGGCAGTTTTTTTTAGCTTGAATGCCTAACTGCTAAAATGTCTGTGAAGGTTCTCATTCATCCAGGTCATGGTATATCTGTAAAAAATAAGTCAAGGCAACTGGATTTGCTGAATTTTTCTTGAAGATGTTTCACTGGTCATCCAACCAGCTTTCTCAATTCAGAAATTGTGAAAGCTGGTTGGATGACCAGTGAAACGTCTTCAAGAAAAATACAGCCAGTTGCCTTGACTTATTTTTTACAGATATAACTGCTAAAATGCTCAACAGGAGGATTCTCATTGTTTACAATGTATTCAATGATCGAATCCTGATCTCCAATCCAGATCTCAATGTAAGCGACTGAAAAAGCGGACAGGTAAGGAGTGTGACCAGCCCACCTGAGACCCTGCAGAGCCCACCATAAAGAGTCTGTGGTGGGCTCTGCAGGGTCACACTCAGGTGGGCTGTGTGGGATCTTCAGTGGGCTCTGCAAGGGGGTGTAACTAGAAATTGCAGAGCCCCATACAAAATGTTGCTATGGGGCCCTGTGATTTCTAGTTACACCCCTGAATAGAAGCACAACTTCATAAGAGCTATAATTATAGAGGATTGTTATAATATCTAAATAGTTAGATTTGCATACTTAATCCTATATTTATTGATGTGCTGCCACCATACTGCGGTATAATACTGCATTCAACTTGAAAAGAACATGTAATAAGAATGTTTGTTTTGCCTCTGTTTACATAAAACAAACATTCACATGTTTTGGCATGAGATTGGCAGGGTAAATGGAATTGTTTATAAATAGACCCCTTTTTGTGAAACCCTTAAGCAAAAAAAGCCCAACTGGCAAAGTACAGATCAAACCTAGGACATGGTAGATAATCACTTTAGATTTTTCATACAGCAATCAAAGCACTACTGACAGCATATAAGTGTGTGTATGGCTCATGCCCACTAAGGATACAATCAATGCATTATTGACAGCATACAAGTGTGCATATGGCTAATGCCCAATAAAGATAAACAGATTCAGAAGTAGAGATCAATTAAACCACAGAAATCATGGGTACATTTTAACTGTACACAACAATAGAACAAATGTCAACAAATGAGGTTATTAGAAAAGATTGCAGAAATTATTTATAGTTCAGCATATCATTGCGGTCAATGAATTTGAATTAGCATGGTATAAAAACTGGGCAAGTAAAATTTCGACTTTTTGCAACTTGGGAACATACAAAGAGTATGGCTAAGATGCAGTCAGAGATTAGAGAACTGAAGGAAAATTAACATAATTTAAAGGGCTAGATGAATTTAGACAGTATACCATCCGCATGAAGAAAAAACAACATAAACTGAGTAGCGATAGGGAGGATTACAAACAAGAGGTACAATATAAGAGTTAAGAAGTTGAGGAAAATGTATTTGAAGTTGAGGAAAATGTATTTGTAAAGGGAGAAGATAAAAATAGTGAGGTGGCGGAAAGAAGGGTTTGCACCAATTAATTAGAATGAAAGAAAACCTTCATGAAGGAAAAAGGGGAGGAAAAGGGAAGAGTGGAGGTGTCCTTATAAAGAAAGTAACAGCACCGACTTGGTAAACAAGAGAGGATATAGATATAGGGAGAATTATAGGGAACACAAGAGAAGAGAGTATAGATGGGAGAAGAGAGAACAAAATGGCCACCATTGGAGAGATATGAGGAATGGATGGAAAGAACAAGGTAGTTACAGGAACAGAATGGTGAAAACAGATTTTATCGACTCACATGGATTAATAGTCGGGATAGGAGTCCCCTATTTTTTAGGGGAGGGCAACAGGTGGCAGAAAGAAAGGTGAAGGCATTAGAGAGGAAAGCAGGATAATGTAGTAAAAGTGTATAAAATCAAGAAAAGAAATAGAAGGTGGGGAAAAAGAGTGGGTAAAGCAGTACAAGAAAATACAAATAAAAGAAGTGAAAAAGTCCAGAGTAGGCTAATAAGAAAATAATGGCCATTTATCATTTGAGTAAGAGAGAACTAACTGAGGATGAAATAAGTGTATGAATTAAAGGGATTAAGTCTATACCCACAAGAACCATTAACGAATTTCAGGAAGATGTTGATATCCAGAGATTTGTGAGAAAACTTTGAAACAATATTGGTGTAAAAAAGTGCAAGACCAGTCAGGTTACAGGACATTAGGGACAAATCCATGTTCAACCCTTCACATATAAATGGGGATTGTATTAATTACTAAAAAAATGGCTCTGAAAGAGTTAGAGGATTTAGAGATTAAAAAAAACACTTTAATATTTTCAGGAAAGAGAAGGAAACACTGAAGAATGTGAAAAAGGATAACACAGTAGTAATAAAACTAGCAGATAAGGGGGAAACCCTGGTGATGATAGACAAACAGAAATATATTGAAGAGATCCAAAAACAATCTAATGATTCAGAAACTTATCAAGCATTCCTAAAGGATCTCACATTCAAAATGAAAAAAGAAAACAACTTGAAAGTTTATTGAAGAAGGGATTGGAATAGGGTGCGATAATTAAAGATTAATGTAGGTATGTGGATATTCACATGCAGCCTATTACTTACCTGAATGGAGACCAAGCTGAGAAGGAAGGTACCCGTGTACCTCTTGTCCCACACCTCTGGAGGTGGTGACAGGGAATGTAAGGGTGTGGAGTAACATATGTGCCAGTGCAGGCAACTAGGCAAAGGTCGTTGATTGAGACCACTTGACTGGCAGATGAGTTTGCAGGACCAGAATGACACAGAAACTTCAAGAAACTGAAGCAGATGTCTGGGATGTGGTTGGTGTAGCACTGGCAGAGTGAGGTCACTTAAAGCAGCAGTAGCATGAAACACCAAGTGGGAGGCCTGAAGCTAAGTCAGATCCAAAGCCGGGGTCATACACAGGAAGCAGAGTATCGCAGTACAGAATTGGAAAGAGGAGGCAGAGTCAATGGTCACTAGGCCAGGTTCATACACAGGAAAGCTGGATCACAGAAACAGACTGCAGAGCACACAGGGACAAGCTGACAACCACTCAGCAACTTGCTCATAGATTCTGTCTGTTTAAATAGGCAGACCATGCCCGCTAACAAAAGTGCACCAGTGCTCTAGCGTACATGCGCAATTTGCGAGTGTACATTCTAGTACGCACACGTTTATGCACCATTGCAGGTTTGCTCAGAACTTGTAGCATGGGATTGCACATACATATGCGTGCGCGTCTTTGAGTCAGAACTGGTTTGCAGGTAAGTCTCTTACACAGCCGCTGGTTATTAGCTACCCTCATACATTAGAGATTCTGGACCTACTATAAGGGAGTTGGAGAATATTTAATAGCAAGAGGGTAATTTTTTATAACTTGTGATGTAACAAGCTTTACAAGCCCTCCAGGTCTTTTTGGAACAAGATGCAGAAATGGAAGAGAGAAAGAGAACTTTCATTTTAGAATGTGTAGAATATGTGTTAACCAACAGCTACTTTTGGTTTGATGATCAGTTCTTTCTACAAAAAAGGTATCAGCATAGTGTCCCCACTGCCTTCCCCCTCCAGGCAGTGTATTGTGTGCAAAGGCAGAGCTGCTGTTCACTGATCGTGTTACAATGAATAACAAGGAGGGGGAGAGCTGTTTACAGCAAAATTACCATCCGACCCTGATGTCTGACTGATTTTCCTGTGGAGAAAATTTAGAATTTTCAGGCTTAAAAGAGAACTATGGGGTAAGTGTTTTTCCCCATAGTTCTCTTAAGGGTCATGGGAGGACATACACTAGTGTCCTCCCATGACCCAAAGCTCAGTATACAGCAAGCTACAGCTTGTACAATATACACCCACCTATAGCCAGGGGGAATAGCAACAAGGAGGGGTAACAGGCCTGCAGATATACGGCAGGCCTCAGGATACAAGAAGAGTGGTCAGGTACAAGCCAGGTCGTTAACAGGAGGGCAGCGCAGTACAGAAACAGGATTCAAGGAGAGTGGTCGGGTAACAAGCCGGGTCAGTGACAGGAGGGCAGCACGGTACAGGAACAGGATTCAAGCAGAGTGGTTGGGTAACAAGCCGGATCGGTGGAAGGGTTCAGGTAGCAGGGTTCAGGTTCCAAGGCACAAGCCAGGGGAGTCAGTCAGGTGCAGGCGATGCAATACTGAGCCAGCTTCCTGACTGCAGAGAGGGCCTAAATACCCTCCCAGGAAGCACCAGGTGATGGGATGATCAGTCACAGCCTGGGCACACCCGCAGGTGAGTACTAGAGCTGCAGGTTTCTGACAGTTCCTGGCTGCTGGAGACACCCGCATGCGAGCACAGGAACTGCAGGACCTGGCTCCAGCGCCACCTGGGGGTGCTCTGGATCCTGACAGGCACAGAATCTCCTCCCCACATCGAGAAAAGGCCCCACAGGTACCTGCACCCGCTGCATCTGTGGGTCAAAAAATGCTTTTTTTTTTAAAAGCCAATCGTGCATCGTGCATTAAGTGCAATAAATAATACTAAAGTGTCAGGGCACCATGCTGACAGGCCTTAGGGGGCGGAGTGCACAAATATTGCCCCGGACTAGCCATAAGGGCTGTCACTGAGGCGTTGTGCAGAAATTGCAATATGGTGTTGTGACCGAGTGCACAGTGAGTCAAAGTGGGGTCCCACACCAAAGTGACTTTCTGAGCACCCCCGGGATGCCACCCCGAGGGGGTACAACACCGCGGGCTCTGTCGCCTCCCAACCCTCCAGCCAGACCAAGCTTCGCACCCATTCCCATCAGAAGGTAGTGCAATCCGGGATCCATCCCTACCACCGGGGACAAGTCCAGCATCACCAGACCAGAATCTACCCGGGGGGACTGTACCCCATCCGACACCCACCAATTACACCAGAGGGTACTAAGCCACAGTCCACCTTTCTACATAGGCGACCATCTCCTTTCCCCTCCGGAAACTGATAAGAACAGATACTACACTTGATCTTAGCCAAAAGGCCGAGAAGCGATTAGATAGATAGATTAGGCCAGATTATTATGACCACCTGACGTTTGTAGGCAAATTAGCTATAATTAGCTATAATTTCGCGCTGAAGTTGCTAGAGGGCCAGACCATTATAAATAGGGAAGCAGGTTGTTTACCACGACAGTAGAAGTGATTTTTTTCCTGAAGATATGGGTAAACAAAGCGATTTAACAGCCTTTGAACGTGGGATGATTGTTGGCGCTCAAGCCATGGAGTGAGTATCAGCAAAACAGCAGAATTCGTTAAATGTTCAAGAGCAGCTGTTGTTAAAGTGTTTAAAGACTGGACTGTCAGCCGAAAATCTGGGTCTGAATGTGCGAATTGTGGCCATCAGCGACTAGTCAATGTTTGGGCAGAACGGAGAGCGGCAAGACTGGTACAAGACAACAGAATGGCAACAGTGCAGTGTCAGATTCCTCACATCACCTTTCAACATCTCGTGGAGTCAAGAGCCGGCCCAACGAAGTCATCTCATGGAGTCATCTCGTGGCCCAACGAAGTACTGATGGGGTGGTCATAATAATCTGGCCACTCAGTGTACATCAGCACTGCACCTCTTCATTACCACAATAAATGCAAATTACTTACAAAGGGGACATGGATTTTAAAGTAGTACTAAAGGTGTTAAGGTAAAAGACGCCCAGTAAAGGCTTTAAGGTAAAAAACACCTTTCTGTAACCCTCCGCATTAAGGTAAAAAATGCACAGTACCTTTCTGTAACCCCCATTCCCCCACACTTACCTGTGGCTCCTTAACTCCTCTACTAGGTCTGGGAAGATGTCCTCAGATCCCTGAAATTCCTGGTTGTGGGGGTGGGTACTTAGGACAAATAAGGCGATAAGCTCCTTCTGCTGTCAGTCAAGCATGTGGCAGTGTGGGGCGTGGCTTACAGCACACTGTGTGTGTCTGTGGACGTACACAGGTGCAGGCACAGCCATGAACACGCATGCACCGGTGTCTCCTCAGCAGACAGCTAGCTGATGGAGACACCCGTTTACAGGGGGGAGGGTCCGCGGTAAGGGGACAACTAGAGAACGAGGGAAAAAAGTTTAAAGAAAAAAAAAGTGAATTCAAGTACCTCTGGCACTCCTACTTAATGCACATTAACTATTGGAAGTAGGCAGTTGTCATTTCAAGAGATGGATTGAAAACATATCAAAAGGTTCACTTTAAAAACAAAAGGTCACTGATAATAAGGAAATATGAAGCGGCTGAACCTTCACATATTCATTCCTGCTACTGAACCTCGGTGACTGGTGAGGCTTCCTCCTTAGCTTTGAGTCCATAAACTGGAAATGGAGTCTGTCCATTAGTGTCACATTGTTTCATGAGGCATAAAAACAGCTATCGTCTGCTGTTGGCTGTTTTTATGCCTTTTGAAATGAATTGACATTAATAGACGGACCCTGTTTCGAGTGCCGTTTTTTTGTAAGTAAAAAAAAAAGGCCTGTGAAAACACAATTGTGCTCAGCAATATTTAGGAAATGTGCCCTGTAAAAATGCAGTCTGTTATCACTGTAGTGCATGTGGACAAGGGCAGGCTGTAAAGAGGCTGCAGGACATCAGCAGCATTAAGATGTAACAAAGGATGAAAAATGTTAAACACCCTTCCCTCCACCTGCCCCCAAATTCTGCAAGACACACAGCATTTTTCTACCTACATGACTACATACACTTATGTCTCCCTATGCACTTTATTAGGAGCACTCCCTATGATTTACCTATTAGAGTGACATATCTCCTGAATTTATGAGATGAGAAAGAGGGACACCATCCAGCACAATGTATTTAGGCAATGTACACCCCCCTTCCCCTGCCACACCCCCAGTTATGCTAACCATTAAAAATATATAATCAAAAAATGATTGGTAAACCCAGAATGTTTTTTTAATACTGTTACTTTTCCCTAATACTGGCTTTTCAAAATGTTAAACCAGATAGTTAAGAGATTAGATGAAGTGTTTAGTGCAGAATAACACGTTTGGTAGTAAATTAGGACCTTTTCATAGATATCTGTGCCTCAGACAAGAAAGAGGGACAACTGAGACAGAAAGAGGGACAGAGGGATTTGGTTCCAAGTAAGAGACAGTTTCTCCAAACCAGGGACAGTTTGGCGGTATGCAGCTAAAGTAAACTGTCAAAATGGCTGCTGTGACCGCACTTTTTTATAGTGAGGGTGCTTGCTTGTCCAAAAGGCCCTTTATTGGCACTTCTAAGCCAGCTGACTTAAGTTCAAAGGTGAATTCACATATTATTTTGCTTGGTCCGTGAACCTCGAACGCACAGGTTTCACCCCCTAAATCCATGGTAGTGGTGAACTGGAACCTCACTCCTGGTTTTTATTTGAGTAGGTACACCTATTTTTTGACAAGAGGAGTGAGAATGCAAGGTAAGTAGTAGCTACACTTAATAATCCTAAAATAAAGTCATCAGGGGATATAAGACATTAAGAGGTTATACAGCCTGATATTTTGCATGTCGATGATACAGTATTTTGGCTATAGGGAGACTCCTACGCTGTGCTTTATACTTAGCTCATTCATTCAGTGGAAAAAAGACATTTTAGCAGCAAATTTGCAAATTTTAGAGCATGAGAAATTGAAGCAAAATATATTTACAAAATAATCCACCAGGTGGTGCTTATGCACTGCAACTTATTTCTAAGAACTCTAACAACAAGTAGTATATGTGGAATTATCTGGTATTTATGTAGATAATATGTAATTTTATGTATAGTTTGTAGAATTATTATTATAGGTTAATTTAGCTTAACTCTTTCCCTGCCTATCACTGTAACGGGGCAACAGAACGACACATTTGCAGCACTCCAGATCTGTGGCAGCTGAATTTTTTCAAACATTACGTTCATGGTCAATTCCATGATGTCTTAACTGGTAAAGTCCCATTGACTCCTTCTCAGTGACTGAACTCAATGTCCTTGGAGTCTCATTTTCCAATCTCAGCATGCAGCACCATCCTCTGATACTTCCACAAAGCTGACCTGTCATCGGCAATGCTGATATATTTTTTACATCTATATTGTAGGTATTCTGTTTTCAGAAAACATATGCTTTTAGGCCTGCAATATCCACGTTTTTGGCATATTTAAACAAATGTCCAGCCATGTTAGGTGCCATGCAAGTGGTAGCTGGTCTACAAAAGCAAAAGGTATATTTCAAATGAATGCAAAAAACTGTATTTTTGGCAATTTACTGATAATTTACAGGTCTGTTATTCAACAATATATTTTACAGAGCTTCAATTTTTTTTAAAGTAAGCTCTGATTGCATTATCAAAAACAACAGTATGTATTCTTATTACAATGCTGATGTTATAACTGGATAGTATATGCTGTGACTTTACAACTCCTGTAAAGCCTCTGGGTCAGGAATGCCAGCAGGGAGCTAGTATTTTCAGAAGAAGGTTATTAAAAGCAGTCTACAGTATATATTTCTCTCTGCACAGGTTTACTATAATCAATGTTATTTATCTCTTAGTAAGTAACAATGTTGTTTGATATACAGTCCTGGCCAAAAGTTTTGAGAATGACACAAATATTTATTTTCACAAAGTCTGCTGCTTCAGTGTTTTAAGATCTTCTTATCAGATGTTACTATGGTATGCTGAAGTATAATTGCAAGCATTTCATATGTGTCAAAGGCTTTTATTGACAATTACATTACGTTTTATGCAAAGAGTCAATATTTGCAGTGTTGACCCTTCTTATTCAAGACCTCTTCAATTCGCCCTGGCATGCTGTCAATCAACTTCTGGGCCACATCCTGACTGATGGCAGCCTATTCTTGCATAAGGAATGCTTGGAGTTTGTCAGAATTTGCGGGGGTTTTTTGTTCACCCGCCTTTTGAGGATTGACCACAAGTTCTCAATGGGATTAAGGTCTGGGGAGTTTCTTAGCCATGGACCCCAATGTTTTGTTCCCCAAGCCACTTAGTTAATACTTTTGCCTTATGGCAAGGTGCTCCATCATGCTGGAAAAGGCATTGTTCATCACCAAACTGTTTTTGAATGGTTGGGAAAAGTTGCTCTTGCAGGATGATTTTTGTACCATTCTTTATTCATGGCTGTGTTCTTAGGCAAAATTGTGTTAACGAGAGAATCACTGACATGATGTCAGCTGGTCCTTTTGTGGCAGGGCTGAAGTGCACTGGAAATGTTTTTTTTGGTGGATTAAGTTCATTTTCATAGCAAAGAGGGACTTTGCAATTAATTGCAATTGATGTGATCACTCTTCATAACATTCTGGAGTATATGCACATTACTAGGGATGTCCCGATGCCACTTTTTTAAGTCCAAGTCCAAGTACTGGCCCATGTTGACAGAGGTGCTATGGCAGTATAGTAATTCATGATGTGGGTATGAAATGCAATCATAATATATGGCAATAAAACTTTAACATTTTAAACTAATACTCTATATGAAGTACACACTACAGGTGAAACTCGAATAATTCGAATATCGTGCAAAGTTCATTTATTTCACTAATGCAACTTAAAAGGTGAAACTAATATATGAGATAGACTCATTACATGCAAAGCAAGATAATTCAAGCCGTGATTTGTCATAATTGTGCTGATTATGGCTTACAGCTCATGAAAACCCCAAGAACCCCAAATCCACAACCTCAAAAAAGTAGATTATTACATGCAATCAATAAAACAAGGATTGTACATAGAACAATATCGGACCTCTGAAAAGTACAACTTGGTTTGGGCCCCTTTTGCAGCACTTACTGCAATTACTTTTGCGCTATATTCTAATTATTCGAGTTTCACCTGTATAGTACACACACTATTAGTTTAAATCATAATCTATAGTACAACTACATGTTATGTATGTACTATAGATCATGATTTAAACTAATAGTGTGTGTACTATAGTGTATATTTCATATAGAGTATTAGTTTACAAGTACTTGTCAAAATGCCCTGTATCGGGCCCGATTCCGATGCTATCATCGGTATCGGGACATACCTACAAATTACCATCATACAAATGGGTACTGGGACTGGGTAAATTGAAGTTTAATGATACCTCTTTCTAATAAATGGTTGGACTGTCATTCACAAGAGATATTAGTACTTGTTTTACCGATTGTCAGGAATCCACCATCCAGATGCAAGACACAGTAGCCAGAAACAACTATGGCGGAACATACACCCCATCCATGACTTTACCTGGCATCATTCAAAGTATTGTGGCATACTAGGAATTTCCTATACGTTGCCATCTGGGGGCACCAGTGCGGTGTGACCTATTATAAATGAACACCAAAGTGTATTTTATTTGCTCCCTTTTGGCCTGTTAAAAATATGATTGGGAGAAAGTTGAGATAGTACAGACTTCCTGTGCTTTCTCAAAGATACTATTAGCTCTCCTAGTTCTCATGGACTACAAATTAATTATGTTGTAGAATTCTGAAAATGGCTGAGTAGTTTAGCAAAAGACAATAGAAAGGCTGATATCACTTAGCCGAAATTTTAATAAAAATTGGGCTTGATAAATAGTTGCAATAATATCATGCAACATCAAAAATTGGAACTGTCACCATTATATTGTACAGGGTCTCCTCTTTCAGGAAATATATATTTCTCTGGGCTTGTAAGTAATGCCTCAGCTCGTGTGAACCGAGGTGAAAGCCGAAGCTGGCCGAGCGGCCGGCCGTTGGCCACTTGGAGAGATATCAGCGACCCTGGTTACCAGGTAACCAGGGACGCTGTCATTACACACTGAGAACCCGGCCGGGCCACTATGATATCACAGCGGCCTCTCCGTGTTCTCAGTGTGTAATGACAGATGGCGTTCCTGGTTACCTGGTAACCAGGAACGCCATCTGTCAATACTCTCCCGGACGCTCTGGGAATCAAATACAGCTCCCGGCCGCCCGGGAGAGAAACACTTTCTCCCAGAAAGGTTCACTCTGCTTTATCGAGCAGAGTAAACCTTTCCCTGCTCGTTTTTTTTTTCTCTTCTGAAATCGAGCCGGTGGCTGCCGTCAGAATAAAATAAATAAATAAATAAAATCACCATAGGAATGCATAGCTAGATTCCTTTTGGCTATTTCACTTTGCAATAGCCAATAGAAAACTAGCTATTGCACCCACCCACTGCTGCTGTCAATCAACAGAGGGGGACCTGCAGTTCTCCATCAGGTCCCCCTCTGGTGATTGACAGCAGCAGAGGGCGAGTGCAATAGCAAGTTTGCTATTGGCTATTGCAAAGTGAAATAGCCAATAGGAATCTAGTTATGAATTCCTATGGTGATTTATTTATTTTATTTTATTGACGGCAGCAGAACCACCCGGCCAATAGAAAACAGTTGGGCGGAGCTAGCTGTCACTGCTAGCTCCGCACAATAGTTTTCTATTTTTTTCTACTTTTTAAACTATGTTTTATTCTGCTTGGTACCACTGAGGTACCCGGCAGAATAGCCGAGCCGAATGCTGCTAAGCTATTTACTCACTGCTGTTCGGCATCTATAAGAATAGGCCGAACAGCAGCGAGTGCCTGCCGGAGGTTCGGCTCAGCCGATCCAGATGTTGGATCGGCTGAGTCCAACTCCTACTGCACTTCGGGTCGGCCGAACATGCTGAGCATGTTTGGCTGACCCGAAGCCACCCGATGTACGGCTGATTTCAGCCAATATACGGCTGAAATCAGCCGTACAAGCCTGAAGTGAATATCCGAACAGCGTTCGGCTCACTTCACTTCGGGTCGGTTAGTCACTCGGCTGCCGTCGGCAGCTTAGTGAATAGACCCCTAAGTGTATTAATATCCTTCTTCTTGTTGCACTTAATTTTTTTGTTGTCTATTCCTGAAATTTTGACCTACCTATAATATTATGCCAAGCATATATGGTAAGATAATTTGAACCTTCATGAGAAGAGCAAACTCTGTTGCTTCTGCTTTTATTTCAGAGAAATTGGGAAATTTTGTATACAGATTTTCATTTTGATCCTACAGTGTAATACATGCGGAGCAGGAAATCATTTTGGCATTGACAACTTCACAGATGATACATTAGATAATATAACAAGCTAGGATATGTTTGTTTCTGTCAAAATCACCATTATAAATGATAAACAATGGTAAAACCAGGTAAAACCATTGGTATTCCTGGACACTTGTAAACTAAAAATCATTACGATTCTATAATGCTGCTATCAGTTTGAAAATAATATATTTTAATATATTTTTATGTCTAGTTGTAAGGCAACATGTTTATGTATAACTGTCTGAATTGTTAGATTTAGTATACCAAAGAATGCGTCTCCAAAAACCATGTAGCTTGTGTTTTGCCAAGCATAGTTTATATCATTGTACAGAAAGAAAGATGTAGCTACTCTGAGCTAGATAACATGTATCAGCTGTGTGTGATAGAGGGGAATTTTCATCCTAGTCAGAATCATTTCCCTAATGTATTGTCATTCACCATATGTTGTATTAAGAAAGGGAATATTGAGAAGATTCCTAGGTAAATTAGTCATTCTGACATTTCTTGAATAGAGTAGGTAATGAAAACACATTTCTGTACCCTACAATTGCAAAATAGTGCAATAAATATGCTTTAAGATGGTGCTTTAGAATTTTGATATTCAATGCACAAAAATAAACAGACACTATTGGTGAACCTGTCTCTGTGATTAATTAACAGGCATCATGGAAGTAAATTAGGTGATAAAAGCTCTTGAATGTCTTGTATCCTTCAAATCTTTAAAGTTGAAAATGCTCAAGGGCAGCAGCCTGCACAGATTTAAATGGCAATTATTCTAATAATTACCCAAATTGCTTGTCTTAATATTTTCACGTTTTTGAACTGTTTATTGTGATTTATTTATGTTGGCACTCTTTTATTTTTCTCTTTGTTAGCTTTATCAAAGCAAAATTATGCTAACTGAGAGGGAATTCTGCATCATTTTGAAGTATTTTTTTATACTTTCAAATATTAGGCTCTTTTTATTTTTTATTCTATTTTAATTAAATGAATATAGATATTGTATTACAAATGCAAATTTCATAAGTTTATAGAGTTGTTACAGCTTCAGATTAAAAGAAAGAAGAAAGGTGGAGTTGGACTAGAAGAGCTGGATATACTGTATGTGTTGCTGCAATGGTGAACATTACATATTACAAACGCGCATATTTGATACGCCTAGGTGTGAACCCAGCCTTTGAAGAAAGGTCCAACCTGCTTCTTTGTACAAGAATGTGATGCAGTTCATATCCATACATAATGGAGCAAGGCAAAGCATGAAAATGGTATCAATAGATAATTGGAGAAGAAGGTTCTACTTAGACCAACCCAGGACTTTCCTAAACATAACACCTAATTTTTTTCAGGAAACCAGGAGCTTTATTTATTAGCTGATTTCAGTAGATTTATTTATATTATTTTTCTATTTAGGTTACTAAACAAGTTGTTTACAGATATTTTTTCTAGTGCAAATTGTTTTAGAGCCACCTCACATTTTACCATTAATCATATTTTGGGTACAATGCTACCACAAATGTGGTTTCTACAATAAGTATCAGTGTAGCTTTCCTAGATCAAAGTCTAATTTATTTTATAAGAGCTTAGTTTCCCTTTACATCATCATACATTATAGTAACGGAATGTTATGATGATGGCATAATTTATATTTAAAATGTCCACTTTTAATTAATGCAAGTGATACCATGTGCGATCATGCTGAGCATTGTATTTTGCTAGTTATTACATTTTTGTTTTGCATTTTATTGTGTCAGGCTTCCATATTTTGTCCATGGTATTAGTGCCTAACTGCTAAAGTTACACTGCCCCCCATCAGGTCAGAGTCTGTGCCTTTAGTGTATCACAGTCCTACAAAAGTGGTACCATTTGCGAGAGGTAGTTTGATATCTGTTTGTCCTCTCTTGTACCACCAAGTTAATGGGATCCCACACAAATGACTCTAATCGACAAATCGACTAAAGTATGCATGTAGCGCATACCGTAGATCATATAAGGTTTACTAACTTTCCTGAATAGAAAAGCATACCACTCAGAACTATAAAAAGCTTGTCCTGTGATGCTTCCTTCCCAGTCACATGACATTAAAGTTTTTCTTTTAGTTTTGTATACAGTAAAGAGTCATTAGAATCCCCTGTCAGGTTTTTCTTGCTGTTTTTGTGGCCCTGTTTGTGAAAGTTTATCTCACATCCTGTCCCAGAAGCAATGTTGTCCAGAGAATAGGAAGTTAAAGTAAATCTCTCTAACTAGACATAATAGTTAAGAAAATACTATATTTTAGTAAGGTGGTAGAAGGCTACCTTGGGTTTTTATTGCTGTCTGCGTCCGTATTGGATATTTGTCCTCACTTTCTATCCACAGTAGAACACAGGCAAATGACTAGAAATATTTGAAGCCAGAATTTTAGGTCACATGACCCTCAGCATTGTGAGCACCAACACCAGCTTCACCCACTTTCACTAGGATACGTGACCTGAAACTGAAGCACAGAGGTACTGACTTCTTACCAGTTCTGAAGAAAGAGTTTGATCATCTTACTACCTCTAGCATACCAAATGCTACAGTTTAGGTTCACTTTAAAAAACATGGCCTCATCACTTTCTGGTCATCATAAATGATGCTCAAATTTGTTGCAAGGCAGTGATCTTCATAGTTCATTTGTAAGAAATGTCCAATTACACCAGAGCGCAGAAATAAATTATATTTTAGAACCGGCAGGCAATGATTGGAAATGGTCAAAAGGAAAGATGATCTGATGATAAAAATTAAGTTTATCAGTAGCCTGAAACTGTCACAGAACGTTCAATGCCCAGTCCTGTGGTTTCACTTGTTTTATTGGTAATTTAGTATGGACATATACTGTGGTTTTTCATCATGATAAAATTTTGCCCTCGGAAACTTCTTTATTTACACATTTTCAGCTGCAGAGGCAACATTCTGAATCTAACGTGAAAATGAAAATGGAGAAATCTTTCAACCTGAAAATTACTCCCCAGAAAAAGACAGAAACAAACAGTGTTAGGTTGGAAATCACCCAAATCTGTTACATCTAACACACTTTCCTTAAGACATTTTAAATGAAAAATAGTGTTATAATAGTATATAATTTGACACACTGTAAATAGTCAGCACAGAAGATTAATTTTGCACTGTACATTCATTTAGGAAAATAGGATAATGCAAATTAATGATACTGACATGATAAAAACTAATATACTGTATACATTATGAATCAAAGTCTGATGGATGAACTGTTTTTGTTGCCTACAGGAACCAGTTGATTTCTTCCTTTTATTTACCCACTGCAGTAAAGAAATTGACAGGATGAAACTGGCTAGGTTTCTGTAGACAACAAAAACATGGACATGTTGTTATATAAGCCCTTTATGATATACAGCTGAACCATCACTACACAGCTTTTGTATGTCCAGCTCCAGAAACACCTAGCTGGCATAACCTAGTGGAACTTTTCATGCTGGGTGGATGAAATTTGTTCAATGTGGTGCTAACCACTTGCATTTAGTTGTCTTATTTCTCAGACCTGTCACTTTGGCAGCCAGTGGTACTTTACCTTCTTTCGCCACTTCAATTTTTACTCTTTCATTGACTTCTGTACCAAGTGGAAACTTCTAACAATTAATTTCTTATAGGCAAGGACCAACTTAAGTAAACTACTAAAATCTCTTGAGATTGATCTCTTTTTTTTGTATCACATTGCTTTTAATGTGAGCTGTTACATTAGAGAATTTCAGTAATGTGACTGAACGTTCAATCTCCCATGATTGCACAATGCTGCAATTTAATGAGACCCAGTAAAACTTAGTAGTGTTCAAGTATTGTAAAGTCTTACTTGCAGCCTTTTTCATTTTCAACAATTATATTTTTTGTCATTTGAACTTGCTAGTGAATTTGACTTTTTCAGGAAGAGTCAATTCCCTAGCACAACCCCTTCCCTCCTGCCCTGTCATAGCCCTCCTGTCATAGCCCTCTTCTCCGAGTCTCTAATTACTTTCTGTAGCTCCCAGTGTAGGAGCAAAGGAGAATGCTATACAGTATCACTTGAGTGACAGCTCTAAGTCTATTGGGGCTGCTGACATCGCATCCAAGATGGTGGAGCCAAGTACCAGTCTCATGTCTTTTAGATGTCTACACAAGGGAGACTTTTTTTTACAAGTAAATAACATCTGCTGTAGTAATACAAAGTAGTGATTTTACTTTGTTGACCAATGCAGCCACTGCCCAAAACCAGCAGTGTCTGCATTGGTCAAAAGAAAATAGCACTTAGGTTAGAAACCTTAGTCTGGAGTCACTCTTAGGGCAAATGTTTCTCCTACCCATACATCCTAAAGCATTGAGGGCCCATTCACATCTATGCTGTGCGGAACTACATGGTGCATTGCGTTTAAACATTTTGTGAAACAAATGATTTTTGGAACATTTTAGTGCATTGATAATCCATTGATTTCAATGAGCTGTTATAACACACTGCACAAATGTAAATAGGGACATGGGGTTTCTCTAATACAGATACACTATTCTCACAGTCCGTGATTTAACCAAGGCTGCAATTTTTTGCTGCCGCTTTGTTTACTAAATATATTCAGGAAGGTTTTACAAACTGTTGAAACAGACTTAATACTTTCACTGCAGCACCATTATTTTTGCACATATGTGCGTTTTTTGGCTGTAGAATACTCATAACCCCAAAACATTTTGTATTTTCTGAAAGCAGGGACCCTGTAGAAAAAAGGTGGCAGTTACATATTTGTATCTTGCACAGTATTTGCAAAACTGTGTATCAAACCTACAGCAAATTTCCAGTAAAGAGGGCATTTAACTTAATTTTAGTGCACACAAACACAATATAATCCATATTTTATTGTAAAATGTAAAAGGTGAGACTGTGTTGAGTAAATAGATACCAAATGTGTCAGGTTTCAAAACTGCATGCATCCACAAACCGACAACAAACTACAATATGGTAAATAATTGTGTGCTAGGTTTGCATTGTTTTACATATGTGCATGCATGGGGGTCCTTTAAATTTTGTTTTTTATTTATTTTACTAGACTTTATTATTTTTGAAACAAATTTTTATTTTTTTCTTAAAAGTATTGTTATTACAGGGGGGCTTTCAAGCTTATGTAATTGCATTGTGCAGGTGACAGGTCCTCTTTATGGAGATATCAGGGGTATTAGAGCCCTAATGTCTGTAATTAGTGAACTTTACAAATCAAGAACAGGAAGTATTTGATCTGATGGTTACATAGGAACAGTCTGCTGGGTTCACTGCATGGAGGAGAAATCAGGCATCATATCTCTCCTCTATGCTCCCCGTAAGTGATCCTCACACTTTTTTTCATGGTCTTGGGCTCCCTGGAAGATCAGGAGAGCCCAGGGAAAGGGAACCAAGCAAATCTATCTTTCTACTCCACAACTCACCCCCTCAGTGTCCTCTCGTGTCACTAATCTACTATCCGACATATCCGTCTGGATGTCGCAATACTTCTTAAAACTCAATCTTTCAAAAACTGAGCTCTTGATATTTCCTCCCGTGCACCTTCCCCCAACTTTTCCCTTCAGATTGTTAACACAACTATCCAGCCCTCCCCTCATGCCAAGGTCCTAGGCGTCATCCTTGACTCGGACCTCACCTTTCTTCCCCACATCCAATCACTATCCAAATCCTGCCGCCTTCACCTTTGTAACATCTCCAAAATACGCCCCTTCCTCACCAAAGAAACCGCAAAATTACTCATCCACTCCCTTGTTATATCTCGTCTTGACTATTGCAACTCCCTCCTCATTGGCCTTCCACTACACAGGCTATCCCCCCTTGAGTCTATCATGAATGCAGCTGCTAGACTCATCCACCTAACCAACCGCTCAGTGTCTGCAACCCCCCTCTGTCAATCCCTGCACTGGCTTCCAATAGCCCAAAGGATAACATTCAAAATATTAACAATCAGTTACAAAGCCGTCCACAACTCTGCCACCGCCTATATCTCAAACCTGGTCTCAAAGTATCACCCTAACCGTCGGCTCCGCTCATCCCAAGAGCTGCTTTCCAGCTCCCTTGTCAACTCCTCCCATGCTCGCCTCCGGGACTTATCTAGAGTCTCTCCCATCCTCTGGAACCCTTTTGTAAAGCGCTGCGCCGCAAACTGTTGGCGCTATATAAATCCTGTATAATAATATAATAATAATAATAAAAAGGGGGAGGGTGCACAGGGGTGGCCTCCACTTCCTACCACCTGAAGAAGTGATGGTGTGGCTTTAGATCCACCTTGATCACTTCTACATTAAATCCAGGAGTCTTCTGATAAATTTCGGCACATGTCATCGTTAGCAAAAGGGTTAAAGAGAGCCTTTAGTTAGATCATTCATTTATGCACAGTCCTCTTATTCAGAAATATCACTTTTAGGAATAAAGCTCATTGACTGTCTGAAAAAGTAAGATCTGATGCATTTCTAAATAAGGAGAGCTTTCAAAAATAGAATGCCATAGACTCAATTTAACAAAACAAATTAAATTAACCTATTTTTCACATCGTTCTCAGGAACTCAAATGCACTAGTCTCATTGAAAGCATAGATCTTATTTAAAAAAATACCAGCACTTGACACAAAGTAATTTAGATGCTATCAGTACTCACTCTTCCCCAACAAAAGTACTAACCAGATAATTAGCAAGTCCAGAGAGCATTAGTGATAAAAAAAAAATGTCAGATTGCAAATGTAATCATTTTGTAATTTACAATCTGCTATGTTCCAAAGAAAATTCATATACATGGGTAGATATGGAAAGACCATTGGATAGAAAATAAGGGAAAATCTACTGCATTGGGACAAAGACATCAATAAAAAATATGCAACCCTTCTAAAATAAACAAATATTGTGGCCTGAGTTCTACATTAACTAATAAACATGAATAAGAGGTCACAACTTGTTAAGAATTTCTATGAAGCGACTAATTACATAGTTACATAGTTAATCAGGTTGAAAAAAAGACACATGTCCACAGAGTTCATCCTAAAGAGATGAAAAAAAAAAAAAAAGCCTAAACAGAACGCTACGCCCACAATTACCCACTGTTGATCCAGAGGAAGGGAAAAAAAACCCTATAAAGCATGGTTCAATTTGCTCCAACAGGGGAAAAAATGTCCTTCCTGATTCCATAAAGCAATTGGATATTCCCTGGATCAACAATCTCTGATGCTTAATATACCCATAAGAACTCAATATCCAGTAATATTCTGTGCATTTAGGAATACATCCAGATTTTTTAAAAATAATTAGCTGAGCTGGCTAGAACTAGCTCCTGGCGGAGTCTATTCCACATTTTCACAGCTCTAACTGTGAAGAATTGTTTCCGTATGCAAAGGTTAAACCTCTTTTCCTCCAGATGCAAGGGTGCACCCGTTGCCCTTTGCTGTGACCTTTAAGGGAATAATTTGGAACCAAGCTCTTTATATGGACCATTTATGTATTTATACATGGTGATCATGTCGCCCCTTAGTCGCCTCTTCTCCAGAGAGAACAAATTCAGATCAGATAATCTCTCCTCATAGCTGAGCTCCTTCATGCCTCTTATGAGTTTAGTCGCCCTACGCTTCACTTTCTCCAGTTCCACAACATCCTTTTTGTGAACTGGTGCCCAAAACTGAACTGCATATTCCAGATGAGGTCTTACTAATGCTTTGCACAGGGGTAGGATAATGTCGCTATCTTCGGAGTCTGGACCCCTTGTAATACAAGAAAGTATTTTGCTTGCTGTAGAAACTGCGGCTTGACATTGCATGCTATTATTCAGTCTATGGTCTACCAGAACACCCAGATCTTTCTCCATCATTGACTGCCCCAAACATACTCCCCCTAGTGTGTATGACGCATGCATGTTTTTAGTCCCCAAATGCATAGCTTTACATTTATCAGTATTAAACCTCATTTGTCAAATGGTTGACCAATCACACAGTGCATTTAGATCTGCTTGTAAGTTGGAGACATCCTGTAAGGACTGTATTCCACTACATAACTTGGTGTCATCTGCAAACACAGAAATAGTACTTTTAATCCCCAATTCTATGTCATTTATTAATAGATTAAACATTAAGGGGTCCAACACTGAACCTTGGGGGACACCACTAACAACATCGGACCATTCAGAGTATGAATCATTGATCACCACTCTCTGAATACGGTCTTTAAGCCAGTTTTTTATCCAATTACAGATTGAATACTCTATACCTACCGACCTTAACTTATAAAATAAGCTGCATGTGGGGAACTGTGTCAAACCCTTTTGCAAAGTCCAAGTATACTATACCCACAGCCATTCCTCTGTCCAATTTATTACTCACTTCCTCATAATAAGAAAGTAGGTTTGTTTGACAACTTCGGTCTTTTGTGAATCCATGCTGACTATCTCTTATGATATTATTTTCAAGCAAAAAAAGTGCATGTGATCCTTGCATGGATCAAACTTCCAAGTATCTTCCCAACAATTTAAGTTAAGCTTACAGGTCTGTAATTACTTGTTAAAGACCCTTTTTAAATATAGGCACCACATTGGCCTTGCACCAATCTATCGGTATCAAGCCAGTCATTAGAGAGTCTCTAAAAATTAGATAAGATGGCTTTGAAATTATACAATTCTATGAGGACACGTGGGTGTAAGCCATCCTGGTACTTTGTTCACCCTAAT
Source organism: Nanorana parkeri (assembly GCF_000935625.1). Lineage (NCBI taxonomy): Eukaryota > Metazoa > Chordata > Amphibia > Anura > Dicroglossidae > Nanorana > Nanorana parkeri. The sequence continues at coordinate 504,439 of NW_017306402.1, read as the reverse complement.
TATGTCTAACTGTTCCTGGACCATATCAATAGTCAGCCATTGTGGTTCAGTAGAGGCTATGGCACTGCTATTTTCATTATGGAGTTGAGTTACATCATGTTCCTTGGTGTGCACAGAGCTGAAGAAGGTATTTAATATAGTTGCCTTCTCTTTGTCCCCAGCTACCAACTCTGAGTTATATTTTAAGGGGCCTACATGCTCAGACCTGATTTCGTTACTATTAATATATTTAAATAATTTTTGGGAGTTAATCTTGCACTCTTTTGCAACTGGTCGTTCGTTTTGAATCTTTGCGAGCTTTATTTCCTTTTTACATATTTTGTTATATTCTTTGTAGCTTTCAAATAACAACAGTGTTCCTTAATTTTTATATTTTTTAAACACCCTTTTCTTATTCTATTAGCAGTAGATATAGGCAAAAAAAAACGGAGGGTTTAGAACCCCTTTAAGTTAAATGAAATCATATTATGGTCACTGATACCCAAATGTTCTTTTATATGAATATTTGTAATACGCTCTGCATTGTTCGAGATTACCAGATTCAGCAGAGCATCATTTCTAGTTGGGGATTCTACAAACTGTACCATAAAATTGTCATGCAATAAGTTTATAACACCCTATTACTGTTCCAGCAGTGCCATTTTGTCAGTCAATGTCAGGATAGTTAAAATCTCCCATTAGCACTACTGTCCCCGCCCTTGCAGCATTTTCTATCTGTTAAGGAGCTACTAATCAACTCTTTTATTAGGTATCTACATTATTACAATTGCTACCTAAGTCCAATGTTAATATTTTTAGTACTTACTGGTAGCCCCAAATTTTCAATGAATGAAATTTACATATTGTTATAGAATGCTTTGCAAGAAATCTAAATGGCATCTGTCAAAACACTTGTACTTTGGCTGCCTTGCTCCTACACCTTTCCCCGCTCTCAATGGCTCGATACCACAGTTCGCTACTGCTTCATCTGGTAAATGCTGCCAGACCACGCATCCCTCTATACTGGAAACATTCAGACCCGCCACCACTTCAACTGTGGCTTTTAAAAGTTGATGAGCTGCATGTCTTAGAGGAGTTGACTGTGGCTCTGCACCATACAGGGTGTATTCAAAACACATGGTTCTACTGGACGGAGTTCCTTGAATCTCCAGAATTTAGTTCCCTGATGGCTATGTAGCTATCTATTCCTGAATGTTTTACTCTGACCTCTGCTGGGCCTGGGTTCTTTGTGTTGCTATCCCCTGCTCTATTGTCCTATTCCTTCGTGTTCATTCTCTTCTCTTTCTTCCTACTACTTATTATTTGGTTGGCTATTGGCTAGAAGGACATATTTGATTTAATTTTTGTATGGGCTTACCTTTCTTGTTCCCTGACCGGTCTGCTGTTTATATCTACTATCTCATTCCTGAGCAGTGATTTGTTATTAGGGGCTGTGTTCTTGGGAATGTCCTTGTACCTTTATGAAGACCTCTTTTTTGTATTGCTACAGTGTCTAAGTATTCTGTTATTGTATTTTGTCCTTTTAGGAATTACTGTGTGTATTTTACATATGTAAACCTTAAAGAAAGAACTTATACAAAAAAAAAACACTTGTACTTCTCATAAACCATATCTGTAGCACACATACTGTACATATTCAGCTTAATTACCACAGTAATAATCCCCTTAAGGACCCTTTCGCTGCCAAGGCCCTTTTTTCTGTTTTTGCACACATGATATAATCCACATTTTAGGCCTGAAAATTACTTCAAACCCCCAAACATTATATTTTTTTGTGAAAGCCTGTGGAATAAAATGATGGCAGTTGCAAATTGTTATGTTGCACGATATTAGCGCAACTCGTTATCAAACCCAAAAATGTTGTGAAAAATACAATTAAGTTAAATTTAGTTCCCCAAAATACAATATAATACAAATTTTTTTCAAAATATAAAAGATGAGGTTACAACGAGTAAATAGATACCAAACATGCAAAGGTTAAATTGTTTGTGTCTATAAAATGGCGACAAAATTCAGTACTCCAAATAGACACTTTAAAAGTCCCTACAGGTCATCATTTAGATATATGCATACATATTGCCCTAGAATTATTGCTTTTACTCTGGCGTATGCAGCAATACCCAACATGAGTAGCGCAAACGTCGTTTTCGTACGTAGGCCCATCCGACGCGTGTTTACGTGAATGTGCGTGTACTCGCGGGGACAAGTGACTTTAAAATGTTTTCAATTATTTTTACACTTATTTTATTAATATTTGTTTTAATTGTTTTTTTCTTTACTTTACTTTAATTGCTATCACATAGGGGGGCTTACAAACCACATGTGATAGCATATTAACAGTGACAGGTCCTCTTTAAGGTGATACTGGTGGTCCAAAAGACCCCTAGTATCACCTTTCCACTTTAAATTAGCTATTTATGTGCAGCTCACACTTCAATAGCTAATTGCTCAGCTTCAGGGGCTGAGCAATGACAGCTCAGTGACCGGAAGTGATGCAATCTGCGTCATTCCCGGCCCCATAGAACAGGTGAACGGAAGTTCGCCACTCTCCACCCCAGCTTCCCGCTGCGACCCAACATGCTGGTCCCGGGTCCACAGGAGGGGCAACGGAGCCCGGTAAACACAGTGGGGGTGTTGGGTAGCTTTACCGGCCCGTAGAAGCGATCTGACGACAGCTGAGTCACCAGAATAGTTTCCGACAGCCAGGTTTACAATTGTAAACATGGTCAGTGGGTCTGTTCAAATGGGCCCTCTGCCAATGACGTACTATGTATGTCACTAGTTGCTAGGGGGTTAAAGAACAAAAAACTAAGCTAACTGTACCAATTACCACTCCACCAAGTGTTCTTACCTCCTTACTGCAAAGTTTGAGATTTCTTCTTGGCATACTCACATCATGGCTTTATAGCATACATTTTCCAATTGGGTTCATTGCAGGGTCCTTACAGGGTCCTGAAGATATCAGTGGCAGGGTGGTGATGTCGTAACGAGGGGCAACAACAAGAACAGTAAACGGTTGTCCCAGAATTCAGCAGTAGATAACTGGCTCTCATTCCCAGAAGAGGCACCATAGAGGGCCCTCTGATGACAGATTCAAGTCAGTAAAAAGGGATTTAGAAAGGCTTTCTTTGTGTGAATTGGTGAGGCGAGGGTGCATGGGTGTGGTGGAGGGATTTCCTATTTTACTCAGCGCTGGACATACAACATACTAATTTTGACTGTAATTTAAATGACTAATAATTTTTTTGTCCTTTTAGTATCAAGAAAGAAACAAGAAAGTTGGCCCGGGTGGGGTGGGGGAGCAAGAAGTATCTGATTCTAGCCTAAACCTTGAGAGATATGCTGATTGTATCTGCCACAGTAAGCTCTAAAATGCAAGAATAGAACCCCCAAGAGCCTTAACAGTGTTGGATTGAAATACCACAGCCTATGCTGGGAATTTTACAAATTCCCAAGATCTCATTACATGAATATTTGAAATTATATTGATTAACTTGCAAAGCAACTTGTTAAGTGTTTGCGTATGGCTTAAAATTGCCTATAATCAATTTGTATTTCCCTCACATCTATTAGAAGTGCAGAAAAGCTTATATTGTTGAAAAGAAAACTTGGAGAATCTAGCATGACAGCACAAGACATATTACGGTTCAACAGAGCATCAACTGGTAAATGCTGTTATTCCGTGAATTATAACTTGGGGAATTCAGCTGATGTGGATAGACATTTCTTCTCAAGTTCAGTTCAATTTACTGTCTTGTAGTTTCAGTAAAATGATTCACAGATACAAAATCCTGAGACTCCTGACTGGGAAAAGCAAAGACAGTCATATGGGCCTATTCTATACAATGTAGTATACAGTCAGATTGTCACCTGTTTTTAGATCTGCTTGATTCTACACCCAGTAGTACCGTTAGATGAATTCCTCATTGTGTAATACCCATACTCCCACTACACACTGTGTAATGAGAGGTGTGCATGTCCTCCTTCACATACATTGCTCAATAAGTAATTTTCACATCCCTAGCAGTGTCCATGTTATGTCACAGACAGCAGTAAATATGAACAGGGAGAGACACAGTCCAGGAGATACTGGGGAATACCTAAAGTTTCATGGGGGCACAGGAGCAGAGGCGGCTCTTTAATTAGGCGAGTTAGGCGGTCGCCTTAGGCCTCGCGCTCATGAGGGCCTCGCAGCCGCCTAACTCGCCTAGTCTATAGTAGGGTTAGGCAGAGCTTGCGCTGTGGGAGGAGAGAAAAAAAAAAGTACCGACTGTACCGCTACGTCTGTCCCGACTCCCGCAGAGACTGCACTTCACATTCCCCTGCTGGGACTCCGCTCCGTCCGCAGCCCAGCCGGGCTTTACTAGTGGCAGTGCAGCCCCAGCAGGAGAGAGAGAGAGCCGTGAGAAAGCAGCCAGCCACACATGTGTCATGAGGCAGAGAACGGGGGCAGCAGTGACAGAGAACGGGACAAGTCTCTGAAAACTATGCAGGGATGGAACTACTGGCGGGGGGGGGGGGGGCCTGCACCGACGGTCCAGTGAAGGAGGAGGCTGTTGTTTGAAGAAGCCCACTGCTGCAGGTAAGGAAGATCTGCAAGGAAAGGGCCCCCTAACCACTTGAGACCCTGCAGAGCCTACCAGCCTACCATAGAGAGTCTCTGTGGGCTGTGCAGGGTCTGTTGCTATGGCCAGAGCCCAGTGCGTTGCTATGCCCAGATCCCAGTGCATTTCTATGCCCAGTCCGTTGCTATGCCCATAGCCCAGTGCATTTCTATGCCCAGTGCGTTGCTATGCCAAAAGCCCAGTGCATTTCTATGCTCAGTGCGTTGGTATGCCTAGAGTCCATTGAAATGCTATGCTCAGTGCATTGCTATGCCCAGAGTCCAGTGCGTTGCTATGCCCAGTGCGTTGCTATGCCCAGAGTCCAGTGAGTTGTTATGCCCAGAGTCCAGTGAGTTGCTATGCCCAGTGCGTTGCTATGCCCAGAGTCCAGTGCATTGCTATGCCCAGAGTCCAGAGTCCAGTGAGTTGTTATGCCCAGTGCGTTGTTATGCCCAGTGCGTTGCTATGCCCAATGCGTTGCTATACCCAGAGTCCAGTGCGTTGCTATGCCCAGAGTCCAGTGCGTTGCTATGCCCAGAGTCCAGTGCGTTGCTATGCCCAGAGCGTTGCTATGCCCAGAGTGTTGCTGTTCCTATGCCCAGTGCGTTGCTATGCCCAGAGTGTTGCTGTTCCTATGCCCAGTGAGTTGCTATGCCCAGAGTTCAGTGCGTTGCTATGCCCAGTGTCTCCTGGCTGTCTCTCTTTCGCTCTCTCCTGGCTGTCTCTCTTTCACTATCTCTCCTGGCTGTCTCTCTTTTGCTCTCTCTCCTGGCTGTCTCTCTCTGCTCTTTCCTGGCTCTCTCCTGGCTCTCTCTCTCTCTCCTGGCTCTCTCTCTCTCTCTCCTGGCTCTCTCCTGGCTCTCTTCGCTCTCTCTCCTGGCTGTCTCTCTTTCGCTCTCTCTCCTGGCTGTCTGTCTTTCGCTCTCTCTCCTGGCTGTCTCTCTTCGCTCTCCCGGCTGTCTCTCTTCGCTCTCTCTCCTGTCTCTGTTCGCTCTCTCTCCTGGCTGTCTCTCTTTCGCTCTCTCTTCTGGCTTCTCCTGGCTGTTTCTCCTTTTCTCTCTCTCCTGGCTGTCTCTCTTTCGCTCTCTCTCCTGGCTGTCTCTCTTCGCTCTCTCGGCTGTCTCTCTTCGCTCTCTCTCCTGGCTGTCTATCTTTTTCTCTCTCTCCTGGCTGTCTCTCTTTGCTCTCTCCTAGCTGTCTCTCTTTTGCTCTCTCTCCTGGCTGTCTCTCTTTTGCTCTCTCTCTCCTGGCTGTCTCTCTTTTGCTCTCTCTCCTGGCTGTCTCTCTTTTGCTCTCTCTCCTGGCTGTCTCTCTTTCGCTCTCTCGGCTGTCTCTCTTCGCTCTCTCCTGGCTGTCTCTCTTCGCTCTCTCTCCTGGCTGTCTCTCTTCGCTCTTTCCTGGCTGTCTCTCTTTTGCTCTCTCTCCTGGCTGTCTCTCTTCGCTCTTTCCTGGCTGTCTCTCTTCGCTCTCTCTCCTGGCTGTCTCTCTTCGCTCTCTCCTGGCTGTCTCTCTTTTTGCTCTCTCTCAGATTCAGCCTCTGAGGTCACTTTTTCCTTAGCTTTTTCCTTAGCTGCATTGCGTTGCGTTACCGTTCCGTATTAGTTGCGTTTCCGTTGCGTTTCGTGCGCGTACGTGCGTTTCCGGACCGTTTCCGGACCTGACAAAATGTGACATGCAGTATTTTTTCTGTCGTAAGCTGAACGGACTGCGCACGTGAGAACTGTAGCCCATAAAACACATAGGGATACATTGAGATGCATTTTGAGTACAGCAGCGTACGGAGCCGGTCAGCACACAAAACGGACGTCGTGTGAACAGGCCCTAAAGACCCTAACATATACTAATGTCTTTGTATTTCATATGTCATCTGAATATCCCCATTTAAACAAATTACATGATACACCATCCATCCATCCTAAAAGGACTAAAGGGACACCTTTAGAAAAACTGCATGTTCTAATGATATATAGATCTTCAAATTCCATTCCATCAGAATATTTATCTACACCCTTATAACCCTCTAATACACTCAATGGAGTTATGAGGACATGTTATATGATTATATTATTGTGTCATATGTTATATTTGATTTCCATGTCACCTGTGTATTAGACATGTGCACCAGCAAAAAATTTGTTTAGTTTAGTTTCCTTTTGAAAAAAAAAAAAATTTGTTTAGTTTAGTTTCGTTTTTCGGGTCCGAAATTAAATTAGTTTCGGACGAAATTCGTTAGCGGTAGTGTTGCCGAAATTCGTTTATGAAAAAAAAAAAAAACTGCGGCCTTGGATGGGAAGGGGGTTTAACACCGCGGATGTCAACTGGTTAAAGGAATAGTCAAAAATTGACTGTTTGTTTTTTTACAATTAAAGGATTTTGTCAAAAGTACCCCTTACTCATTCACATAGGGGGGGGGGGCGGCATCTTGGTGCCCCCTTATTTAAAGGGGTACCCCGGTGCAAATAACCCCCCTTGCCCGCAGACCCCCACAACCACCGGGTCAGGGTTGTGGGGAAGAGGCCCTTGTCCCCATCGGCACCCTCCCAATGCCGAGGGCACGTGGCCTGGTAAGGCGCAGGGAGGGGGGCGCTTGATCGTCCCCCCCCTTTCCTGCCCTGCCGGGCCTGTGCTCGCATCAAGGGTCTGGTAGGACTGTTAGGGGGGACCCCACGTTTTTTCCCCCAATTTTTTAGGGCTGGGGTTCCCCTTTAAAATTCCTACCAGACCTAAGGGGGGGTCCCTCCTAACATTCCTACCAGACCTAAAGGGTCTGGTATGAATTGGGGGGAAACCTCACGCTTTTTTTTTTTTTCATTTTCTGCAGTCTGTAAAAAAAAAAAAATTTATTTTGCTGCAACGGAATTCGTCCAATAGCAAAATGAGAAATTACATTTAGGTCAATAGGAGAATGCCAATTCAAAAGCAAAGAAAAAGAAAATCTTTACCCACTACCTTACCTGGGACTAGAACCTGCGACATTAACAATGGCAAACATGTCCCCTACACTCTACGCTATTGCTTTTGTACTTTAACCATAGAACTGTTGGAGAAGGTAACTGTTGTATTTTTTTTTTTCCTAATGTCATTTTGCTGCAACGAAATTCGTTTAATAACAAATTTCGGGAAATCGGGAATTTCGGATTCGTTTGCATTCGGCTTAGCTTTAATTCGGAATTCGGATGCATCCGAATCTCCGAGTGTCCGAAAATTCGTCCAAAACGACGAATTTCGGAACGAACCGCATCGCACATGTCTACTGTGTATCATGTACCTGGTTAGAGGCTGAGATGACAGGAGGACTTCCCTTTCACCTCTGGTCTGGAAACCCCTAAGGTATAGCACAGGAAGTGAAAGGGCACAGAGTGGCATGGATTCCAGGAGTCCAGTTCACAGAAGCTCACTTCTATATGAAAGCTTGATGATGAGGTGCTTGTGCAACACTGACAGAAAGGTCACTGAGGAGAGGCAGTCTGGAAAGCAGCTGACAGGGACACTGGAGCACACAACAGGCTGGAGGCATGGTCTGGACAGGTGGTGGTGAGTGGCTGAGCAAACAGACAGCAGGCAGGGTACAAAGCAGTGTTGTAGTTAGGCGGCAGGCAAAAGTCACACCAAGAATCAGCAGATACAAGCCATGGTCAGGAACTAGCCGAGGTCACACAAGGAGTAAGCAGAGACAAGCCATCTGGCTCCAAGACTGGACTTGGGTATGCATGCTCATGCAGCATTTCCTGTGAATTAGCTTGCTCATATGAATTAATGCGTCTGCATAATTTAGTGTAAATGTGTGCGCACAGGCAACTGCCTGGCAATGACCCTTGTTCTGCTTATTGGTGGACATGCACATCTTCTTCTGATACCATTCTGAGAATGTCAGAATTTCCCTATTCATAACCAGAAATATATTTGCATGTTTAAAGAAAACAGAACTCCAGCCAAAAGTAAGATACAAATGAATAACTCATTAAAGATAAATCAACAAAACTAGCTATTGCTGCATTATTCATCTTCAAGCTTCACCTTTACATTTCTGTGTGCCTTGCTTGCCATGGGAAATATCTTCTTTGAAAATATTGCCTATTTCTAAAGCTGCAGATGAGCTGAAAATAATGCATCAAAATGTATAACTTTTCCAGTTATGAAGACTTGCTTCCAAATTTTAGTGGAACAATCTATTACTTTTAATAGACAGAAGTGTCAGGCGGAAATTTATTTTCTATTTCTTCAGTTTTTCAGTGCTTACAATTTTGTCTCTTTTTTTTATTAACCAGTTTTTGAATAGTGGGGTAATGCGGTTTCTATCTTCATCAGTCAGCGAATTTAATTAAAAAATTACTAGTGCCATGTCAGACAAAGTTCAGTGGTAGATGCCAGGGAGCTGATCAGGGTGTTTACCTGAAATGCTTCATAAGTGGGGAAAGAAGCAGCTGTCATATTTGTGGCCACAATGAACATTTTTTCATCACATGGCCTAAATGTGGTAGAATATCTTTATTGCCAATCCAGACAGAATTTAGACCATGCCATAAAATGCACTTTATTTACATTAATCAAAGTCTTATGTAAGACTCTGACTAACGTCAGTTTAGGTAGGATTATAAATAATGCTTTTGGGTTTTATTGCTAATTCTTGCCACAAGATTCAGTGTCATCTAACTCTCTAACACTGCAGTTGTGATTGGAAATATCACTCAATTGGTTTGCTGTTTGGTGGATCAAAGTCCATTAAGAATATCAGATAATTGTAACCATAAACATTTAGAGATCAGAGCAGTTGGCTGCACAAAATGAAGGCCACAAAGAAAATTATAGCCTCTCAACAGGTACCCTGCATCCCAACTGGAAAGGATACGTGTATGTATATGTAATATGTATTTAAAGAATGGTTGATCAGCAATCTAAACTTTCTGCCCCTAAGGGTTTATTTGTTGGCTATATCACACTTATTTATGCTCCACTAAATAAAACATTGCATGTGTTAGCACTGCACACAAATAGCAATTGAACAGCACAATCAATATCCACCTCTAGAATTGCTCTGTCTTGCATTTCTCATAAAATCTTAACAATTCCTACTTTGTTTAGAAGCTTGCAATAATTGAAATGTACCCAGAAGTAGGTGCCTTACACGATCAGCCATAACATTGTGACCACTGACAAGTGAAGTGAACAACATTTAGTATCTCATTGCAGTGGAACCTGGAAGTGGGTGGGATATATTAGGTAGCAAGTGACTATTTTGTTCCTGAAGTTGATGTGCTGGAACCAGAAAATGGGCAAGCGTAAGAATTTAAGAGACTTTGATAAGGGCCAAATTCTGTTGGCTAGACATTTCAATAAAGTTCTAACAAAAAAAGAAGAAACAGGGCAATGCCGCCCAATCAAGTGCATCTGCACCATATAGGCTCACTCACACCAGCAGCCATGCAGTTGAGCGCAACTGCTGGGGTGATCAAGCCATTACAGAATTAGTCTCATCATCATTAAAAACTGCTACAGTTGCCTTTTATAAAAATTCAGCTTCTCTGCCCCTCCCTGCAAACTGGGCTGAATTGTGGGTGTTATTGAAGCTGGGTATGGCAAAGAACAGTTGCTACTACCTCCCCCAGCAGTGACCACACCTCTGTGAAAGGTTCATAACTCGAGAATATCTGAGCAGCAGGAGAGGAGCTGCAGTATAAGTGTCCCTTAGATGATTCTTCTCTGATTCTGACAGCATGCCCCCTCTCCGTGCATTCCTAGGACCATGCTTCTGTTGGGGGAACAGGGACAGGGTGCCAAGAGCTGTCAATCAAGAAGGCCCTCTCCTTCACAGAGCATGGCCAGTGATTGAGGGGCTGACAGTATTTCAATCTCAGCTTCCGCTGCACGTAGAAGCCTGGGATAAAAAAACAGTGAGGGGTATTTATCAAACTGCAGTAGAGAAAATCTGAAGCAGCTGTGCATGGCAAGCAATCAACTTCTATATTTAATTTTCAAAGCTTAATTGAACACACTGAAGAAATAAGCTGGTTGGTTTCTATGGGCAACTCCAGTTTTGATAACTGTCCCCCCAATGTATACAGCTAGAATAGGATGACTGAACTATAAAACTCGATGAGACTTCTTTTTTAAAGGAAAACTTCACTAGAATATAAAAATGCTACATAATCCATTCTGTCATTTAATGTTATTTAAACATATCTTTCCATTACAAGCTGAATCCACTGTCATTTTCTAAATTTGTTTAAAAAAAGCAATGCACTATGGTGGGATAATCCCTAAGGGTTTACTACATCCAAACGCTTGCAGAACACTAAAAGTCCACCAGGTAGTTATAACAAAGCCAATCCTTCCATTCAGGAATCTATCTGGAAATGATATAGTGAAACAAACAGCTTTTTCTTCAGAACAGAAGAAGGTAGGGATATGCAACAATGTCTGTGTAAGATCCTTCCATTGTAGCTTCATCACCTAGAGGGGGTTGTTTTTTTTCCTCAACAAATGTGTAGTTATACTTCATTGTTCATACTTTCTTTAGTCAAACATAAAAATGTATTGAAAGGTCCACTATAAGGCTTGGTTATGTTTCAAGAGTTAGCAGTGGCGTTGCTACAGGGGGGCAAGGGGGGGCAATTGCCCCCCAAGGTCATCACTTGCCCCTCCCGTGTGCCCCCCCGCTAACAGTGGCAGCAGTCCCGGCGCTAGTGCAAGGCAAGATAAATGGAATCCCTGTCCCAGCAGATAACTGTGCCCGAGACAGTTATCACACAGTTATCTGCTGGGACAGGGGTTCTCCCCGCTGCAGCTTCACAGACTGTCAGCGGCTTCTCCCTACAGGCTGTAGCGATCTATGTCAGTGGGGACAGATTGTCGATTACAGCCTGTAAGGAGAGCCCTCCGACAGTCTGTGAGCTCCCCCCCCCCCTGCAGTCTACTCACCTCTCCGCGGTGTCTGCGATCGTCTTCATTCCAGCAGCTGACTGCAATAGCCAGCTTGCTATTGGCTCTTTTAAATTGCAGTAGCCAATAACAGGCTGGCTATTGCACCCGCCCACTGTGAGCAGTCAATCAACAGAGGTGGACCTGATAGAAAATGTCAGGTCCCTCCTCTGCTGATTGACAGCAAGCAGTGGGTGGGTGCAGTAGCCACCCTGTTATTGGCTATTGCAATTTGAAATATCCAATCGCAGGCTGGCTATTGCTCCCAGTAATGAAGTAAAAAAAATACAAGTTTTAAAAAATAAAGTTAAATTAATAAGAAGTACAAAATATGTAAAAAAAAATAAAGTGAAATAAATAAAAATGTAAAAAAAAGTGAAACAAATAAAAAAAAGTTAAATAAATAAATAAAAGGTAAAAATGTAAAAAAAAATTGAGTTTAAAAAAAAAAATACAAAAAAAAGTTTTAAAAAAAATAAACGATTGTGGTATTTAGGATTGTGGGTGGTGTTGGACTACATGTCGGAACCGCAGGGAGCAGATGCCATCGGCAATTAAATCAGCTCTCGGCGCCTTGCGGTTGCGACATGCAATTAAAATTATTAGTGCCCCCCCACATTTGACTGTGGTATCTTATGTGCCCCCCCTATGTATTTTTCCTAGAGTCGCCACTGAGAGTTAGGTTTAGGGATAAGACATGGGACTGAAAGTTAAAATATTCTTTAAAACATTTTGACTTTAATATCACTTTAAATGTATAATTATTTCTGTAGAAAGATCGTATGCACTTCAAGACTATGTTTTTCATACATAGTGGAAAATACCTTTTACACATGTACACATTTTTGCGGAAGAAGCATTGTACTAAAAACAACAATGTCAATTTGTAATAGATGAAAAAGTGCAGCACAAACAAAGTTACTAGCTGGATTCACTGTAAACTTTGTACCAATTCAATCAAATCGAATAAGTATTAAAAGAAACAAATGCTTCAGGGGAACATATATACTGTACCTCTTCAACAAATATGTGAGCATCCACTTCAAGCTAAGCTGTCTGATCTATTCCAAACTATCAATCTCGAGGAACTATTCAGTTTATAACAGATATAATTTAATAAGTATGTGAGCTCTTTAAACCTCCACTCTGTCTTCTGACTATTCTGTTTCTATTATTTTTATTATTATTACATAGTATTTATATAGCGCCAACAATTTACGCAGCGCTTTACAATGTAAGGAAGACATTACAATTACAATACAATTCAAGACAAGATGGTAAGGAGGGCCCTGCCCCTGAGGGCTTACAATCTAAAAGAGGAGGGGGAAATGATACATGAGGAGGTAGCTGTGAGGGGATAAATTATTTGAGAATATGATGGTTCAGTGGTTAGGTTGAGGTGGGATAGGTTTCCCTGAAGAGATGAGTCTTTAGGGAACACCTAAAGACAGTCAAGGTGGGAGATAGACGGACAGGTTGGGGTAAGGAGTTCTAGAGTGGAAGCCAGTGTAGTGATTGACAGAGGGGAGTTGCAGACACTGAGCGGTTGGTCAAGTGAATGAGTCTAGCAGCTGTATTCATGATAGACATGATAGACTGAAGGGGCTATATCCTGTTTCTACCAGAATAGTCCTTGACTTCTTGCTTCTAACTGACAACCTTAAAAGTCTACTATGCCAATCTATGTAACAAAAATCATTGATAATATAAGTCTTGCTCTTGCTTTGAACTATGACTTAAAATTGCTTATGACTTAAATTCTGCTTCTGCTTTTATCCTCTACATGCCCAAAAAGCCAGTGTTTTTAAATAAATTATTGTCTACGTCTACTAAGGTATCCTTCCTTTGTACTGTAGGCCTACAAAATACTTGCAGGTAACAGAATTGACAGCCTCTCTAACAACCAGTGACACTGACAGTTGAAGGAGTCTGATGGGGATGCTGAGGGACTAGTTCCCCATCAGGTGCGCTTTTTTTTACTGATTATCAGCAACCCAGTGGATGGATTCCATAGCCAATAGTCTTATGTCTATTGGCTATGGAATCCACCCACTGTCTACTTTCACAAAGCGAGGCAGACCTGAAGGGGAGCTAGTTTTTCAGAATTCCCCATCAGGCTTCGCCCATCCACAACAAAAGTCATTGGTGGCTATGCCTGCCTTCGTAACTTTTGTAGTGGCTGGGCAGAGAGCTCGGTAATGCTGAACCTGTGATTTTATCAGGTTCAACTTTACTGAGCTGCACTGAGGATGGAGTGTCCCATATGGACACCTCCATACCGCAAATTGTGGTGCTTCCACCAAAATTAATGTACCTGTTTCTAACAGATACATGAATTTGTGGCAAGCACCGTCATTTCTCTTGTGGATGAATGAAAAAATTATAAAGAGTGTTGTAGACACCCTTTATCAATTCCAGAGTATGTCTCTTCCACAAAAGGTTAAGAAAGCCTTATGAATAAACTCAGCATGCCAGTCAAATAGGACTATGGATTCCATATGTAGCACTCCTAGTTGTGCAAAGAAGGAGCTCTAAATGCCTTGGGTATGCATCAGCAAGTTTGTGATCCAGCTGTGCACCTACAGAATAACAGCAAAAGAATTCTAGTTTGGGCAAAAATGCAAAAAGTGATCTACTGGCAGCCTGTAAACACTAAAAAGCAGGTCAAGCTGCTATACTCAGCTCCTCTCCTGTGCTGTCTTTGAAAAAGTCATCCACTCAGGGATCCAGTGTGAGTTTTCTTCTGAATGACGCTCAGCATCATTCAGCTTATTTCCAGTGAGCCCAGGGCATCATGTCTCCATTCCCCTCCCTAAACTCATGGGAAAATTGTGCAGAGAGCAGTGCCACATCATTATGTGGTGCCACTCTTTGCAGCATTCTGAATCCACCCCTTGGAGGAAGAAAAGGGTAAAGAGTACCTGTGATATCTCTGGGCGTGAACAAAGACTCCTGTAAAAAAGGTAAATATGAAGATTTATATAAAAGGTGCTGGGTACTACAATGGAAGAAAGGACAAACTGGGGGGGGG
>NW_017306402.1:487743-489592 GCF_000935625.1 Nanorana parkeri | reverse complement strand
GGGTTAAAGCCGAGGGTTGGGCTTTAGGTTCACCCACCTCCCCCAACAGTAGCCTCATAACATTGAATAAAACAGGCGTTTGCATGGATTAGGAGCACCACATATTGACATGTGTGTTTGTCTTAAACAGTATTCTGAACATTGGCCCCTTTCACCAGTCACTTGAAATATCCAAATTTGATTAAATACAGCATATAGAGCAAATATTTTATGTATTTTCTATCTTTTATATTTTTTCTCTCTCAATATGTAAGATAATCTTGTGAGCCAAAGATAAGAAATGACAGCTTACCTGAATTACTTTCAGTCCAACAAATGTATAATTGAAGATGAAGCAAATGTAATACCTTCATTATCAATGTCAGCTACTGAAAATGTTTCATGTATTCAGTAGATAAGCATGTTTATTTTATCAAATGCTAATACAGGTTTGTCTGCTCAAAAGACTTTGCTGTGTTCAGCAGGATTTATCCATACTTTTTTGTTGACATTTAATCTTGCTTACTTCTTATTTCAGAGAAGGTTGGGGAACAGTCAGTAATTGGGAGTGGTTAACATTTATGAAAATGAATATATTTACATACTTTTTAATATATAACACATTTTATTTTACTCTCATGATGAAATGTTCAGGTTTTCCTTGTATATGGAATATTTATATTTGTCATTAGAAAGTTACCAGAATAACTACCTTCAACTTACTCTAGCCAGATGATTGAGCATGAGTACTTATTGGAGCCTATGAGTTGCTGAATTTTATCCTTTGTTGCTTTATTAGATAAGCTATCTTGAGTTATAATAGCAAGAAGAGTCCCCTGGTATTGGTTGTCTTTGCTTACTGCACTTTGCCTTATTGAATAAGCCAGCATATCTGCATAGGCAATAAAATACAGATCACACTGATTTTATTTCAGTTATGCAAATTTTATTGCAAAGGGTATTAGCAGGGAACATGCACTATTTATTAAAACTGTTTCAACACTTTCAAAACAGCCCCAGGAGCCACATCTACAAAACATTTTAGCTAAGCATGTTAAAGGAGAAACTTGGTGAGAGTAAAACATACTTTTTCCAATGCTTAGAGCTGGTGTGGAACATTTAGCAGTTTTTCACATATTACTTCTAAGACAGGGAGATGAGAGATTATGTATAGCATTAACCCACTATCTGCTGACTTTGGGTCACAGGAGTACATGTACATGTACAAGCTTGATTTTACTTCTTTTTTAATGGTAAATCCCAGTCAAAACAGAAATGTACTCCTTAAATTGCAAACAGGGAACAATGCTTACCTGATTAGGGCTTCTGTAATATTTCAAATACTGCCACACTACAGTGGCTCCCAAACTGAAGCCTGTCAACAACAGGTGTATGTTGGGATGGTACTCAGCTTTAAATTGTGCATTGGTATCTGTGGCTGGCAGGATAGTGAAGCCTCTGCCACTATGGCTTTAATTAGTCCCTTTAGAAGTAAACATATATTTTCATTGTAGTGCTTGAGGTAATCGGTGACATCAATAACAAGAACACATCTCCTCACTCAGTTGTCAGTAGCATGGCACCAGTCTGCCCTACTTCCTGTTGTTGGTTACAATATGAAAACCTTCTGGGATCAATTACCCAGATAGTGGATAAAGAGGAGCTTTAAATTGATGCGCATTAACTAGAAAAAAGCAACCATATTCTTCATAAAATCATTCTATTTTATTGATTAAATTATTTATTGATTAAAGGCAAATAAAGACAAAAGACAAACTATAATAAAATATGCCTAAAGGTTTAAATATAAAGGATGGAAGCACACTGTATATTCAAATTAGATCTATATATAGATCTATATATATATATA
>NW_017306402.1:434572-486380 GCF_000935625.1 Nanorana parkeri | reverse complement strand
ATATGCATAACCCACCCTGGACCTTGCACTATATAAAATATTAGTCCATAATATTATCCAAGTTGTTTTCTTCAATATTATAGATATTCTGAAATATTGAGGATATAGTTCAGCAAGGGTCCTAGTTCTCACCGCGTTGCACAATCATGCTTTTTTTAGGAGGGTTTTTTTTATTAAAAAGAAAAAAAACTTTTTGAAGAAACCAGTGGTTTCAAAGATTGTTGCAGCAAACACATAGAGCCCAGTTGATTCTAGTGAGCAAAATCTGTGGTTACAGAGGAAGCATAATAAATGTAGCTTAAAGTGAGACTGTGGACATACAGTAGTTTTATGTTTATAAATTTGCTAACTTATAATTGATTTGTGATTACAGCTTTAAAGAAAACCTATGTTTTAACCAGGCAGGGCAAAGCAGCAACTTTGCTTTAATCTCCTAATTCCCAGCAGACCATCCTCACTTTTCCTTCACTTTCCCCTACTTCATTCAGCTGCCTAGAGTAAGAAAATACCCTGTTTTTTTGAAATATGTGCAACTAGAGAAAACAGATGTTGGATCGGCTGAGTCGAAGTCCTTCTGCACTTCGGCTCAGCCGAACATGCAGAGCATGTTCGGCTGGCCGAAGTCAGCCAATGTACGGCTGATTTCAGCCGATGTACAGCTGAAATCAGCCGTACTAAGACAGAATGAATAGCTGAACGTCGTTCAGCTCACTTTGCTTCGGCTCGGTTATTCACTCGGCTGCCTTCGGCAGCTTTGTGAATAACCCTGTTAATCTCATTATACCTGTTATTGTTTGTGTATATTCTCACCCCATGCTGTGTACATAGTTTGGCTATTCAAATCAACAGAGCTTAAAGGGCAGAAGATTGATATCGGCTCCAGACTTCCAGGTGTGACGTACGCCCAGCCCAGACTCGCTGTACGTCAATATCACGTGACCATACACCACTCTGAACCGAGCGTGAGCGTCACAAGGACGTGGCGATACCACTCTCAGCCTCACCCTGCGCAGAGATTTCCCAGCTCGCAGGACACAATCTCAGGCCAGCAGACTGAGAGCGATCGTCACCAGGGTTGGTTAACTCCGCAGTTAACCCTTTACCCACAAAACTTCCACTGCCACCATGTATTTTCCGGAATACAAACCGTGCACAGCAAATGCTGCGACTATTCAAAACACTTAAACAATGCCTGTGATGCTGCTGTCCTCTCAGACAGGAATATGACAGGAGTCACTATACAGTAGCGCTCTTCAAAGAGCAAGGATACTTTAAGTTCGTATTTAGAGCGTAGAGATAAGCTTAACGATTTTTAATATCGTCCTTTGATAAAAGAAACGGTGCAGAAAATATACAGAAAAAGATTTAATAAAAAGAGACACAATATATATACAACAGCAAAATAAAAGGGAATAAAAGAAGAATACTCAACAGTCCTGGAATTGTGAGTTCTGACAGAGTTCAGAGTTCAAGAAGAAAAGTGGAAGTCTGCCGGACTCTCCTTCAAGCCGACTTCCAGCAGATAATGTCCAAAGATTAAAGGGGAACTCTTCTGCGATGTTCAGACTTCTAGTTCCTCGATGATGTTTAAAACAAGAGCCACTCTAGTTACCAACACAGAGTATTTTATAAGACCCTTTTGGGGGGTGTCCCGAAGCTAGCCCCTAGGCCGGACTGGGGCGGGAACGCAGGCAGAGGATGAACCTTTATTTTACCTATCACCGCCCAAATTCCAAATTAATAAAATGTAACTTGATTTTCAACCTCAGGTTTTATGACTTTTAGAGAGAATGCGAGGGTCATCTAGGTCACCCCTCTCCAGACCTGATTGTTGATATAAACTGTCCAATTCTAATATATGGAGGGCCTGGTGCCATGCCCTTTTATGACAGCCATAAACGGCTTAGCAGAGATGTGTTTGAATTTCCCTCGGACTGGGCAATAAAAGATCACAGCCAGAGCATCTCTTTGTGGAATGTGGGATGTGGTGGGGGCTTGTCACATCACTACTGGAAGGACTGCAGGTGCTCTGAACTGGGGCACAAACACATTCTATTTTTAATATTCAGACTCAGACCCCCTTATTGTCACACCAGGCACTGGTGAGGAGAGGGATGCCTGCTTCTAATGTTAATGTTTTGATTGTATTATTTTTACCCATCCATAACTGTATAAATGCTGTGCTGGTTCTCAATTAGACATGTGCACTGCCAAAAAATTTGTTTAGTTTCGTTTCGTTTTAAATTCGGATTTGTGTTATTTCGTTTTTCGGGATTCGGGTGTGAAAGTAAATTCGGATTCGGAATTCGGATTCGAACGAAATTTGTTAGCGGTAGTTCGTTCGTACGTTCGTTTTGTTTTCGTTTCTTATTCGTTTCGTTCATTCGCTCGTTCGTTTGCAGCAAAGTGACATTTGAGGGGGAAAAATGTTTTTCTTCAAGGAACGAAACGAATAAGAAACTAAACATACGTTCGAACAAACTACCGCATTTCGGAAACGGAAATTCGGATTCGTTTGCATTCGTTATATCTGTAATTCGGAATTCGGATACATCTGAATTTCCGAAAATTCATCCGAATTTCGATTCGGAACGAAACAAATCACACATGTCTAGTCTCAATAAAGCAAGTTCTTCTCTACCCTAAACCATGTCTCAACTGATTCCTGGGTAGAACTGCATAACCCTACATCAAACTTTGGGCTGATGACTGGGTGTAAAGACTATAATGACTGCGTTTGGGACCGGATGGAAGACTTTGGATTGGGTTGATAGCAAGAGTAGGCTGTGACCTTAGCAGATATACCAGCCAGGATACTGAGATCTGTTACTCACCTATCAGATTTTTATTTTTGACTGTGTCCCAAATTTCCTCTCACATGAAAACATTGTCAGCAGAAGTGAGTGTAGTGAGGGTAACTCTCTATAATGGAGTGGCTGCCTAGATAGCAGTAAATACCCAATTGGAGTTCTTGGCCTTCCTCAATCTATCCAAATTCAGAAAAAACAAGTTTTTGGCTTGACATACACTTTGTTTCATTTCCTCTAGATACTTTAAAAATAACCGTATTTGTTTTTATCAGGCAGTTTTCAATTAATGCAGAACTTCTATCTCTAAAGACATGAACAGATACAATACAGGTTGGTTTAAGCACATTTGTAATCAAATGTGTGAAGTTAATGTTTCTTGGTGTCTGCTGTTGCCTTTATCTAATATCTGCATTTCACAGCGTGAAGGTCAGCATCTACAAAATTGAAAATCTCTGATTGCATTGCAACGGAAACAGGCGCTCATCTGTCCTAAAGGCAATAGCTGTTCCCTAGAAGAAGAAAAAATGAAAAAAAAATGAAAAATAACCACAAAATGAATTATTTCAAAACCACTTCGATTTCATAACTGTTACTAGGACGAAAGTCTGTCTGCTGAATGCATTACTGATAGTAAACGGCCGTTGTTTAATTTGCTAGAGAAACTTTTCAAGGTGCTTCTGTGTATTGGTAAATTGAAACACATTCTTGCAGTACAGGATTTAAAACTGTTTTTTCAAAAGAAATGTTAGTAATTTGTTGGGGAATACAAAAATTCAAATTTGCCTATAATATAACTGCAGGTAAATTTAGTAACGTTGCCAAGTATTTATGGAGATGGCAGACTCCCTTCAAGGTGTGAGCTGGTCAGGTAATTTCTAGCAGTTCAATTGCACAATGGAAACCCAATGCAATGAATGATAGAGAACAAGTGATTAAAAGCATAATGACTCAATTTGTAGTTATGTGGTCATTTGTTTTAGAAAATAATTGATTTACCTTCGACTGAAAATATTACAGACAATTTCAGGGTTTAGAATTGGCTTGTGTAACGGCCTGTATCTGTCTTCCTTTGAGTTGGTAGGAGTCAGTAGTTTTTCAATCTTGTGGTTTCAGTGTCTGTCATTCTTTTTCTATGATAAATAAATGAAATGCACATGTAGGGGGAAGAGAATTATGACAACTTGAGGGATTTTTTACAGTTTATTGAATATGTAATATTTTTCTTAAATATGATGTAGGTAATACAGTATTGCAGTGTTTAGACTTGATTTTGAAATAAATTAAATAAATTATGGTTGAGACAAGTACATTTAGCAAACCCATCACTGGTACAATACCCTTCATGGCATAAGCCTTCATCTTCCTTTCAAGACATAGATATTTGCTGAAGAAACCCAAGGAAATAAAAGTTCACTTTAAGAAACACTGGTACTCTCAATGGTCTATAAAGAGAGATTTTGATATGGCCTCAAATACAGAACAAGATCAGGTTTTGATAATGGTTTACCAGAAAAAAAAGAAAAAGTATAATTAAATTCTAAGAATGGTTACATCAAATGGTTCCCAGTGGATGGCATTAAGGGCTGTTTTGTGTAAATACTGATATTTTCCCACTGGGAGTGGTGAGAATTGTGGACCAACACCAAGCATTATGGCTAGAAGGGCAAGACATTTAAAATAGCATTTATTAAAAGTAAGTATTTTTAACTTGAATAATATGAAACATGTAGATGAGAAACTAATGGGCCCACCGGGAATGTGCAGATCTGATATACTGTATATATATATATATATATATATCTTATATGTGAATACACAGTGAGAGATACAATGTTTAGTAATGACAAAGGTTTAAAAAGTTATGCAATATTGTTTATTTATTTATCGTGATAATGAAAAGTATAGTGTGTCAACCTAAATGCCCTATGTGAGAACATTGAGTAAAAATAGGTGACAATATCCAGGATATTTGTAGAAAAAATGTGACTTGGGCCCACATTTCTCCAAATGTCATGAAGGCTTCTCTAAGGGATTACATGGGAAGGGAATTTATAAAGTAAAAGGGATAGTTAAAATAGATATAGTAATAAACTCTTACTGAACACAAGTGACACTTTTAGGTGAAATTAGGTATATTTCTCCAGATACTATCTTTGGAGAATAGTTGTTTTTTTATTGTGTTTATGTATTTTTTTATGATTTGATGTTGAAAGGAAATTGGAATAGTTAACAGAGTATGGCAAATGTGTTCCATATTGTTATGTAGAAAGTGTTTCCTTAATGGTTTCTTAACTTTATCTCTGACCTGATTCCTCCTTTGTGCATTCTAAATGTTTTTAGTATATGTGCCCCTATTGCTTGGTCAGTGAATATTACAGAGTGAGGAGACACTGCTGAAAAGTAGTTAAATGGAAGTCTTTCAGGGAGAATGAACAATCGGTGCTCTGACAATGCCTCGTGAAGGGTGTAACATATTGGTTTATCTTCACCTATGTACAGAAAAAGTCAAACCAAACAGAAGCTTTATGACATGATATCGCATCCCAAATTCAATGCAATGCCATTTGTTTATGAATACAGGTTAGAGTGGAATTATATGGAAAACTTGTGCATGTTTTGCCTGTGAGCGTGGTGCTTGTGCTTGAGGTTTTAAGGAATCTAAATCATCAAGGTGTAGACACTGCTATATTTAAAAGCAACATCTCCTACTGCATATAATTATATCTATTAAACATGGGGGAACTAAGGGATAGATCTGACTGGGTACCCGATCTATCAACCCAAAACATATCCATAAACATAACTTGAAACCTTAAATAGAATTCTTGCGCTCACTGTGTTTCAACTACTAAGTCTTCAAAAGAGATAGTTCCCACTTCATTAAACATCAGTGAGTCCAACACAATAATATCAAATATAAATATCTAAACTATATGCATATATTTATAAGGGATGCAGTGATACAGTTTTTTCGGTATCGAGTACCAGTATTTTACTTTCATTACTTGCAAATACATGTACCGATACCGGTGCTTGCGCTGGCATGGAGCCGCCTACCCAAGCAGTTCGGCAGCCTGGCAGCAGTTAATGACATGCCACCCAGCTTCCTGATTGCCCGGGAAGCCGGCTCCATGTTGTTTGTCCAGCTCGATTTTGATTGGCTGGGAAACCAGCTTCACAGCCAATCAGCATGGAGGCGGCTTCCTGGCCAATCAAGAAGCTGGGCGGTAAGTAATGACCCGCCTCCTGGCTTCCTGATTGGCCTGGGAAGCCGGCTCGATGTTGATTGGCTGGAAAGCCGGCTTCAAAGCCAATCAGCAACGAGCCGACTGTTCGGCCGGCTCAGTGCTGATTGGCCGGAAAGCCGGTATCCCGGCCAATCAGCAGTGAGCCTGCTGTTCAGCCGGGTCAATGCTGATTGGCTGGGAAGCCAGCTTCTGGGCCAATCAGGAAGCCGGGAGGCGGGTCATTACTCGCCAGCCAGCTTCCTGATTGCCTGGTAAGCCAGTTCCATGTTCACCTATGGCACTGCCGGTCAGAGGAAATCTTCCTCTCACCGGAAGTTCCTTATCTGGGAAGATATCAGAGCATTTGGGTGAGTATGAGTAGTTAGTTTTGAATGAAATTCGGATGGACATTCAAATTTGTTTGCATTCAGACGCAACCAAATTCAAATGCATCCGAATTTAATGAAATTCATATGACTATACATTTGGAACTAAACAAAATGTACTTGTCTAGTAGGAAATGGCATGAACCGTGGCGGAGTAAACTAACCTCAAGTGAAAGCTTTCATCCATCACAAACTGGCTCACACCGATCAGCTTGCTCCTCCATAGCTAATAGGCTGCACAGCAGAATAACATAAATGTTACATTTCTCAATGTTAGGCAAATTTGGTTTGGTTTGAAAGTTTGCAATGAATTCTGCTACTGCTAACTATAAACATTATCACCTTGCTGATGCTTTTGTTATTTTAAACTATAAACATAGTCCACTCTATTATTTGGCTAAAGCTAGTTACAAACAGTTTATTGCATGATCTGAGCAGCTACAGCTCACTCATGGGAAGATCTGTCTTTGTAAAAAGCAAAAAGATACATGCATGTTATATATGTGTAGTCCCTGTGAGGATTTTCCATGAAATATTCTTAGCTGTAAATATTAATTTCAGGCAAAATGCAATCTAATAAGGCCCTGTTGGTTTTTTACAGATTAACTAGAATCCCTCTTGTAAGAATATCATAAAAGGGTTATTAAGGAATGGTTGTAAAACATCTACTATTATAGGCTAGTAAATGTCAGTATAATCCCAGAAGTGATAAACTCTTTCACACCCAGGGATCATTGAAGCCAATGCCAAATCTAGCATGTATTAGTTAACTTGACTATAACAGAATGGAGTTAGTTTACTAAAGGCAAATAGGCTGTTCACTTTGCAAGGGTATTTTTACTTAGCTTTGTGAATGAAGTAAAGCTCTTCTGATGTCCATCATCTAATTATGTGCACGCAACAATCCATTTTTTTTAATGATTGGATATTCTATGCAAAGTGAATTTTCACCAATTTCACTAAGCTAAGGGAAATTATCCCAGCAAAGTGCAAATTCCCTTGCAGTTAGGAATGCACCGATACCAGTTCAGATACCAGTGCCGATACTTGGCATTTTCATGAGAACTACCATGGTTGCAGAGGTTGCAGCTGGGACTGAGCTCTGACACTCCACCATTGTCCTGAAATCATTAGTCTGTATTGTTTTAGAAAAACTGTCTCGTACTTGTAAGTACTTAGGCAAGTACCAGTACTTGTACTTGCAAAAATGGTATCGGTGCATCCCTATATTTACAAAAACAAAATCATACATTAAAACAGAGATGTACAAATCCCATGAGCTCCATGTGCTCCTTAAAAATGACAGCTGCCTCATAACTTTGGAATTTTTCTCTAGTCTAGTCTTGGAGCTTGAAAAATATCTGTACTTGTACTGAGTCTGGTACTTGGTATCAGTGCATCCATACTTGCAGCCTATTTGCCTTCAGTAAAAAAACAGCCCTAGTTAGTCAATTCCAATCTAATTAATAAACTTTACATTACAAATATAGGATACAATTATAGTGAACACCTTACTTTTCCACAAATATTGATTTAATTTGTACACACAGTAAGCACATTAAAATTTAATTATAACTGTTTATGTATTTGGCAATGTAAAATCTATAATAGGGGAAGAAGTAGCTGATACTGTTTTACCTCTGTTATGTGTCTTTTTAAGTGTTATTGTGACATAGTAATGTATGCAACTCACTGCACATGTTTTGTGACATTTCACATCATTCCTAAACGGAACGGTAATTGCATCAAGCATTTGTGTCATCAAAAGACCGCCAGACTGTCGCAAAAACTAGAAGTTCTCCTGAGCACTTCTTAAAGTATCGCAAGCTGAATACTTCAGGACTATTTAGCTGTGCTCCAGGATGTTCCCAGCAATCTTGCGCCAATTTAGAGACAATTTTAAGACAATTCTCCTTATGAAAGCATTTACAAATGAAACAAAGATAATAAATCTGTCGCTATACGAACTAGAAATCATGGATGTGACAGTTTAAAAGAAGCTGATGATGTGACTTCTGGGCTGAACTCTGGTAACTTCCCCACAGAGTGTTGAGTTAGAGGGGAAGGGAACATAATGTTTTGCAGATTGTGGGGAGAGGTCTGCTTAAAAAGCTTTAGACAGTGTGAAAAGACCAAAGACAAATGCTAGTATGGGCACTGGGGTAGGGGTGAAAGTAGAGATATAGATAATTAGTTAGTATATTATGATGTGCACGCTGCTGAGGAGACAATGGGGGGATTTTATTAATGTGTTTGCACAAATGTTTAGGTGCAAAGACCAAAAAGCCATTCTAACTAACCCAAAAGTTTTATCGCTTTTATGCATCGTTTTTTACATTTTCTTGCAACATATTTATGTGTGTGACTCACTGCACATATTTTATGACATTTTGCATCTGCACTGTATTTGCGTCCAGCATTTGTGACATTAAAAGACCTCCAAACTATTCCACATCCTAAAACTGCTCCTGAGCACAAGATCACAAAGATCATTCACCTTCACATCCTCAAGTCAGCTGAGCACTTTGGGACTATTCAGCTGTCATCCAGGAGGTTCCTGCAAACTTGTGACAATTTAGAGACCGAGACAATTTAGTGACAACTTAGAGACAATTTTGAGACAATTCTTCTTATGAAGGCATTTAAAAATGAAAGATAAACTGGGATAATAAATCTGTCACTATATGTACTAGAAATCAGGGATACAAGAGTTTAAAATATTCTAATGATGCAACCAAATTGATAAATTCCACCCTTGTGTGTTGGGGACACGGACACAGGTGATACAATTGTGTCTCTAACCAGGAAAGTGCTTTAAATGTCTGAGTTATGGATCACACAAAATTAGAAGGCAAAACTCTAGAAGAAGTCGAATTTGAGAGAGATTGAGGGAATGTGCTTCCCTGCTAAATTCAATCCTTATGGCAGAAAATTACAATCTTTAATTATAAAACAGAGAGAACAGGAGTAAAGCTTGCTTTATTTTTTAATTCAACTCAAAAAACTAGAACCGATTTCTCCTTCAATGCTTATGAGCATTGATCAAGGAATCCTCCGCTGTTTCCTTTGTATTCTGACAGAATACACAAATGGTGGCTGCACTGTTCGTTTGAAGATTTTCCAACCGGCTCCTTCGATCAGCTGACTGAGGGATGCTGGCTGGAAGGGTGCCGACAGTGGTACCCACTGTGTAAATTTCAGCTGGTTGATGAAGAACCAGCCGAAATTCGCATAGTGTATGGCCAGCTTTACATTCACTTATTCTGTGATCAGCTGGTCAGGACTAAACACTCAAATCTGTATTCTGCTTAGGGCATCAAAGCTCATTGTACACATTACAATCTGCCCATATAATCTCTGTCTTCTTTAGATATACAAAAACTATGTATTATGAGAAACTATACAATCAATTTAAATTCAGTCAGGCAGGCCCCTATGCTACAAATTGATAGTAGATCTAAAGGAGATTGTAGAGTCAGATTGTAACATGTGTGATTAGCTTAAATGGCCATGGAAAAATCCCCATTAAACAGAGGAAGTGTTGCTTCGTTCCATTTAGTATAACTAACCTTTTAGAGATGTTAAGATAATACAGACAACTGCAGATATAGGAGTCAACAGTGTATGTGTAAAGCAGAGAATTTCATACTGTGGGTACCTTGGGGTCCACAATGGGGTGTACATAAAGCAGAGGTGCTTGAGGTGGGTGTTAACCAAACAGAAAATGCACAATTTAGGTGTAAAACTGTTAGTGGTTAGTGAAGGATGTGCACAACTGCTATGAGAAGACTCAAAAGAAATGTATATAGTAATGTCAACCTGTCATGAACCGGGGCTGTTAAAACCGAGGGATAGTTTAAAAATATATAAATATAGGTTACCTTTAGTAAAGCTGCATGGCATCATGATAAGTAGAGCTATGGTTTGCTGTTTTTATGCAAATATCAACTCTTCCTGTGAAGCATAAGCATTGCCCTGTCCCTCCTAAGCTTCCCTGTTGGACCATGTGGGGAATCTTGGTGGGCAGAAGTGGCCGAGGGCTTGAATTTAAACAGGAATAGTTGAGATTTGTATTTAACCGCAGTTGCCTATATTTCCAGATCTACTAATTGTTAGGACATGCAGTTCTCACTAAAGGTAACCTTTGCTTATGCATTATTCTTAATATGCTCCATTTGTCACAGGTTTACTTTAAAGTGGACCTTGCAGTAAATTGCCCTGTTAATATAATTGCAAACGAGTTAGAAAAACGTAAGATTATACACTTGCCTTACCCCGTCTTCTGCCCATGGCGCCCAGGTGAGGAAGTCACATTCATTTCGGCAAGATTCTGGGAACAATGCACTCTTGCACTGTACTGCAATGTCTTCTCATGAGATTTGTTCTCATTGTTTTCCTTACAAATACATTTGTCAAGTACTATCATGAAGTAATTTTTACAGGGGGATGGGGTCTGGATCTAATAAATGGACCTTACATTTTATTGCAAGGTTTGCTTTAAGACATAATATTCTCAAGACATAGCAAAAGTAGAATATTGAGAAATGATTGCTCTGTTGTTTATGTAAATAAAAGTATTGACTTCTTCAAATTAGAGACTTTGTTCAAATATTTTATGTTGTGTAGACGTTTCACCAACCTTGGAATTGATTTTATCAAGGCTTGGCAGACTTACTGTAAGTATGTAAAAATAAGCTATTGCCTGTAACATAATGCATTAGCATATAATTAAGAAACATGAAATGCCTATAAATCAACACTTTCCTGTTGCCCAATTGATATTTATTAGAAAGAAACAATGAATATTATTCTTGTTTTTCTGCACTTTATATTTTCTTTTTTGAATTTGTAAAATGAATCAAACATGAGAAACATCACTCAGTAATCTTTGTGCTTAATTTCTGCATTGAAATACAAACTGCGGTTTTATGAAAATGTTACATAGCAAAGTTGAATCATTAAATCTATAACTTTTTGAAACCAAATTTTGTTCAATATATGGCAATTGAAAGTGAAGGTTTAGAGCTATGAAAAAAATAATTTGATGTTTGATTATATTCATTTTTAAAAATCTGCGTTTGACAAATAGTATTATGCAAATCACACAGTCTGGGCTATGATAAGGAGCTTCAGCACCCTCACTCCCAAAAAATAAAAATCGAATAGAATAGAAACACTGCTGCCACATCCTATTTAGCAATACCTTGAATTTTATTATAGGATGTAGGGGAGATGTACAGACATGTGATGCCCATCACTCGATACACCAAGCAGACTGTTGCAGACACCCTAGTCATCTGATATATATGTGCATATTTGAGCAATTCAAGAGTACATTTGTATGTCAGAAGGGTTGTGCCTGCACACGCAATTACCCTTTAGTATCTATAACTATCTTAAAATGAACAAGCCACCCCTGTGTAAGAATCTGAATGGTTAAAATAGACTCATTAAAAGTCACAATTTACATTAATCAATAGGGCACATGTTAATATCACCAAATAATAATAATATATATTAGTGTGAAAAAGCACTTCTTGTTGCTCCGAGCTCCATCTTGTCATTTACTGCCCAGGCAAAGATCGCATAATTTGCCAGATGTAGCTGAGTACAAAGTGCACAGCGTTCACATCATTAGAGACCACTGACCATCTACTATGTTCAAGCAGGCCTAATCAGAGAGTTAAGAGTATCAAAGCAAAAGCTGTATATGTATTGAGCAAAATTGACTGCCCCCATGTATATGTACACCTATAATTATAAACTATGAACAAAAATAGGCTGATAATTGGAAACTTCCTGATCACTTTCACGTTGTGTATGTTAGGACGAATGTCTGATTTACAGTAGGCTGTAAAAACAGTTTTTAACCAGGTTGTTGAATTTGTCGCCTGGAGCTCTCCGTAGTGCTGAAACTGTGTATGTGCATGCTCTATAGCAGGGGTGCCCACAATTTTTCTACTTTTCAAATGACGAGCTCAATGAGATCTACCAATGAAAAAAAACACCTTTATTTAAAAAACAAGCACATAAAAATCGTTAATGGGACTGATGCCTCTCTCTCTCGTGCGCACTTTCTTTCTCCTCACTCTCTCCCCTGTCTCTCTCTCTGCTGTCTCTCTCTGTGGGCCAGTTCACACCACAAAGTCTGCGTTCCAGAGCGTTTGGCCTGCGTTCAGGGGTGGGAGGGGCAATGGCAATTCAGCCATGCCCCCCGCCTGGAACACTCTGGACTTTGTTGTGTGACCCGCACCTCTCTATTGGCAGTCTCTTCTCTCTCTCTCTCTCTCCTGATGCTCTCTCTCCTTGCTCTCTCTCGTGTCTCTTCTCTCTCTCTCTTTTCTTTCTCTCTGCGGTCTTTTCTCTGGAGTCTCCTCTCTCTGCTGTTTGTTCTCTCTCTCTCTGCTGTCTCTCTTCTCTCTCTCTCTCTCTCTGCTCTCTCCTCTCTCTCTCTCTCTGCTCTCTCTTCTCTCTCTCTCCTGGCTGTCTTTCCTTACCTGCTCCGCAGCAGCTTCCCAGGTCTCCTCATGTGCGCTGTCCTGTCCTCCCACGGTGCTCGTGTGGCCACATGTGGCTGGCGCTGCACACGGGTAGAGGTGTCCCGCTGCTTCCTGTCTGCAGCATCTGACACATTCAGCTGCACTAGCAATAAGGGAGGGAGCTCAGGTCAATGAGCTGATCGCGACCGACCTAATGGGCACCCTTGCTTTTTAGGATAAGTCCACCTTAAAACAAAGTTAGTTTATCCTTTTTGCCCCTTTCCCTTTGCCTACCTTACTCTACCCTCACATTTTTATGATGCAGAATATTAGTGCAACTCTAAAATTGCAGTAAAAATAACACTTACGTTAATTTTAGTGCACAAAAACACAATAATGCAAATGTTTTTGTAAAATATAAAAGATGTGGTTGTCTTGAGTAAATAGATACCCAACATGCTAAACTTAAAAATTGTGTGCACCTGTGAAATAGCGTCAAAATACAGTACCCTTAATTATACATAGGTGATGCTTCAAAAGCCTGTACAGGTCATCAGTTTAGAGTTAACTGTGAATATGGTCCCTACTATTTTTGCTGTTACTCTTGTGCATGGGGTGATACCTAACATGTTTAGCGCAATGATTGTTTTCATACATAGGCCACCTAATGCATGTTTATGTTACAATGCGCACATTTGCAGGGGTGGGGGACTTAAACATTGGTTTTTGTATTTTAAAATGTATTTTATTTTATTTTATTTTTTTGAAATAATATTTGTTCTTTCTTCATTGCTATCACATAGGGGGGCTCAGGTTCTCTTTAAGGTGACATTAGGGGTCTATTAGACTGCAAGTGTCACCTTTCCACTGCAAGGGAGTTACTTAAGTTTGAATTGTGCTTGAATGGCTTCTTCCCCTGCTTCTCTAGATGGGGAATGACAGCGGATGACATCACTTCCAGCTCCATTCAGCGGGGAGGAGATCGGCGAATCGATGTTCACCAGTCTCTCTACCTTGCCACACTCGTGATGCTAGTCCCGGGCTTCACTGCCCCCCCTGTTGGGGGTGTTGGATGGGGGGCACTTTGAACTGGCTCCTGGAAGCAATCTGGTGGCAGCTCCGCCACTAGAATAACTTCCAGTGTAAAGCTGACCATTGGCTTTGCACAGGTAAACAGAGTCCCACTGGCTATAGCCACCGTGAGTCTGTTCAGAGGGGCCCACTTCCAGTGAAGTTCGGCATAAGTTTTTGGCAGCTACAGGGTTAAAGGACATTTAAACTTGTTATAAGGTACACCTTACATATGGTGGCTGCATTTGTTTTTTTTATGCAAGTGCCAAAAATATTCTGTTGATCCTGCTGGAAATCCTGTGTAATTGTGCACTGAACTGATATTGCAAACAGTGTTATGAGCTTTCCCAGCTATCTTCTGTGAACCACAACGTAATCTCTTTTTCTTCTCTCTTCTTCTCTTCTCTAGTTCCTCGGTTTCTCTATTCTCTGTATACTGCCTTGTCTCTTTCTCTTCCTTCCTCTCAATTCTTTCTCCCCACTTCTAACAATGTCAACTCTATGTGTGCATATTCGATCTGTACCACCATTAATAGTCGTATTGAAAGTTGTTATTTAATACTATTTAGATTCTCACTTACTGTTTGCTTTAATTATTAGTCATCAGTCTTGGGACAGTTTGAAGAACAGAGACTGTTTAATTTACATGGCCTACAATCTTCTTTTTGAATATCCTTCTTTTTGGATATTTTTGAATATCCTTGATATTGTATACTTTTGCTGTTCTATTCAATAAAAAAAAGAAATGTTTATTATATGTAATGCTAGTTTCAGATCCACAATTAACTTGTTCTTTATATTCTTTTTCATTTACTTTTTCAAATCAAAAAGTCTACTGCAACAGATTTAGCAACAGAGTGGCGCAAACCTTGGGTCTCCTGCTATGTTATTACCTGCTCAAATTCATCAGATGTACACTTAGTGACACTAAACTCAGGAATTAAATCTTAAAAATACATTCAAGTACACTAACTTTAACAAACATATATCTAATTTGTGCATCACTCGCTGTAGATCCTCAAATAATCTCTGAATGTGTCCTGACAGTGTCCTTCCTTCTGGAGGGTGGCTACTTTTCTTCCCCATGGTCCCTATGTGTGTTGTAAAGTAGCTACCGCTCCAAGCTCACTCCCGTGATGGGCTACAATCTCATGTTTAGTTTACTAAATGTATATATTCATATTTATTCTGATACTCATCAATAATGAATGCAGTGACTGTGCTTTCAAAAATATCCATGTTAGTTTTCTGTATTTAAAATGCTTTTACATTTGTAATGCTCTTCGTTAAAAATATTCACTTTTGTAGTGTTATTTTGCTTCTGCACTTGTATTTATAAATTTTCTGTCGCCATGCATTGCCAAATATATTTGTGTTTCCAGGGCATACTTGAAATTAGATTAATCTTAATGTTTTCCTTCCCAGTAAAACATTTTTTTATAGACAAGTAAATAAAGCACTTGAAAGAATACTTCTTACTGAAATGATCAGAGGCTTGATTTAAAAAGGAAAATTGTGTTGTGTGTATGCTGTAAATTGTACTTATGAACAGAAAAATCCTAGAGCATTAAACATCTTCTCTACATAGGGAAATTATTTGCAATATCATATATCTAAGTCTAAAATGTAAAAAATATGCCTGTAGCATTAAATACAGAAGCAGATACAATTGGATTATGTCTGCTGTACAAAATAACCAAAAGCCACGCAGTCCATTGTCTTGATCCCTTGCCCTAAGCACTGAATGCCGTATCTCACTTTATGATTATATGAAAATAGGCTTTCCATCTCATTCCTTTAAAACCATATTGTTTCATACAAAATAATTAACCCAAACCACTAACAAATTATACTACCATAGAAACCTAAACTACTGTATACTATAATTATTGTACACAAAATAAATCTGGACATATTACATGTGTGGATATTGAAACATGAGTCTCATGAAGTCCAGGGGCCCATCTATATGTACCTTTATGATTTATGGAATGAGAATAAGAACCCTGCCCTATGTTTTAATCTGCACCCGCCTTCCTGGTGGCCACTGCTTCAAGCCTTGTTACTCTCCCTCAGTGCATTCCTGAATGCTGCAGAAATGCTCCCTTTTGATAATGCAGTTTTAGTTTGTAACAAGGGTACAAGGTGACGCAGAAAGGATAGATGCATTTATAGCAGTTGTTTACATACAATCTGATTTTATTTATTCTAATTAGGAATTTTTTAGTCAGGTAAATATAAATTAAGGAATAAGCACAAAGAAAAGCACCTCCCTTGTGAATGTAAACCAGCCATGGAGGACTACAAATCCCATCAGTGCATTTTGTGCAGCTCCGGGGTACCGGCCTGATGTCTCCAGAGAAGGATCTCAGGAGGGCTGTGTGGGTTCTCAGGTGGCTGTGCAGGGTCTCAGGAGGCTGTGAAGGGTCTCAGGTGGCTGTGCAGGATCTCAGATGTTTGTACAAGGTCTCAGGAGGCTGTGCAGGGACTCAGGAAGCTGTGCAGGGCCAGTTTCGGTGCTTAGTATCGGGCCATTTTCACAAGTATTTATGAATACAATTAAAAGGATCTGCTAGATGTGAATGATGTAATAATTTATAATATTTCCCATAAACTACCTAATATGCATGGACCTCAGTAAATACGATTAACAAATCGAAATACTGATCTATAAATAACAGTGCATAAAGTGTAATTACCCAATTCATATAAATCAGCAATTAGCATTACCAAACCTGTGCTAATCATTCAAATCGCTATTCAAAATACCTTAATTGCTCTTATAATTCATGATTGTATATTCTCAGTAACACAATTCACGGCCAGATCCTTCGGCAGCTTTGTGAATAGACCCCTATGAATCAGACTGATGAAGACAAATGGTAATTCAGCCCAAAGCAGAAACATGCAGTATCCGAAGGAGTGCAATACAAATAAGAAAGGATGAATGGCCACATAGGTTGTTGTCCACTGTTTCATCAGGACTTGCTTGCATCCGATTCTTAAAGAGGTGAAGTTACTTTTTATGAAACAGGACTTTGACTGCACCAGTTTTCTTTCTACAGAGCATTTCTAAATACCATAACTTACAATGACTAGTGCCCAGTACGTGCTATAAATTTGATGGTTAAAGCCCAACTCAAGCCAAAGCTCTTTATTTTGTTAAAAAATAATAAAAGAGCCTTGCTAAAGATTTTTGCTCTGTCTCCCTATTGGCGAGATTCCTGTCAGAAAAGAAAGTGATGAGAAATGTTTCCAAGGGAGACACATACAAAAGCACATTCTTATTAGAGAGCATTCAAACTTTTGACAATGTTTTAACTATGGTCTATGCCTTCCCTTCCCGGACATGATGACACACTCTATGTGGTAGAGAAGCTAGAGCAGAGACACTTAGACAAACAGCTCTCCATCCAGGGCATGAACAAACAGACTAATCTGCTGGACTTAGAGCTATGCCCTTGCTTTAAAGTCCACAAAAAAGATTAGCAGGGTTATTCACAAAAGGGAGAAGAGTTTGGAGAAGGCAGGAGAAGTGAACAATCTAGGTCAAAATAGCTGAACTGGAAAGTGAGCTGAATTGGAGAATTTTTCCAAATCAGCCATTTTGGCCTAATCGTTCACTTCTCCTGTCTTCTCCAAACTCTTCACCCTTTTGTGAATAACCTTATAGGTGTGCACAAAAGAGAGCTGAACTGCAGTGGTGTCTCACAACCAGCAGTTGGCAAAGGTTCAGGGTTGATCAATACACTCCATTTCTTATTTAGGCATCATCATAAGGACAGGGAAAGTGAGGGAAAGTCACCCCAATATGGACATACACAAAAAAATTGTCAAACATGTTAACTCTTTCCCATTATTTACAAAACCGACCAAATGGCTAGTTAAGCTTTATTGTGACCTTTGTTTCTTAAAATAGTGTTCAAGGTTGAACTTTTACTTAATTAAAAAGCTGACCCATTATTCAGTTCCTTCATTCATCAATTTGTAACCAAAGCACAGTCTTTGTCCTGCTGTATGTTATAGTGCCTTGGAGAACAAAGTCAATGCTAGCCAGATGCCCCGGAGGTTACTTTATAGAAAGTATAAAGTAAACCTTGCTTAATCAAGATTTCAGTATATGTTTGTAATAGAAAAAAACCTTTAAATAAATATTCTGGACTTAACACCACATTATCATCATAATACACTGGATATACAATATATAAACTTCATTCAAGACAAGATTTATCTCAAACAGCATGGATTACTGTTGCTAAGACATGGTTTACCACAATGCATTGGCTGTTGCAGTGCTAACTTTTGGAGAACAATGAAAAATCATGTTTTTTTTGTTTGGTTTTTTTACAGATAAAAAATACAACTGCTATAGAATTTTAAATCTAATAGTTAATAATGGTGGAGAGGTCAAGGATAACTAGGTTGAACCATCAAGACAGGAATTCAGTTGCTGTATTTATTGTCTGTGCTATGTAGGAGTGTAATTGAATGGCAGTAAATAAAAATCATTAGGTGAAGATTAAGTATTCATAATGAACAATACATTAGGGTTTTTTTTAGCAACTAAAGCACAATAGTAGCAAGGTTATATGTTTTAAAGAATAATACTTGTATTGTAAAAATGTGATTCAATTTTTTTTAAAGGAAGACAAAAATCAAAAGCAAAACCTGTTGTACAAAAGGTAATTGATTACATGTTACTTCATTGGTCAAATTAAGTCATAAAACTAGGAACAAAATTAAAATTTAGCAATGATATAAGACTAAGTATTCTCTTTGACTTTTTTAAATGATATTTTATCACTAGCACCAGTTCAAGTTATTGTGAGAAAAAAACAAAAGAAGAATAGAAAGCAAATGAACCAGAGCAGGGATACATTTGTATGGTATTCTTGCATCACGGGCCTGCATCCCTGAACCTATTGTGCACAAATATTCAATGCGTATGGTGCTGTGCACATTGAATACCCAAATAATGCTGCTTTTGGGCCTGTAGTTCCAATCCAGAATCCTATACAGAATACAAGCCTCCATTTTGGAGCATACATAGCAAAGAATTAATTGGAAGCTGGTTCACTAGGAGGCAGCCCAACATCCTTAAAGGCACAGGGACACACAAGGAAATCTACAGATCATTCCATGTGCACCTTGCTTTAAAGCTGCTTATAAATTGAAGTGCATTTGCCATTTATTCTGCTTGTTGGATTTTGTGCGGGGACACACTCGGGGCTTCAGCTGCTGTTGTGATGTGCGGAGTTCCTGGTGTGTCCCTGTGCCTTTAAGGAGGTTGGACTGCCTCATGGCGAACCTGCACCCAATTCATCCTTTGCTATATATGCTGCAAAATGGAGGCTCTCATAAATTAGAGTTAGGACCACACTACACAGAGGGGCTTGATGAGGCAGTGTGGCATTCACATATACTGCCAGGAGATGTACAACTAAAACCTCTGTTTTTAACCTTAGTAGTTAGACAGTGTTTTTTTGCAGGCTGGCTGGTGAGTGTGCTGGGAAACCTTTTGCTGTTGTACTTGTAAAGCCCTTCCATGTGCACCTTGCTTTAAAGCAGGTCATGAATTGATGAGTGTGTTTGCCATTCATTTTGCTTTTTAAATCAGCCCTCCTTACCTCCTCCTGAATACAAAAAAAGTTGGAAAGCAATGCTGACCTTTTACATGGTCCAGCATTATTCTCCAGTCATCCTTTTCTGTACTCTAATGCCAGTCCCCTTCCAGGTGAAATGATGGTGGGTATCAAACAATCCACCACCTTTGAGCCCAGGGACTCATGAACACACCCCTGGGGGTATGTCATCATGTTTTCCTGGGTTCACAGTACAATTCTGTAGAGAATGGTGCCATCGCGCTTCTTTCACAATTGAAAACCACTCACCACAGTAGAAGACACCTGACTGGACAGAATAATCTAGGCAAAAAGTATGTATCCTGAAAACGTTTAAAAATTACATGTTGGGTGGTGCTACAGGGGTAAGGGGGGGGCGGAGTAGGATTGAGCTATACACTTCCATTAACTTCTAAACTAATAGCTTCTAAGATTCTTCCTGTAAGCAGAGCACTCCACCAACTTTAAAGTATTAGTAGGGAAGGGTTATAATCTGTTTAAATTTTTACTATCCAAGGCTCCTTTAGAGAGATTTTCGCTTAATTACCGTCATGGTAACAACAGCTTTACCAGGCAGGAAATAAGGGAAAATCTGCAACAGTTAAATGGG
This sequence comes from Nanorana parkeri, assembly GCF_000935625.1. NCBI lineage: Eukaryota > Metazoa > Chordata > Amphibia > Anura > Dicroglossidae > Nanorana > Nanorana parkeri. The sequence goes on along the minus strand of NW_017306402.1, from coordinate 466,176 downwards.
CAGCAATAAAAAGCTGATAGGGGTTCTGTATCATTGGTGGAGATTTCCTCTCACTTCCTGTCTAGATCTCAGATAGCAATGAAGACCTAATTGGGGGTGTAATCCTTCCCCAATGTATCTAATAAACATTGTTTGGGCCACACTTAGGCTTTAACTCATGAGAACTGATGTACTTAACACTTTTTTGTAAGATCCTGTGGGAAATGCAATCTTGCACAAAAGTTGGAGAGCACATCATGATTTCCCCCCTTCCCATACCTTTGTTGTTGCTAGCCTGCTGATAAATTACAAAAGAAATAGACAGAACAAACCGATAAACAGATTGCAATAGAAGAAAGTAATTAGGTATTGAAAATTAAACATATCTTTGCAGAGGATACATTGAATGTTTAATCACACACTTGACTAGTGAGATCAAGCACTCAGGAAAATGTTTGCAGAGCTTTGATAGTCTATTTTGTGTACAAAATAAGCTTTTGAAATAGATTGAATATTTATAGAAATCAAGAGTAGTATTTGCATCCATTTGAATTGTAGGATTTATTAGCATGAATAATAAATAACTCAGCACACACTGTGTGTGTGGATGGTTGATTTGCCAAGTTTTGTGCATTTTTGTTGTAGAAGCAGTAACACAGTTAGGGTATGTGAGAATGTTGACATGTGACATTGACATATGTGACATGTTGCATGGAGAATAGAAAGGTTTCTGTTAAAACATGTAAACATTAATATACATATTAAAATCACATTTCAGGTATATTGGAATTAATATTTGAAAATATTGCTTTAGCATGCTGGAGAAAACATATTTGCAAGGGATGGTCCATTTGGTATGCCAGAGTACAGGACATACAATACTTTTGCTGCACCATCAAGACATGAAAAATTGTAAGCCATTTGTTTCAGGGCTTGCAATACTATACTTTTTTCCTGGCTCCTGACTATTAGTAATTACAGTCACTGTAATTGAATATAGCAGTTGGTCATGCCTCTAATTGATAATGTTCTCCGACCTAACACAAGATTATATACTGGCCTAAGCGGCTAGCCACTATACTTAAAGAAAATGTGTCACTTTGCACATTCAGTGTAAAGACTCAAGTTCTCTTACAAGTGGAACTGAACTCCTTAAGTATGGAATTGCTATGTGATAGGGAACATCTATAAGTGTTAATTGTGCCCAAGCAGTAACCTGAAGAATGTACATTGTGTCCTGAATATCTACTGAAAAATAACAGTGTTCTTCCGGGTATGTGTGCATGCCTAGGTACTCCTTTGTGTACAGCATTATGGCTGTAAATATACAAACTGAGATTTAGATTGCTAACAAACCCTAGCATTTTAATAGAAATTACAGCATTTTACCTCAGCACTTACCTTGACTTCTGCTTCTTGATCTTTAAAAGCTTGGCCTTCTTCCCTGCCATATGCTTTCTGTTCTTGGGTGGCTCTATTGCTTTGTATGGTACTATGGAGTCACCCTTTCATGCATGCTACTGGTAGAGAGACTCCAATACTGACATGAACAGACAGCCAGAGAGGACTCGAAAGGGCACCTATGCCCAGTGGTGCTTGGAATTCTGTGAGTTGTAGTCTCAGGAAAGGGAGTAGGGGCGCTTTCTGTGCAATAGCAAGCGCACACTTCCCAACCATAAGCTTGGAGCAAGCTGGAGGCCAGCGTTTCTGAAAATGCTGATTAGTGTGTGTTTTTGTATGTGATCCCTGAATCTACCTTACACATCGTAAGCTGATGTTCAGTGCGTATAGCGAAGTCATAGTTTATGCCTTCTGCTTTGTAAAGGGCACTATGGAATGCACATTTTACCAAAAAACTGTGTATCTGCATATATTTGACAAGTAAATCCAAAGTTTTACCGATTTGATCTATCAATTCCCTGTCACAGAGGGGAACGCAGCCAGGTACGCCTAGGTGAAAAAGATGATAAAGGGTGTAGTCAGGCATAAAAAGGAAGAAAAATCCCCCCTCCCAACGTTTTATATTGTGGGGTTGCAGGGTGGGTGCATGGGGTTGGCTATTTCAGGGAGCTAAAGTAGACCTTGGCACTGAAGTTTTGTTTATAAAACCTATCTCCGTGTAAGGATAGCCCCACTGTAAGGGTAGTTTTTTTTTTTTTTTCTATCTGGAGATAGGTGTTAAGAGAGGTTAGATGGGTTAGACCCAAAAACATTACAGAAAATCTAATTTTTATTTTAGCCACACCACAGCTCAATCAGTGTACATTCAGACTCTGGAGTGTTCATCCCATAGCAAACCACATTTGTGAATACATTCCGTGAGTATATGCTGTAGCCTGCATGCATTTTTCCACATGTATCACAGGGTCATAGTAAATTCTGTGAGTATATGTGTTGCTTGTCCGTGTGCAATCAATGCGCTGGTACATATTGCATATCCCTTTTGTAGATCAGACCAAATGATCGCAGAGGTCCACGTGAACACAGAATATGAAAACTTCAACATCAAGGCCCTAGTTTCTCTTAGTGTAAGGGAAGAGCGCTAATCATACACTAAGCCACTCTGCTGCTCTTATCCATCCATACATCATTACAAAATAAACTAGGTGTACAAAATATTTTTTGTTAAAGTGTTTAAACCTTTGTGCCTTTGATAAAACAATTAAAACTAAAATACATAAATAAATAAAAACGCTATACGGCTATTAACATATATCTGTACAGAAGTGTTTCATTTGGGAACAATCCCTGCTAATGCAGAGTGTAGCTGTATGAGACTGGAAACCTATTTTGTGTTATTATATACATAAACTATGTTTATTCAGTAAATGTGAAAATGTGTGTATGGGATGGCACACTCCACTGGGTAGTGATATATAAATCCAGAGAACAAATAATAGGAATAATTTGCTTGCATGAAATATGTAACAACTGCGGAATTGCAATTTAGCTAGTGAATTCTTCAGGAAGTATGCGGGTGTATTGCATATTACATGATACTGTATATATCAGATTACAAATCTCAACTCCTAGTTGGGTCACATAGTGGAAAGGAAATATTATATATTTCACTGTATTTTATCTGCTGCAGTTATAAATATTTATGTATACTTACATTAGTGCAATGTGGCCCAATAGAAGTATACATATTTTATACCTGGTAGGGCCACAGGGATGTATTTTTTTGATACATATCTAATATTAGACCTAGTGATATCATCACTGGGCTCATTACTTTTCTATGCAATGCAGGCAGATCATGGCTGATGGAAGGGGCCATCAGTGTCCTGCACATAATTTCTTGAAAACAGGACACTGTAGTAATGCCCACCTGTGATGCTGAATCTCCATGATTAAAACAACTGAAATCTTGATACCTTTACTGATATCACAGTATTAGCTGTTATTTCTTGCTTTACGTTGTATGTAACAAAGTGCCGTCTGCACCCCACGGGGTCAGACTAAAATGTCTTATTGTATTTTTCTTATTCATAAAATTCAAATAAAGACTATTTGCTAAAAAAAAAACAACTGAAATCTAATAAATGAAAAGGATGGGCTTGGGAGGAAAAAGTTAGGTGATGCTGGATGTCCTTTAGCTGGGAAATGAGGCGGGCTCTATCTGAATTGCTGCAGCTTCTAATGCACACTGTGAAAAGCCTATATTGTTGACTGAAATCAGTAAGCAATTTCAGGAGAGGAGACTGTAAAACTGTGAAAGAGTTCCACTCATTTTGCTAACTGAAGCAACACTTGAATTATCTCCTAACACCACTGGTGGGTTCTACATATGGGTTCTGAGTCCCATCGGATTGTAAAACTAATTTTACAAACTGATTTTTTTATGAAGAGACAGAGGATGGAGATTTTTCTTCCCTTTCTAGGTGTTTTTATTGAAAACAGGTAGCTGAGAGGGTCTGAGGGAAAGCAGAGAACCGCATCTTATGTGATCTCTACGAATACCATACAATGGTACAATGACACAAGATGTGTTGGATCGGCTGAGTCGAACTCCTTCTGCACTTCGGGTCAGCATGTTCGGCTGATCCGAATCCACACGAAGCAAGCCGATGTACGGCTGATTTCAGCCGATATACGGCTGAAATCAGCCGTACCAGCCTGAAGTGAATAGCCGAACAGGGTTCGGCTCACTTCACTTCTGATCGGTCATTCACTCGGCTGCCCTCGGCAGCTTTGTGAATAGACCCCTGTATGTCTTAGGGAACTAAAAATGTCACAAACATTTGCTACAGACTTGCAATAGTTCTCATATATCTGCACTACTGAGCACATCAGCACAATCTGGGTTGAATTCTTGATTGCACAGATCAATTTGGATGCATGAACTGTGTGACTTAGCCAGTGAGCTGCAGTCACTGTTCCGGTTTTCTGACAGTGGAAGGCACCAGATGGAGGATGGAGTGGATGATGGAATTTGTTAGATTTCTTTTGAGTAAATTAAATCTATTACTGCATGGTCAGCTTAAGGGACTTCTGGAAGCTTCTGAAAAATAATTAAATATGCATGCAAGCAGCTATAGGGAGTACCATACAAGTATATATAAAATCAAAACATTTTTTAATATCCCCTTCCTCGCTGGGAAAATTTCCCTTCTCTATTTGTCCTGGTGATCTTGGTGATCAGTACAGTGATGTAAAATCCAAAAAGTTACAGTTGTCAATGGATCAGGATGGGCAGTGAAATCCTCCATTGAGGTAACCTGTTCTGGTAACAATTGGGGATTTTCTTCACTTTAAAAAGATGTCCCCTTATTACTTCTCTGAGTAGAAAGAACATGAAGGGACGTCTCCTCAATAGTATACAGTGGTAAAAATTGTCACCAGCACACCAAAGAGATTTACAGCAAAAAGTCCTTTAATGACAAATTGCCATTCAGTACAAACGCTTTCGGGGTCTCAAAAGTACCCCTTCATCAGGCTCAGAATGCCGATTCTGAGCCTGATGAAGGGGTATTTTTGAGACCCTGAAAGCGCTTGTACTAAATGGCAATTTGTCATTAGAGGACTTTTTGCTGTAAATCTCTTTGGTGTGCTGGTGACAATTTCTACTACTTCTACATTGTTCACTGTGCCGTCCGTGGTCGCTACAAGCACCCACCTGCTCTGCAGGTTTTTTCCTTCCGGTAAGGAGTGCAGCTGGTCTCCTACTATTTTGTACTCAATAGTATACAGACACAGCTTTTCATTATTCAATTTAATAATTTTCCTAAAATATAGCTATTAAAAATACCCCTGGATAAATGAATGCAAGCAAAAGGTCAAAACTCAGGTTTTCTGTTTTTATTGAAGACAGCTAATTCAAAAAGGCCTAAAGTCACAGACATGTATGGGTGTAACAAGTGAATTGGTGCTGCAAACTAATGTATATTCAAATATATCAAGTACATTCAGTGATTTTTGATGGAATGAACAAAGTGTATATGTAGTAGCCCCCTCCTCTAAAACAAGGGTAGGCAACCTCGGCATTCCAGTTGTTGTGGAACTACAAGACCCATGAGGCATTCCAACACAACAGTCACAGGCATGTTTCCCAGAGGCAGAGGCATGATGGGATTTAAGGGCACATTAGCTAGTGTTATGCTGTGGTGGGCAATAATATACACCACAGTAAGACCCTATTGATAACAGAAACCTAGTGAATCAGAAGCATATCATGTCAGATCCTGTTGTTGCAGAGCTCCTAGTTAGCACATGAATTGATTGGCTCCATGTGCTGCTTCTTCTTCTCACAGCTGTACAGAGGGTGCATGAGTATGACACAAAGTCAGATTTAGGTATCTGATACATAGAAATAGGGATGCACTGATACCAGTTCAGATACCAGTGCCGATACTTGGCATTTTCATGAGAACTACCAGGGTTGCAGCTGGGACCTGGCTCTGGCGCTCCACCACTGTCCTTAAATCATTAGTCGATATTGTTTTAGAAAAACTGTCACATGACAATAAACAAAAATGTATCAGTACTCATACTTGTAAGTACTTAGGCAAGTATCAGTATTTGTACTCGCAAAAATTGTATCGGTGCATCACTTTATATATATTTATAAAAACAAAATCATACATTAAAACAGAGATGTACAAATCCCATCAGCTCCGTGTGCTCCTTACAAATGACAGCTGCCTCCTAACTTTTTACTTTTTCTCTAGTCTAGTCTTGGAGCTCGAAAAGTATCTGTACTTGTACTTGTACCGAGTACAGTATTTGGTATCGATGCATCCCTACATAGAAACATAGACGGGTGACATAAAAAATGTGTTTAATGATGTATTAATGAAAAGAGAGCTACATTTGTTTTAGATTTGTTAGAGTAGGGACTAGTTAAAACCTCTTGTCAGGTTTTTTGTTATTGTCCATGTCCCACTGGGGAGATTTCCCTTGACTTCCTGTCATGCAGACCCAGCAGGAAGTTATATCAATCTCCGCCAAAGTAAAAGAAAATCATCCGAACATAAAGCCTTAATCTCCTGATCAAGTTAGAGCTATACATCTTATGATTTCCCATTACTTTCTGTCCTGGTGATAGCGATCATCAGGACATGTAAAGCTAACAATATGATGTCTGCAGCCCTCCCAGTAAACTATGTACATACAAATCTAATTGCCCATGTATCCCGTGAATCTCCATGTAAATCAACACATATATTTATAAATAGCAATCAACAACATAAAAAATGAAATAAAAATACACAATAAACCACAGTCTTTACAGGGACCACAAACACAGCAGGCCCTATACACCCTGAATAGTTAACAATCATGTGCTATAAAGTGCTACTGTGCCCAGTAATAATACAAATATCCAAGACCAGAATCATAGGGGTCTATTCACAAAGCTGCCGAGGGCAGCCGAGTGAATGACCGATCAGAAGTGAAGTGAGCCGAACCCTGTTGGGCTATTCACTTCAGGCTGGTACGGCTGATTTCAGCCGTATATCGGCTGAAATCAGCCGTACATCGGCTTGCTTCGTGTGGATTCGGATCAGCCGAACATGCTGAGCATGTTCGGCTGATCCGAATCCACACGAAGCAAGCCGATGTACGGCTGATTTCAGCCGTATATCGGCTGAAATCAGCCGTACATCGGCTTGCTTCGTGTGGATTCGGATCAGCCGAACATGCTGAGCATGTTCGGCTGATCCGAATCCACACGAAGCAAGCCGATGTACGGCTGATTTCAGCCGTATATCGGCTGAAATCAGCCGTACATCGGCTTGCTTCGTGTGGATTCGGATCAGCCGAACATGCTGAGCATGTTCGGCTGATCCGAATCCACACGAAGCAAGCCGATGTACGGCTGATTTCAGCCGTATATCGGCTGAAATCAGCCGTACATCGGCTTGCTTCGTGTGGATTCGGATCAGCCGAACATGCTGAGCATGTTCGGCTGATCCGAATCCACACGAAGCAAGCCGATGTACGGCTGATTTCAGCCGTATATCGGCTGAAATCAGCCGTACCAGCCTGAAGTGAATAGCCCAACAGGGTTCGGCTCACTTCACTTCTGATCGGTCATTCACTCGGCTGCCCTCGGCAGCTTTGTGAATAGACCCCACAGTAGACTCCTCCATCCTGCTTTACATGCCTACCCACAGGTCTACCCATCTTTTCTTATTGCCAAGTAGGAGGAGCTGTGTCATCAGACACAACCCATATAAAGGAATTGCATTGGACAGAGATTGCCTTTGTTAAGCTGAATTCCAGAAAAAAAACTCCCAATCCTACCCCCACAGTAAAAGAGTTAAATGCCCCTTTAGGTCTAGGGTACCCCGGAAAAGGAGTTTTTCTTCCCTGCTCCTGCAGGCTCCAAGGCCGTCATATACAGCCTCTTCTCCCCTTCACTTTGGAGGTCAGAAGCCCTCTGGTGTTATAATGTACAGTGTAGGGCCCATAGCCTTGTAATATACATGAGGATGCTGATGGACAGTCCACAAGCCAGAGCACAGAGAAGATACAGTCAGCGCCCACTGCTTAGGGAAAGGGAATCAGATAAGTAAACTGCTTTATCCGATACCCTAGAATGAGCATTTAACCCTTGAAGGGCAGGGGCAGGCATACTGCTGATGTTCACTACAACCTGTTACCAATTTTTCCTGCTTACTATTTGCTAATGGCATAGAATTGTCAACATCTCAGGGGTGAGATTCAAACCATCTAAAACAATATTAAGGTCTGTTTGTGATAGTGATCCAGCTCCCCCTCATCTTGTGTGTGGTATAAGAGCACTGCAACGCATGTGAGTTGCCTCAGTACATTAGTGGACTATTAAAAATTAGTGGCACAGGAATGTGCCCACGCATTTAACATGCATTGCCATGCATTCCATTAAGGTGTGCATTCCCGAAATGCATAGATTTACACTGACCCTGAGTAGCGTTGCAAGTTATATATATACATATATAATTATATAAAATACATTTACAGCTTGTTTTGGTCAGGAAATGCCAATATTTTTAAGGTCATATGTTTTGTCTCAAGCATGCATTTTTTTCAGGCCAAAGTGAGTAAAATATTTCCTTGCCAGTTTTAGTTGAGCAGTGACAAGATTCTGTGCCCCTGTCAAGCAGATATACAATCTCCTATACACATTACTGTAACAATACTGTGTTGCTGTCATTTTGCAACAAAAATGTCATCCTCATATAAAAAAGAAAAATGAAAATGGCACTGAGAAATTATATTCTATCTCCACCAACAACAAACAGGGCAGTGGCAGTAGCAGCAAGTATATCAGTAGTGGCAACAAGAATGCACTACTGTTTGCCAAAACAGTGGCAGGTCAGTTCACTATTGCCAAGCAGATGACATTGTAATTTGGATTGCTTGTTCACTTTTGCCAAAACAACAGGATGAAGAATGTAAGTCAGTGTGTAACTCAACCTTTTTCATGTCTTACAAACACTTTTAGATTATGTTTGCTATTGTATTAATCTTGACTGGTCCAGTGCTTCTGTTGTACTAAAAAGTAACAATGGAAGCCAAATAATCTATGAGGATGATGATAATGATGATGATGTTGTGGTGAACATGACTATTGTAGCACAGGAAAGGTTGGGGGGTATTAAAAACATGGAATAAAGGGGCCATCTATTATGTCATTATGTCAGCCCTCCCCCCCCCCCCACCCTAATTGCAGGTAATTATCTGTGGAACATCTGCCACAACTTTGCTCTCAGTAATGGTCTGTCAATTGGCTTGTGGTGTAGTCACTGCTATACCAGTAAATCCCATACGCTGAACTGATAGATTATACTAAACTGCTGCTATTTTTTAAACAAGATGGCTTATGACCTATACACATCAATCACCAGTAAATGTGGTTTTCTCTCTAAAATTCCAACTGTGTATAATCTTATACTGAAATCTGGAGCACCAGCTATAGCCTTGGACAGTATTTGCACTTCTCAGCCAATTGGGTCAATTGGTAAATAGCACTGGTGATGCTCTACATCCACAATGGAAAAAAGTGGAAGTGGTAAAGATTATGCTTAGCTGTGCTACCTCATTGCTAGAACAATCTGTTCAAATAATGAAAAGTGTATTTCTAGTCATTCTCAGCCATCATGTTAAAGGTGCCCACACACCTTGCGATAATCGTACGCTAATCGCGGGAAATCCCACGATCGTGCGATTATCGCAAGGTGTGTGGAAGGCGTGCAACCTCTGCTACTGTAAGGTCGCATGACTTTTATCTTAGGAACATGTTCAAAAACCCACCAAGAATCGTACGATTGTCGGCGGGTGTGTGGCATGTTCGTAAGATAAATGCCGCAAGCGCACACTGCCCGTTCAGCATTGCGGTCATCGGAAACCCGGGGCGGGCTTGTGATGATCGCAAGTACGATCTGCCTGTCCAAGAAGGCCAGATCGTATGTTTTTTTAATTACCTTACAACCATCGCAAGACAAAAGTCTTGCGATGGTTGTAAGGTGTGTGCCCAGCATTAGTAATGAGTAAATCTGCTTAGGGTGGATTCACAAATGGTTCACTGAATCCTTTTAAAATCTGCAAACCCCAAACATAGCAGTGAATTCCATTAAAGACTGTGAGGGGTGAATAGCAATATTAAATTATGTCCATTTTCAAGGCTCATGAACAGCTCCAGCAACACCATATACTTTTATTACATATTTTGGATGTGACATTGGCTTTTTAACTTTTACATTTGGTTTGGCTTAAATACAGCAGCATCACCCCTATCTAATTGATTTCAATTGAAATAAATGGCTTTGTATGTAGTTTTTGCTGCGATACAAAAAAATACGAAAAAGTCCCCAAATTACCCCCTTGACCAGCATCTTAATGTTAGCTTGTCAAATATTTTAACTTTGCAGCCCATGAAAAACCCCTTTATGTAAGTCCATGACCTGTGCTATCTATTGGGTGCTTCCAGATTGTGGACTTGGCCCCTAGTTGAATGAGTAAGGCCTGCATAGTACCCTGGTTACTCATTCCCTCCCAAAAATGAAAAAAAAAAGTAAATAATCACATTGTAGGAAAGAGTCTTTTATCAAAATAAATAAACATTGTCCCTGGAGTAAATCCAACCACAATCACATTATCTATCAATAATGATGATGAACGATGACCCACCATCACAAACACAACAACCCGTGCCAATGATCCTCTCCTGATGGACTCCAGTCACAACTGACATGTCCATGGCACTGCTGGAGCACAAACAGATGTGTTGAGAAAACTGGTTGACATATTTGACCATATATGGTCAATAAGGTCACGTGGGATCACCTCCAGATTCTTCACAATGTGAAACTAGCTAATTGGCAGGAAGTCATTCTTTTAGTAGTGGTTTTAATACCACCACTAAATGAATAACTTCTAGGTGAAGCAGCCAGAGGTTCCAGTGTGCAAACTGATTACATCTGACCATTTAATTCACATGTTCAGTGAACTTCGAACAACTTGAATTTGGGTCAAACTCATGGTCGACCCAAACCTAGTTATTAAAATGATTTTTGGGTGCATATGGACAGGGAAAATTAGAACATTACACTAGAAGGTGCACCTTAACACTGCAATTCAAAAAACTAAAGTATAGTTTGTAAAAGTAGATGTAAACCCAACCAATAAAATCTCCTAAAAGCTTTAACATGATAATTTCACTTGGAAAGCCTACTTTGATTTTAGTTGCTAGCTTTCATGAAAATATCAGCTGGTGATAATGGTATAAAGGTCATCAAGTGGGCACTTATGGGGTGGCAATGCTCTACCCATCTCCCACAATCTTCTACTTGAAAATCACCCTCTCAATCTGTGAAAAGAAGTGTATAGTTTCCTTTGAGAAAGGTCTGTAAAAAAACAATTGCAGCCAGCAACAATCAGGAAATATGCCCTTGGAATAAACACATGCAGCCTGGTATCACTGTAGTACAGATGAACAGGAACAGGCTGTAAAGAGGCTGCAGAAAATCAGCAGCATGATCAGCAGCATTAGGATACAACAAAAGATGAACAAAAGTAAAAGCTCTTTCCCCTGAAAAAAATGTCTTCAAGATACACAGCATGCTTCTACCTACAGGAAATTCAGTAAGGATTTACATCCACTTAAGAGACCTGCCAGTGCCCACAAACCCTACAATAATCTCTCCCTATGCACTTTATCAGCAGCACCTATGCTAAAGAACATTGTCAATATGGCTGCTGGGAACCCACCCTTTTAGGGAGGGTGCTGGCATATCCAAAAGCCCTCTTATTGGTCCTTCTGAACCAGCTGATCTAATTTCAAAGGCCAGGCAGTGCATTATGCCTATGCTTGTCTGAATTCTTCCTTGAGATTTCCAGGTCCACAAACCGCAAACATGCAGGGTTCACTTTGAACCCATGGTAGCGCGAACCTGAACCTTATCTTTAATTCTGTTTGACCCTTGAATCAAAGTTCAGCACCCTTAGCTATAACTTGAAATGCTGGTTGTTTATGGATCTGAGTTCCCCATTACTGATTATGTGGTGGTGGTGTTATGTTACTGCAGGGCATCATCACCGCTGATGCAGTGCTTTAGTGGTAATAACACTTCTACCAAAACTTTCTTTTAATGAAGGATATATTTCATGGCACACTAAATGCTCAATGGTTCAGAATCTCTAAATGTTTGTCTCTGGATGTCAATGCATCCTTTAATAAACACTCTTTTTATTATTTATCTGTTCTATTTTATTATCATGTGTCCTGCCTGCTCCACTGGTCCATTTCTAAAGATGCTGTGATGTTACAGCAACACTATTCTATTTTATTATCAGTAGTCTTGCTTACTCTGTGGGTCAAAGTGTATCAATGGTAAAGTTATGGAGCTAATGCAAACCTGTAAAAATCTGTTTTTATTAATTGTCTATTTTATTTTTTGCCACCCTATCTGCTAGAAGGGGCACGTCTATAAGGTTGATTTTGTGGTATTATGCACTCCTAATATATGTGCGTGTGTGCGCGTGTGTGATCTATTTGTTTATTTATTTTCATCACAGAATCCCTGCTTGGAACTTTACGCTTATGGTGCTTTCCTAAGATGCTGCAACACCCCTGAAAAATGCCATAAAAAATCATTGTATTCTCTTTTATTGTTGGCCACCTTGCCGTTTCCATGGATCAGAACACTGTATCCTTTGAAAGATATCTAAAAAATATATTTTTAGAATATTTCCAGTTATTTGCTGATGACTGCATGGATGTTTCTTACATCATCAAGTTTCCTGGCTTTGAGTCATCTCATTGTATATTATTTTCTTGTTGGCATCTCTGCCCAGGTCCAGGTTGGTCCATTATTAATTTCAATGTATCTACAACATACAGTAAGCCATGCTAAAAAGAAAAAACAAACTTTTGTTCCCGTGTCTGATAAAAGATGCTGTTGGTGCTGATGCTGCTAAAATAAAAAAACAATTGTGATCTACCCGAGTACCCTGGGAAACTGTTCCTCTCTGGTATATTGTAAAATGTGCACATTTCTGGATGTATGCCCAGGACAAACAGTTGATGTGTGTGAGAATTTTATAAGCAACATTTTTATTATTATTTCCATTATGAAATTAACCCTATATATGAATATGCTTGGAAAATGTGTGCCTTATGGCTGATTCCCATTCCACGAAGTAGATCAGGTGGGCACAGATTGATGAAGCAAATTTTAAATGTATTTATGTCATAGTCATACCCTGTAAGTGTGAGAACAATAAGAGCTGTCATGTAGTTAAATAATGTAATTCTTTAATAATTATATGTTGTATATTTTACATCACATTCTTGTAAATGGCACAGTCCTAAACACAGAAAGATGAATAAGATGAACAACTCATGTATAACTATAGAATAGTCATAGAACAATATACCAGATTACAAATCATTTTATGACTCACTTAGTCTATTGCCAACTCTGAAACCAAAGAATACATAATACAAGTTAGTATAGTAATATCTTATTCATATTGACGTATGAAATGTGTCTTGCACTGCTCACAATACCACATTCCTGTCTTTTCTAGCTTATCGCCTATTCTACAATGCCTCGTTTTTGCAATTTAGATATTCAGTATAGCATGCTTGGGGGAAAGGAGGGGGCTGCACACTGACACTGAGTGGCTGCTTTTTTCAGCGAGCTCCTGCTGTTGGACTCCTAGACACAGAGACAGCTCAGCCAGTAAGCGAGTGCTGTTGTTGGACTCTGAGCCAGTCAGCTAGTATAGCAGTTGGACTACTTAACACCGAAAGAGCTCAGCCAGTCTACTGCTGGACACCTGCACACAGGCAGTCTGTCATATATCGCTGCTGGTGTTGCCGCGTTGTCAAACACTTGCCGTAGCTTGGGGAGGGTGCATGAAGCAGCCACTAATACATCAGGAGAGACGGAGCAAAGCAAGGCACTTAGAGGGAGCACACTATTCACTATGGCATCCAACTTCAATGATATTGTAAAGCAAGGTTATGTAAAAATCAGAAGCAAAAAGCTCGGGGTAAGTCTCTGTTTACCTTGATCATTCCTTCCAGAGCTCTGTGACAGACAGCTACTGTACTATCTTTAGATACTCTGGTGTATACTGTATATTCCACAGGGAGAGATGAGAATGAGTAAATGATTTGTGTACAGCAGGATTGTGATTATCTGCATTTGTAGAGCAAGTGTGCTGGTATTGATGGGGGCAGAGAAGCAAGGCTAAATTCAGCTCATGTTGTGACTGTGTCACTGGCTTTTACCTCCTTCACCTGTGATCACGGTAACATTGCTCGTAAGTCTTATGTTTTGTCTTAATGTCAAATACAACAGACTGATTATCTGTTTTGGATTCAGGGGGATAACCTTGGCAGACACTTCAGAGCAATTCAATGTGTTGCTGTGGACAGCAACCCCTGAGTGGATTAAGTATAGTCTAAAGAATGGATCCACATGGGAATTGTACTGTGGATAACAGGCTATTATTTCTTAAGTTGCATTGCATTGTGAGGATTAATGTACTTTTTCACGGACAGATACAGTGGATTAGCAGGGTACAAAAAGTATAGGAGCTGTGGGATAATTATTACCAAACTGTCGCTTATTATTGCTCTTGGGTTCACGTGTTTGACATTTGTCTGAGACTTTTAGGCTCACAATACATGTTAAAATCTGACCATTAAACCTTTGTAAAATCAATTTACCAAAGCTATGTAATATGAGGACCAAGCTTATCTAATTAATCGATCAATCAATCAATCAATCTATATCCAGACAGACAAGCCCTTGCACTCTACTGTTGTTGGTAGATCTAAAGGAGATTGTACAGTCAGATTGCAATGCGTCTGTGTGTGTGGTGCTCTTTAGAAAAGCTTGTTGGGCGATATTTAAAACACATAAGGGAGCTAATTATTGGCACTAATAATGTTAGTAAGTACAAGTGCTGCAACTCATTCCCTGATGGGTATTTCTAATCTCTTCTTTTACAAGGAAGAAAAATGACAGTAGTTGGAAGGATTTGATTCAGCAAAAAGCTTTTACTTGTTGTTTAGCCGGGGATTGCAATGAACAAGCTTTGACTCTGCATAATGTTTAGCCGGTCTATTTGATTACATTCATCTACTTTAAACGAGCCCATAAACAATGGATGAAGGATGAACATGTTTTGTGGAATTGAAAAGGTAGACACTAATGCGGTGATGGTTATCTTATCTTGGGCACATGGCTGAATGATTAAACATCTGACTTGGACTGTGTGATGCCAACAGACAGGCAGCAGCAGTCTGGATGCAGAGTCTAGCACCTGTGTTATCTAGAGAACTCCTGTCAAATAATGATCCGCTTTCCCAAACTGTGTCAGATAAGCCAGAGTCATTCAGAAAATGAAAATTCTTCAAGTAGCTAAGAATTTAGCTGCCTCTCTTATCACCAAAATAAATGATTATAGTGGTGACATAGGAACAAGGCATATGGCTTAAATATTTCTGGATGTTTTCTTTATGTTTTTAGTAAACAATATACTATTATATTTATGCTATGTATCTCTTTCTGTGTGTGTTAATGAGCCACCTTAAAGGATTAGTCCACCCACTGCTGGTATTTTAGTCCACCCACAAATGGTAACAGGTAGATGGTTGAAAGCTGAATCACCTACCTCTACTGGAGATTCTACAGGTGACTGCCCCCTCTAAAGTATCTTACCACCTCACCCTCCAAGAGTCTAACCCTTCCTGCTATAGCATGAACAGCAACCCCAATCCTGTTAAATTTGATGTAAAATGAATAAAAAATAAATGTTATATGGAGATGGAGGACCCATTGTAATGGCCATGGCATGTTGGTAGACCAGAAAACACAGGTGGTGGCCAATCAGTCCACTTGCATCTAATGGAAAAATCAGTTTTGGATGGACTCCTTAAAACTCTTATATGTTATACTGTAAGAATGAAGGTTTCCTCATTTGCAACATGTGATCATACAGAGGGGGAGGGGCATTAAAATACATGATAAAACTGTATAGGTATTTGTGATTGTAGGTGCTATGCCAACATTTTAGTAAGGAGTTTCATGAAGTTTAGAATTTAGTTTTATCTATCCAAGACCTTGGCAGCCCTTCATTTGTCTCAGCAGATTGCCTACAGAGTTTCACTTTATTTCATCCAGCCAATTACCTCGTTCAGGGACTAGATAGATAGATAGATAGATAGATAGATAGATAGATAGGCAAGTGAATGGATGTATATGCATACTTTTATATTTAAGCCAGTTTGTTTTAATTGGCTGTACAGTTATATTGATATTTTGCTATTCATCCCATAACATAATGGTATATTTGGTAGAAATGCTTATCTTTTCCCATGTTGTTCCCATTGCAGTGCAGAGATAAACAAATGATATTAAGGCTAATTTGGTCTGCCTTATTTGATTTGTGTATACTAAAAAGTCAGGTACCAATTTCATACATTACCCAAGTTAAACAGCAATACTTTTATAGAACACACTTCAATGTACTCTAAAGGAAAACCAGGGACAAGGACAACTTTAGTTCATTAATTGCTGCAGATAACTCTATGGTATTTTTTTTCAATATGGAGTGGTTAACATTGTGCATAATATGATAAAAATGCTACATCTGTTGCTTATTACACGTTTTGCATAATCCACTAAGTTAAACTTATAGCAATAAACTAGTAAATGTATAGTGTGTTTTAAATGTTGACATTTCAAAGATAAAATTAGCAATATATTAACTGACGTTGTGCGATATTGTTGTGCATACTTTGCTCGTGTTCTTATTTTGCTTTTCGTTTATGATGGAGAGGTTTTTCACCTGTTGTTTTTCCTTCTCCTTAATGGACAGTAAAATGCATACTCTTGTCATTATGTGCAGAAAGCATACCCATCTAAGTATTTTAGCATGTAAACATACATTAGATCCAGAGATAAAAGTTTATAGAGAGTGCCATATAGTTTACCTTCTGGCTCTTCTCGGTGAAAGACTTGGTATGAGGAAGGAATTCATTCCCTTATCTCTTTGAGCAATACTGTTATTTTTTAAAGAAAAATAATAATAAAAAAATATCCAAGGGGCATTTATGAGATTTAAGAGTGAAGAAAATGTGGTTTTGCCTATAAAAGCTTGTCTTTAGCTATTTCATGCAAGAAACAGCAGTAGTAAAGAAGGTAGTAATGATACAATTCAACAGTACTATATGATAGCATTGCAACACCAGATTACACCAACAAGTGGCAGCATAGGTAAAATCTTCTGCTGTGATGAACCCTCTGGGGAAAAAAAAAAACCAGGGAAAAACAAAAAAAAAAACAGTCTTCCTGAAAGACCAAACCTATAAACAGTGAATCATTTTTTACATTTTTTAAAATAAAAGGTTAATAAATAATAAAAGCGATGATATTTTTTTGCTTGGAAATCAGTTTGCCAGCTAGGCATTTGGAGGACAGCCTTAATCCATTGGAAGGTACCCAGTGGCCCATGGACGAACAACTAAGAACTACTTACTTTTTTAGCTAGAAGATAAGAAATGTTTTCTGTTGAAGTGCATTGCTTCATAGAAGTTTATAGGATATTATATTTGTAAATGTTCCTCAATAATAGTGGCCTTACATAGGCTGAGATACTTACATTATGAAATTTGTATGCAGTTACATATGGGTATATGAAACAATATACCAATGCATGAAGTGCAAATAACCACTACATTTAACATTAATATGGATAGCCTGTAATTCCCTTATTACTCCTTCAAAGGCACTAATGAGCGGCCAGAGGTATGTTAATTTGTTTTCAAACCATCAGCTCCTTACACATATACTACTACTTAAAGGGAATCTGTCCTAAGAGATGTCACCATATCTTCTGCTTCCCAGATCCCCTATGCATCCCATTCCACAGTTTATATCTAATAGGAATGTAAAAAAGACAGAAAGGCGTGGGCAAGATTTTACACTACAAAGAAGTGTTGGATGCTGAAAGAAGGCTCTGATATTAAATCAGGTTCCATTTAATTCCACATTAAATTAATTCAGTTAAAAGAAGATATTTAAAATCATTTGAAATAGTTAATATCCTAAACTAAATTGGGAATAAGGTGCCTAGAATATATTCTTGCAGCATTTTAGCAGATAATCCTGTCATCAAGAGTTTTGGTATCAGAAGCAGGAACATGGCCCATTTAAAGATGAGATGTGGGCAAGTTCCTGAAGCTTACAGTGATCATATCTGCTAAAAATCCCAACAGCAGGCTTTACACTTTCATTGCTATTTGAAACAAAGCTAATCAATGTCATGAAGCATATTACCAAGCTAACTAATCATAATTTTCAGCACAAACATCCCATAATATCAGAACCAGGAGTCTAAGCCACAATGGTCGGTTATATATAAGAATATGGGGGTACATTGGTAGAATCAGGGCTTTCAGCATTAAAAAGAAGTGTAAAAGATACCCTGACATATAAAATTAACCTTACCTTTGAGCTGACGCTAGCACTATGTAAAGCTCTACCCCCTTCCTATGGAGCTCAAGAAGGAACCTCAGGGCTTTCCCCAATGTGGTGAAGGAGTGGTTCAGATTGGGGATGCTGCTTTAACCCTCTTAGGTGTAGTGAGGGGGCGCAGTTCCCACAAGCATCATTTACCACGGGAAACAATGGGAGGAGTTACCAGTGTATTACCGCATATACTGGTGATTAAATACAGTACCCACAACCAAGGGTTAACGTATAACTCCCCACACTTTATCACATGAACCCCTTCGCAATTGCCTGGAGGAAGCTCCAACTATACACAGTGAGAGTCCAGAGTACAAGCAGTTCTATAGGAGGGTGTAATCTGTAGTTGAACCAGCAGATGGCGCTAGTATAAGGCAGTACAATGATCACAGGCTGTTAAGCTGAAATACTTGCAGTTGAGACGAGCAGTGCAGTCCTTGCCAGACGGGAGAGAGGTAAGCTGTGCTGACGGGCTGGGTACTCACTCCTGTGAGGTTTCACGGGTTCCAGCAGGTTGTGGCAGTTCAGTTGGGGGTATGAGAGCAATTGCTCAGCGTACAGTTATCCATTGACTGAACGCCGAGCAGTTGAATCTCCCTCGCTTTTAAGGAGGGAGCCGGCGGCCGTGGGCGGAGCGTGACGTCACTCCGTGACGTCTGAGCTGAAGGAGGGCCCGGGATCTGCGGCCCAGACGCTGCAGCTGGGAATGTCCGTGACACACTAAAGCCTCTCCTCATCTAAACCATATAATTTAACTTAGCCCCTACAATGAAGACCCAATAATTTACCATGCAAAGTCAGGGCAAACAGCTGAGTACACACTTAAAATACATACAGCACACTATATGTTTATCGTTTTACCTGCTAAGGAAATTCTAAGCCCTCGTTCACACCTGAACGTTTTGTAGCGCGTTCTACGCTCGACGAACGCTCTACAAAACGCTCAAACATCTAAATCCCATTGTATTCAATGGGTCTGGTTCACACCTTGGCGTATTTCAGCCCGTCCCTAACGCGCTACAAAACGGCCCACGCCTGAAAAGGTACATGT
Organism: Nanorana parkeri; assembly: GCF_000935625.1. Taxonomy (NCBI): domain Eukaryota; kingdom Metazoa; phylum Chordata; class Amphibia; order Anura; family Dicroglossidae; genus Nanorana; species Nanorana parkeri. The sequence continues at coordinate 446,673 of NW_017306402.1, read as the reverse complement.
AATACTTTGGGCCGTTTTTGTTGCTCGTTTCCATTGGGATACAGCCAAGTAGCCCTCGGAAACGCGCGTTTGTCGCACAATTTTTTTGACCGCGAATTGCGGTAAAAAAACACGCGCCAGACGCGCATATGCAATACGCCTAGGTGTGAACCAGGGCTAACTGAATTCTGCCAACATTGTGATTTACACATCTTGCACACGGCACAGTTAGACAATTGACACACTTATTTCTTGGTTAAGAATGCATCATAATCATCAGTGTCACCTCACCAGCTCCAACCTTTTCATTGGACAATAAATCAGCATCATAATTTCTGTCAAATAGGTTGGGATTTGACCCAGCATCCAATAAAGTAGACTCAGGAAGTGGTAATGCTTGACCATTAAGTAGCAAAGTGATTATTCCGATAGGAAAAGTATTATTTTAATATCACAAGAATGGCTGACCAGAATTAAAAGTTCTATGCTAGGTAAATTAGTAAATGTATTGTATATGTATTTGAAATGTGTGTTTAGCTGTATGACTGGAGTGCCATGTTAAACTCTGTTTCAAGACTTAAAGTTACTCTTTGACGAAATTCAAACAAAGGAACTGCTGTCAGGTATAATGTTGTCTGCACATACTTGCTGTAGCTATTAATATCCTGCATTTATGGTCGAATGCCAGGCCATCCTGAAGGTCAAAGCTCTGGCACTTCCTTATAGTTTTAAGTCTTGCCCATCCCTTCCTGTCTGTTGCACATTGCTATTGGCTAGTGAGATGGCTCATAATAGTAAAGGCCAATAGGAATGTGTGGACAGGCTTGATACTTCCTGCAAATATTGAGAATGGCTGGCATTTGGGCATGGTGGCAGGGACATGTAGACTCCTGCTAGTATTGTGCAGGCACCTCTAGATCTTCACACGTTTTAGCTGACATTGGTATCTTTGTGTTAATATTATTATAATTTGTTTTAATCTTATCACTGAACCCAACCCTAAAAAGTAACACTTTACCACATAAACCATAACCTTATTATTACAGGTATTTATATAGCGCTGACAATTTATGGAGCTTGACACATTCACATCAGTCCCTGTCCTCAAGGAGCTTACAATCTAAGGTCCCCATCTCACATGCCAGGACCAATTTAGACAGGAGCCAATTAACCAACCAGCATGTCTTTGGAGTGTGGGAGGAAACCAGAGTACCCGGAGGAAACCCACTCAAGCACATGGAGAACATGCTCCTTTGCATATAGTGACCCGACTGGGACGCGGCTAACCACTATGCCACTGTGTTGCCCGAATCTGGAAACTAACACTGCCTTAAGAAATCCACTCTGTCTCCTTATGCTGCTTCTTCCTCTCCCAGTCTGAGTTTTGCTGTGCAGTAGACTGCAAGAGATTAACACTTGGGGCAAATTCAAGTACTTACATTGCTTGCATTTACATTCAAATACAAGTAAGATTATAGAAATGAATATAGAGCTGCATTCATTTGTGTCCTTTCTATCTGCCTGGAGTTTAGCTTTATATGGTTATTTGTATAATATCTTAGTCCCACTTAGCGTACAAAAAAAGCCAACAATTACAAACAAATATAGAAAGGGTTTTTATTCTGGCATAGTTTCTGAGGTTATGTGAGAAATATGTACGTGGTATACTACAAAATTCTTTATTTCATATTTCAAAGTTTTCTTTTGTTACTAAATAGCATATTTTTATCTAACCCAAATAAACAAGCCATCAGATGGTTTTATTACCTCACAGCGGCCCTAAAGAGAGATTATGTCACAGGAAAATGAAAGAGTGAAACTGAACTTAGAGGTCAAATTATGTGTGCTTTTATGTGTAAAGATATCTATGATAAACACAAGTACATACAGCATATTAAAAAAAGACATATTTTTTAGATTTGGTAAAATGAACTTTGTACTATGTTTTGCATTTGATATATTTTCATAATTCATATTATAGTGCCATTTCAAGTCTCAGATCTACTGTCTGTTAAGATGAGCAGTGAGACTTGAGGGTCTATTTTCTGGTTAATGATCACCCCTCTCTTTCCTCTTCATCAGACTGGTTTATTTACTAAATATTACACATATAGTGCATATTAGGTGTTTGTAATCTGTATACTTTGATTTGTTCTAGCTTGCTCATGCTAGTGACTGTCATAGTGACAAATTGTAAGCTCAATATACAAGTTTTAGCTGTTTTGCCACATAGGTTCAATACTTCATTTTAGTCTCTTATAAGACTAATGCTCGGTAATCACAGAACAATCTTTCATTTGGTATGACAAAGCATTCAATATTTGGCTCTTTTGCTATATATTGTAGGGCACCATGGAAACACATTGGATTATTTTTGCAAATCTAAGCACATTTTCATCTCATGACATAGTTGACATTCTATCTACATTTTATCACCAAGCATCTGCACAGTTAAATGACTGACTCACGGACTTGGTCAGTTGTCTCCAAGAAGCCCGATGGTTTAAAAATCGAAATTATGTAACCAATTTTGTTATTTAAAGGTCTGGTATTACTCACTATTAGTCATACACCTAACGATTATAATAAGCCAATATTTGTGTTCATTGGATCAGTCAGCAAATCATTGGGAATATGTATTAATCATGACCTTGAGCATGCATTACTGGAATAAGTAAGAGCACCTTGCTAGGAGCTTTAAAACTGAGCTTCAGGCAAACACTTGAAGAATAACTCTGGGCAGAATAAAATGTAACCCTTGCAGTGGGGCTACCCCTACACTTCAAGGGTTAAGTGCTCATTTTCATCATGCCTCTAAAAAAACAAAGATATACTCACCTGAATCTCTGTCCTGCCTTGCTGCTAGACCGGTCTCTGCAGCCTCTTTCTCTCTCCTCTCTGAAGATGGAATCTCCCTCAGGTCCTCACGTCTAATAAACTGAATTAGAAGTGATGACTCATGGGTTGTTAGACCGCTGGAGTGGAAGGGGAGAGAGGCTGCAGGGACCGGTCCAGAAGCCGAGTGGGGGGCCAAGGTTCAGGTGAGTATATTTTTTTTATTTTACACCCTAGATTAAAACAAGAAGTTGCAGTGCAGAGGTAGCACCACTACAAGGGTAAAGTTTAATTCTGCTCAGAGTTCTTCTTTAACCCCTTCATGACTGAGCTTGTTTTTAGTTTCTGTTCGTAAATGACTGACACACTTTTGACATTTTTGCTGTGTGATTCTTCCACGTCAGTAATATACTTTCTTACAAAGTGCACCCACACATATTATATATTGTTTTTTAGAGGACAGATAGGGCTACATATTTATATCACATATGTGTGTCTAACGCCTCACTTAGGACAAATAAAATATAAAAAAAGAGGAAAAAAACGTTAAAAAAAAAACTTTGTCCCCAGTTTTGATTTGTAGTATTTTTTTTACAAAACCAGCACAGCTAAAAAAAATGCAATAAATACATTGATTTATTTGTCCCTTATTTTATTTTATTTTTTACACATTTAATTTTTTTTAACACTTTTCACTTTTTTTTAAACTTAAAAATGTAATTTTATTTATTTAATTATATCAAGCAGTCATTGTGAATTAATCTCACTGTTACTGCTTGATAAATTAATACATTTTTGGTTATTATCAGGCTGCTTCAAACTTCAGAACAGCCGATAATAGGTTAGTGACACTGATCCTGCAGCAGTTCAGGATTCAGCTGTCACTAAAGGTTTTCTGATTGTTGCAACAACGATCAGCAAACAAACATTCTTCTTTCAGGAATAGATACATTGTAGGAATAGACACATTATGTATCTATTCATGAAAGAAAGAAAAAAAAAGCCAGTATAGCTTGAGAGAGATATCTCTCTCGATTTATACGAGCTGTCAGAATGCCGGCAAAAGCCGGCATCTGTGTCCCTCTGCTTTGACTCTCAGACACCCGATATTAAGGTATCGGGTGTCTGAAAAAGGTTAACCCTTTCATTAATGAATGCCTCTGTGGTAAGGGCATCCATTAATGAATGTTAAAAGCTGATTCTCAGCGTTAACAGCCCTCTAAAGCAGCAAATAACTTGTCACGTACAGTGTACGTGACAAGTCATTTGGTCCCTTTGTGGCTGGACGTACAGTGTACGTCTCCCGTCACAAAGGGGTTAATATGCAGCTGAAATACATGTATAGGAGCTGTTGTTTCTATCCATAGATTTGTAATTTTGTCCAGCCAGTCTTGAGGTTTACGCAGCTCTGCCAGACAATACAGCCAGGTTGGTGAGCTCTTTTTTCTCTTTTTAAGTTAAGCAATACAGCTTGGTCACCTCTCTCCTGACAGCCTGTGACTGGACAGTGAAGAAGCAGTAGCAGAGTAATGAGGTGACCTCTCCTTAGTGATTAGCTTAGACACTATTTATGAGTTTTACTTTACAGAGTATCACTAGAGTCTTATATTAAGACTGATACTAGTTTCACGATAAAATACACTTAGTGGTTTTTTTTGGTTTTTTTATGAATACGTAACTACATTAAATGCTGTTTTGTTATACCTTTCATGAATTTAGCTTTAAAATTATGAACATTTTTACAGTGCTATTTACAAAGATTTTGACTCTTATTGAAAATAATAGAAATGCTGCGAATTATGTACGTCAGTTGAGAATACATTCCCCTCAGCCAGATTGCTATCATTTTATAGAATGAAGCCTGCTGATGATCTGGAACTGTCATGGGTAACAGGACACTGATGTCTGTACTGATGCGTTTTAAGAACCCCAGATGTAAAGAAATGTGATGACAGGAGCATAGAAGAAATCCAAGGCAGATTGGGAACAGAAAATTTGAGCACAGTGTATACATGCAGAACAGCAGGTACAAGATCAGGGTAGATAGACAGGAGTATACGGTGTTGCCAGTTGATGGAAACTGGCCCTTGCCAAGATGCAGGAACAATGACCCTTTGATTTTCAACAGAGCTGTTGAAAGTATAGATGGACTTGTGTGTAAGGACAACTCCTGGTATGGAACACACAGACTGGCCTAGCTGGACAAATGCAGAGAACAGACAGAGCTCCAGTCCCCAGCCAACAAATCAGAACAGATGTAATCATAACCAGGAGCACTAGAATACACAGATAGAAGTGGGAATAAATACAAACAAATAAAGAAGGTTCAGAAATTACAATATAAGTCAAATCAGGTCAGTTCAGCACAGGAAAGACAGAAATACAAGAGTAGGTTCAGATTAGCTCAGATGAACTAGTAATAGCTGGTGAGGGCTAAGCCTCTAAAAAGCTTCAAAAACACACCAGCAGAAGCACAGGTGAACAAGAACAAAACACAGATTAGCTCTGACAAGGAAAGCACACCAGATTCTAATCTTTAAAAGGGAATATGCATAAACTGGACTTGTGACATAGGTAATAGGTTTTATGGAGTGTAGAAAAAAAAATAGTCTTCTTAGCTTTTATTGTGATTCCAAGGGCATTTGCTGAACCATCTAATTTGAAGAAAAAAAATGCTAAAAAGCCCTTCAGGTATCAAGAGGAAGGCCTATTCTAGAGAACCCTGGACTGGAAAGTTGCTCCATTTTCTCTTCCGAAACCAATAAATACAAGTAATTGGTGTGTTCAACTCCTTCACTTGCAATGGAAGAACATCTGAAGTGTAGTTTAATTGCTAACACCCTGAAAAATGCTATGCCTGTGCCCACCCCACCAATGCATCATGCTGGCTGTTGCCAAAGTAGATTTACCTACTGCTTCATAGGAGCAAATCAATTTTTCTTGCTTCAGACACTTACTTACAGTGACATGCAAATAAAGAGCTTACTGCATAGGTTAAAGGATAAGGGCACTTAAAACCAAAGTGCACTTATCCTTTTGGCCTCTTTAAGCTGACCTAAGCTAACCTCCCATCCTCTCCTGCATAGATGCATACTTACTGAGTTCTGATGGGCCAGCTGGTTGTTTGTCTACATGCTTCGATAAATGGTTCTCTCTCCTGGTCACGCCTGTGCTGTATATCCCAATAGCCTCCTGTGGGGCCATCTACTAACTGAGAGCTGGAAGTACAGTAAATGAGCCCCATAGAAATCAATGGGGATGTGCTGCAAAGGCACGGCAAGGAGAGGGAGCCTTTTGCTGCAGTATGTAAACAAACAACATTCCAACTCAGTAAGTATGCATAGAGGGAGTATGGGATCGTTAGGTCAGCTTAAAGGGGCCAAAGGGATAAGTGCACTTTGTTTTAAATTGCGCTTATGCTTTAAAGCACATATCTGCTCTTTGTGCTATGTTAAGTACACCCTTTTTCTTTCACTTGCTTAATAACATTTAAATCAAAATAGATTGCAGAATATATTGTTCCCTTGTGTTAATGCACTGTAAAAAGTAAATGCTTAACATTATTCTGCCAGATAAAAATAAGTGCAATACATATACATAAATGTATCATTATAACTATTTTCCCATAACCAGTAGGAATAACACAGCGATAATTTGATGTTTAAATATCATGTCTTTAATTTTAGCATTCAAGAGATTAATTTTTAAGACAAGCTAATCTAAGCAGAAGACTTTATTCTATGTCACACTAAAGAATGTAGGTGGCTAATGACATTTTAAATGTCAACGGGGCAGTAAAACGTCCTATGCTGAAGGCATTTAATTAGCCTCAGACAGATATTCCTCCATTGAGACAGATGTGCTTTTTCTTCCTGCGTGGTTCTGAGCATTGCAAGTAAGAGATATATTGACCTATAGCAACATACAAGATTGAAACTACATTACAAGACTGTGCTGTAAAATCAACTGAAGAGTACACTCAAGGATGAGCTGATGACAGAATGCAGGGCATTATTTTATCTGCTGCGAAATTCAGTGACTCATTGGTTTTATTGTTACAGCAATGAATTCCCTACTCTTGATGTCTTTCTTAATAAAAAACGATCACCCAAGTTACCAAAGTGGATATAACAGCAGAATTGTTCTTTTGTACTTTCTAGTTTAAACTTCCATTGTTCCTTTGCACCATGGGAAATTCTATGGGATTGTGATGAATGTGTTACTATAAATCTTTCCATATTATTGAACCAAGAGTTAAATAGTAGCATGTAAAAAAGAACTCCACCTAACACTCAATATTCAGTGCTGGATAGAATAATTTTTTAAACCTGGTATGTCAGTAAACACACTAGCTTTATTATTAGTATCTGTATTGCACACACCATCATTTAGAATCACATCAACTAGTGCTGGAACTTCTGAGCAAGCAGACAACAAAGCTCTGAGCATGCACAGGACAAAACCCCCAGACGTACAGTTATCTGATGATTTTTAGAAATGACAATAATAAAAGCCCTGTGCAACCGATGCAGTTTTATTTGTATATGATATTATCAATACCATCTAAAAATGCTAACAGCAATTAGATACACCAAAAAACATAAAGTTTTTTTGTATAATGGCAAAGCTTGAGTTGGAATGTACATTTTATATCCAAGCACCCATGTTAATAAATGACATGTATGTTCGCTATAATCTGTGCAATGCATTCCCTCCCCTCGCAAACAAATAATGAATTCTGTGAGCAGGGGATTTTAATATTTCTATGGATCAATGGAGGAATATCCATTGAAGTTTCCTACTTAGATGCTCAGCTATAAGACCCACACCGCATTCTAAGGAACAGAGAACATTGCATCTTCAAAGCTGATTTGAGTTGCTTTGTATCTAAAAAATACTACTACTACCACTACTATAGTAATAATAATAAGATGTGGGAAACTGTGGATTGAATGACATTGCATGTTTTCTGTTATCTGAACACAGTCAATAATCTATTCTATAATGAACGGTATATTTATAAATCAGTGAATCTGATATTTTATCAAACATTTGCTGCAGGTAATTCTTCCTGGTGCTTGTGTTCAAAACTACATTAATTAATTTGCCACCAATGAATGTTTGGAAAGTCACATTCACTACTTTATAAATTGACTCCTAGATGTTTGCATTGAACAGATATCCCATTTTAATCCATACCTGTGTAGAAGTGCAATGGGAGCACCCATCCACCCATTAGCCATGGTGTATGCTAATTCAAGGGCAGTAAAGCACTTCTCCAGGTTCACTGCAGTGAGATGATTGCACCGGAACTAGAATGGAACTTAGGATTCAGAACATACTGCAGATGTTAAAGACTTCACCACCACAGAAGAACCACAGTGACAGAAACTTGTTAATTGCATTTTTTTAGTTGATGGTATATTACAGTTTATCACAGGAAAAATGCATTTAGAAGATAACAGAAATATATAACAACCTCAGTGATTTCATTACAATAAGAAAACTATACTTTATATTTACTGTCAAGTAAAAAAGATAAATGCAAATGAATTTAAATGAATTACAATAAAAAACACAAAACAACTGAGGGCATAAGTATACACCCCCCTAATATGGCACACATAAACCATCATTGATACAGCCAATTATTTTACAGAGTCACGTAGTTAGTTACATGTAGATCATCTGTGTGTAATCAATGGGTTTCAGGTGATTGTAGTAACATACACATGTACTGTATCTGTAAGGTCCACCTTCTGGAAAGTCTGTATCATGGCACTACGAACCCCATTACCACAAAAGAACATTCCAAGAAACTCTGTGAAAGGTGGTTTAAAGTCAGTGGATTAATACAAGAACATGTCCAAGCCACTGAATATTCAATGGAGTACATTTAAATTATAAATTTAAAAAGTGAACAAGAGTATGGCACAGTTGTAAATCTGTGAAGAGCCAAAAATTAGTGACTGCGCAATCAGGAGACTTGTAAAGAGGCATCTTTATGGGATAGGTGCAAAATAAAACCACTGTTGACTGAAACTCACATGACATCTCACTTAACAGTTTGCCAGAAGGCACCTGGGAGGTACCTCAAAATAGGTTCTAGGGTATGATGACTAAAATTGTGTTTTTTGCCCAAAAGGCCTCAAACACTTTGTTTGCATATGCCAGAAACTGCACATCATTATAAATGCAACATACCCACCATGAAGAATAGTGATTGCAGAATATTGCTATAGAGATGTTTGTCTGTAGAAGGTCCTGTAAGGATTTTGAGGATAAAGAGTAGAATTAATAAAGAAAATTACAAGATTTTCCTTCCAAAAAGCCAAAACTACAAGAGTGGCTTCAAAACAACAATGGTATTGTTTAGGGTGCATCTTAATCAATAAAGAATGTGTAGCTTTTCACTTGCAATTCCCATGCCACCTAACAGAGCTGGAGCAGTTTTGCAAAGATGGATGGGGAAAAATTACAGTGTCCAGTATACAAAGCTAATAAAAATCTATCTACACCCCAGCAGGTAATTGGTGCCACAGGATCATCTACTAAATACTAATATCAAGGGAGTGTATACTTGTAGTGAGGGGTGTATCTACTGTAAGGCAAACTAGGCATTTGCTTAGGGCGGCCCTTTATAAATACATTACTGCCAGTACTCCTGGACCTGGTGCTTTTTTGACTGGGGGACCAACGTGTCCACCTATGCCACCTACTCCTGCCGGCTGCAGCTCCTTCCTCTTCCTGGTCAACATGCTGTGCAATGTATCCGTGTGTGTGACTTACATCCGGATGCACTGGCAGTTTATGCGCCAAACCTCCCTGGGAAACCGACACCCAAATCTCTGATTTCAGGCAGCGGAGGAGTTTCCGCAGGACTCCAGGGCTGAGATCCAGATGGTCATCGTGTTTAACGGCACCTCCGTGGTGGTGAGTCTGGGGAAGTGCCGCCTATAAGCTCCGTGCAGGGTTATGTCTCTAGAGCAGGGCAAGCTACAGAGCCCAGCGGCCAAGGCAGAAGATTGGTAACTGCAGAATTAGACAGCCCAGCATATTAAGGCAGAAGATCGGTGTTGCAGCTACAGAATTAAAGACTAGCACAGCATGGCAGGGCAGGAGAGAATGGATATTGTAGCTGCTGAACTAGGGAGCCCATCAAGCCAGGAATGGAGAAGGTGGCTATTGCAAAGGTAGAACTAGAGCATTACAATACGTTGATAGCGCAACCTGTCAGAATCTAGATACACCGTGCGCGCTGTATCCCGCGACTAACAGGTTATGTAAAATGTCTTTAACAGGAAGGGGTGGGACTAATTTAGATTAGGGATGGGGGGGTGGTGCTAGGGTTTAGTCTTGCCTAGGGCAGCACAAAACCAAAATACACAAATGCTTGTAGTGTAGACCTATGCACCACAGTAGCGATAGACACAACATGATCACATACATGGCTGCAACAGGTACAAAAATGTTGTGCTATGTAGAACAATTTCAATGCAATAAAAAAGAGAAATTTGTGAAATACTAAAGCTTATCATTAAACCTGTTACATGGTCTGACAGGCAGGACTGTTTTCACCATAAAGAACTAGAGTGGCAGTAGTATAATGTTGGCAGTAGGATAATGGTGGCAGTAGGATAATGGTGGTAGCTCTATTTACAATTTGTGGTTAATTTTCTACTTTTGAGTAAATTCAGCCATAAAACCCATGGGGTAGAGACAGGGATGGTTAGGATATAATACACTTTATAGTTTCGGTAAGATACAAACATTTAATCCTCCTTTGTAAACTCCAGATAAATATGCTCCCTTCTTTAAAAATGAACAATATGTTGCCCCCATTGTAGTTTTAAATTTACTACAGCCAGTAACAAAAATGACAAACTGGCAACTGTAAATATGTGGGAAATTGCATTTTGATTGTGCCTACTAGACATGTAACCTTCACTTCGCTCCAAATGGATATTTGTACGAATTTTGCTAAATTCGGACATTTGGATGGATCCATCTAAATCAGACATGCGATTGTTCGCTGGTCAATCAGATGCTTTTTTTGGCTGTTGGGGGTTGCATTACAGGCATAGTCATTTGACTTCATGTTGTGAAGTAGAGAGGGTGAATAAGAGCAGTAGGAGAGCACACAGTGTCAAAACCAGAATGACCAAATCCCACCAAAAATAATTAAGTTCATTTATAATTATTATTAATCTGATTTTTTTAGATAGCCCTAAGAAAAAAACTCAATGTGAAAAAAACCTGTGAGTGTATTATGGATGTTAGTTAATAAAGTGCATGTTATGACACTAATATATGAGACTCAACACAGCCATTCTTCACAAAATCATAACCAAAGTGATGTACGGTAGTTGATTCTTTTAAATCACATAACCGATGTATTGGCAAACATAGAGCTAGCAGAGGTAGAACAGATGCCAAAGTACGGTTTCCTGCCAGTGTTTATTTGTCAACATTGCATCAAACACAAAGCAAGAGAGTTTCCCTTGCAGGAGTCTGTGTCATCATGCATTTTGAGAAAGGAGAAGGTTATCTCCAAAACCGGTTGATGGCAACAACCAACTATCAATAGACATTACATGCACTGGATTTCCTTTCTGGACACACAACTACTTACTGGCCACAAGCAAGCAGCATTCTGGCAGCCTGTCACAATTTTGCAGTACACTTAGGGGTCTATTCACTAAGCTGCCGAGGGTAGCTGAGTGAACAACCGACCCCAAGTGAAGTGAGCCGAACATTGTTCGGCTATTGACTTCAGGCTTGTACGGCTGATTTCAGCCGTATATCGGTTTTAGATATACTCCATTTACACTGACAAAAATGATATCACATAGATAATTCATAGTTACATAGTTACATAGTATTTGAGGTTGAATAAAGACATTAGTCCATCAAGTCCAACCTATTAGGATCTCATTCTAGGAGTACCTGTACCCCTGTATATTACGGTCCCTTAAGAAATCGTCCAAAAGTTTCTTGAACAATTCCACATTCTTTGCTGAAATCACCGTCTGTGGCAGTGAGTTCCAGACCCTAACTGATCTTACTGTGAAGAACCCCCTTCGCCCCTTGTGCTGGAATTTTTTTTCCACCAATTTTAGGTGGTGGCCTCTAGTTTTTGTAATGGAGTTAATTTTAAACAGTTTATCGCTAATGTTGCTGCCACCATTGAACATTTTGTACATGGAGATCATATCCCCCCTCAATCTCCTCACCTCCAATGTGAACATGTTTAAATTTAGTAGCCTTGTCTCGTAGCTCTGGTCCTC
>NW_017306402.1:427026-434529 GCF_000935625.1 Nanorana parkeri | reverse complement strand
AAGATTGACTTCTCCCTCTTCCCCTATATTTGGAGGTTTATAGCAAATACCCACGAGAAGTTTACGGCTAGTGTCCGTCATATCTAGCTCCAGCCATAGGGTTTCCACGTCTTCCCCATTATTTGACGCGATATCGTCCCTTGTATGCACATTTAGATAATTTTTTACGTAAATGCAAACGCCCCCCCCCTTCTCCCCCCTCTGTCCCTCCTAAACAGGTTATACCCCTCTATATTAGTAGCCCAGTCATGCGTGCTGTCCAGCCAGGTTTCCGCTATACCAACTATGTCGAAGTCCTCTTCAATTAGCCTAATTTCAAGCTCCTCTATTTTATTTGCCAGACTTCTAGCGTTGGTGTACATACATTTAATTCCTCTCTTTTTGTGGGACAAAAGTTTACTACCTTGTTGTTCCTATACAAGCTTATTAGTAATAAAATGTTATTAAATGTGCCTTTCCATTTTTGGGCATGCTAAGACAGGCATCCATTTCTTCAGATGAAAGAAATGTGTAAAACTGCAAAATCGTTTTAATCTCTGGATTGTATACGTTTAATATGGAAGGCATTGTTTTCATCTCACTAAAACTGAGGTTGTACTTAAACATCACAGTGGTGTGCTATCAAGATAAGATGTGGGGGTCTGCAGCATTCTCTGCAAAATAAATTAAACAAATCAAGTGGAAATAATGAAAATCTCTTAGAGGTGACCACACTTATAATTGTAGGTAGAGATATTAGCAGTACATTTATGAATCTAATTTGGTTGATTTTCTAAAGAAGAATTTGGTTGATTTTCTACATACACTGCCAAACTGAAACATCTGCTTCTGGGTAAACTTTGGCATTTTGGTGAAAGATCGTTGTGGCATACTACTAATGATGTAACTGGTACATCATAACTGGCAACCTCTAACTATTATTCAAATACATTTCTGTTTGAGTCTTAAAGCTAAACTCTAGGCAGATATTTAAAAACATAAAAGGGCAATTGTTACCACCTAAACCTATTCAATCTATACAAAGTGTTGTAATGTGGGATACAGAGCAGCAGTCCTATCCATTGTAGATCCAAAACATCTATTAAACATCCACTTGGAAATATTAAAACAAACTGGCTTAATGCAGTTATCTAGTCTTCAAAAAAAACGTTTAAATATATTTTTAAATGCAATTAAATGTATTTGAAATTGCAATTACCTGAGTTAAAGTTGGCATCAGTCTCTTGTAATCTTATTTACAGCTTCAGTCAGACTTGGAGAGGGAGGGAGCAGCACTTAGAGCATGAATGGGCACTTTCAATTCAGATTTACTCTGCAGGAGATTGGTAAACATTAGAGTAATGCTTTCCGAACTCTATGCTCTCCATCTTGAAAATAATGTAAACGATGCCACTGCATCCCATGAGAACATAGAAAATAACAGAAATCGTAATGTCAGAAACATTACATAGGCATCCCAATCATGTGATCACCGTGGTTGACTGCCACAGTGATAATATAAATGGCAACCTGTCCTACTGGTTCTCGATAGTTGATGGGGGCTAGGAGCTGTTTTAAAAGCATGGTAACCAGGAACGCCATCTGTCATTACACACTGAGAACATGGAGAGGCCGCTCTCAGTGTGTAATGACCGCGTCCCTGGTTAGCTGGTAACCAGGGACGCTGATCTCTCTGCAAGTGGCTGGAGCCAGACGTGATATGACAGCTGGCTCTGCCCAGCTGTCAGAAGCAGGCTGTCGGCATGCCAATGGCTGGCCATTCGGCCAGCTTCGGCTTTCACCACGGCCTTCAGCTCGAATGAGCCACACGGCCAACTTCGGGAGCTGTACGGGCTATAGTGAATAGCCCGTACAGCAGCCCTTCTGTTCTACTGAACCGAAGGGGTCCTGAGGCCGAAGCTAGCCGAAGGATCAGCCGAAGCTACGGCTAGATCCTTCAGCAGCTTAGTGAATAGACCCCTATGTGTTCCCATTCACACAGCATATTTAAAAATAATAATAACAAAAAAATCTTACCTTTTTAAATAACTCTGAGTAGGAATTTAGGCAAATTAAAAAGCTTCTCTACTTTCGAAGTGAAACAAAACTGTCCACATAGAAAGTTTAGGGACATACTGAGCTTCCCCTCATTAACATATGATGCTTCCCTGATCTTTAACTCTTTGTTAGGACAGACAGTGTTCAATTCTAGTTTACAACTTATAATAAGATCTGCCAGCACAGTACAGACTGGGTTACTTATGGTATCTGACTCAGCTCTTCTGATATAATCTTCTCTGGAAAGGAGACATTACACAACCTCCCTAGTGGGAACCCCCCTTCCCACCCTCGAGTTCAAAGCAGTCACATGGGCTACTATTACTACTGTTACACCACAGGATATATAACATGTAAAGCATATTATTACTGAATATACATGGCACAATGCAGCTTATTACATAAATAGAATATTGTAACGTGCAGAAGATATAACATTTCAATTTTGCAATTGTTACAGAAAAAAATGGCATACTTAGTGGATTACAGTATAAATGGTATATAGTAACAATTGTAGTATAAATACTATGTGGAAAAGGTTAAAACAAAAGAGCTTGTTGTACTTAAAACTGTAGCTATTAAAGTTCACATGTCATATTGTAGTTGATACAGCATTTATTGTATGTTTCAACTGACGGTGAAATTATAGAAGCAAATTGACACATTGTAACTGTTATAACATAAATGGGGTTTTATAATTAATCCAGGATAAATGTTAGGTTACAGTTGATGCAGCCTAAATAGCAGGTTGTAAAGTGTTATGACATAAATGGTATATTGTATCTGGTTTGGAATAAAAGGCATATTGTAATTTGCTATGTAAATGGTGTAAATGGAATGCTTTAACTGTTACAGTGTGAATGGCATATTGTAAATGTTAGAGAAAAATGGCATATTTGAAATCTTACAGAAATGTACTGTGGGTTTTTATGCAGAATTATCTCTAATATTCAGTTTGATTCCACAATTGTTTTACTAAAACTATAGTATCAAGAAAATGCTGTCAGTGGAATTTCTCAGATTTATTATGTGGAAGAACTGCTTTTCTATATTGGCCATGACACCTCCAGGCCTTAGTGGGAAGGGCAATAGTAATGCTGAAAAAGTGGCACTTTTGTGAAATGTTGCCTAAGATGCCTTATGTTCAAATTACTTTATTTTAACAGGTAAAGGTCATGCATGACGTGTAGATTATTTTACAGACGTGTTTTGACCACTCAAAAGGACCATTTTATACATCTCTACATGTGCTATGAGACAGGAAAACAACAGATTGACCATTGTTCATGCCTAATTTGCTTGGGCAGATTACAGAGGAGACATCCTGGTCTAATAGAAGCAACACATGTCACCTGCCTAATGGTACATCTTAGTAAATTTAACAACTTAGTGTATTTAAGTTACAGTAAAAAAAATTGAAATGTGTTTAAAAAAATAAAAATATTGTACATTGTTTTGAAAAAACAAAATTGTAAAAGCTCCCTTACCCACATGCACACACCAACACATAAACATGAAGGGCATTCATGCATGTGTAGACAATTATTGTGCAACACATATTAGGTATACATGAACATCCTCTGTGTATACAGTAAATATATTATTATTATAAAACAGAAGATTTGCTGGTCAAAACAATTCAAAAGCATTAATCTCTATCAAAATCAAGACATACCTTTTAAAAACATATAACAAACCTTATAAGCTTGCGAGTTGTACATGATTGTATAAACAGAAATAAAGGACGTACATCCGATCAAAAAGTGATCAATAGTTTTCATGTAAATTGCCAGTATGCCAGTAGCACAAGGTGAAATCCAAATATGTAATCACAGCAGAATTTTGTTTAATACAGTACCCATTTACTTCAAATAACCTTTGAACATTGGAGAAGTTTGATGAACCTCCTGCAAACCAAACCCAGGTACGTTTGTCTCATGCCTACTGACCAGTTATTTTTAGGTATTAAAAGTCTGCAGATTTATAAAAGGTTTATAAGTGTTTCTACTTTAGTTTGTTACTTGTTTTGTCTAGCATAACACTTCAGCTTGAGTGCCGGAGATCAGAAGTCATTTGAATTTAGACAGCTACTGCCCTGTCACCTCCTCAGAAAATATTACATTGTCAAATAGCAGATGCATTTGTTTATTTTCCTTTAACAGCATTATTCAGTTATTTTACAGTGTTAAAACTGAATATTATGATTTCTTGAATAAGCCCAATCATAACTGACGCTCTTTAAACCTCTTACATCGTAATTGGTGTAATAAATTACTGAATATTGTCACTCTTAACACAATTAAGTTAACCTGCCACAGACCTGAGCAATTCAAACCGAGCATGAATTAAAACCAAACACAAGCAGATTAAAACTGCATGTCAAAGCCAATAGCAGATCAAAGTTATAGAATGTTGAATTTAGATGGGAATTTCAACTTTAAATGTAAAATTTAAGTTTAGCCAAGCAAGAGAGCTAGGGGAAACGGGCAGGGGCAATCACAACTTCACATGACAAGTCAAGATTTACATATAATTTTGGCTCCCTGTATTTCTGGATCCACTGACTTTCCGGAAGCTGTTGTTTTTTACTAGCGGTAATCTCTGTTTCATCATACAGTATGCTGACATTGAATAGCCTAAATTTGCAAAAGATTTACTTAATTAAATAAAGCTCACAGAAAGAGGTAACAATTGCAGGTAATGAGCTATCAAGAAACCAATCACATAGTTGACAAATGGTAGTTGAGATATGAAGTATATCTTTAAATCAAAGGAAAGAGGTTAGAGTAAAACTAAGCATACAATTCATAGGGAATTAGTTTCTTGCACCATAAATGTATCTTAAGTTTCTAGACTTCCTCTAAGTTTCATTTAGTTCCTGAGAGCTTTGGTATTCTACTTTACTATTGCGATTGCTGCTCTTGTTTGACCCCAGCTTGTCTTTGAATACCCTTGTTTTTCTTCTGCCTGCCTCAACCTTCTAGCTGGTTTTAAGTAAACCTGACTGTTGCCTGTACTGACCTTCTCACTGGATATGAGTACATCTATCTTTTGCTTATCTTGTTTTCTTCTTTGACTACTTACTGTATATCTGTCACCTGCCCTTACCATCCACCTGATTCTGTCTACACCATTGACATGTGAATTGGTACTTTGATACGTTGCCTACCCACCTGTTAGTTAGTTGACACTTATTTCATGATTCTGAGGATTGCAACTGCGGGTTGCCATGTATTTATGTCTCTGCCCTCGTGGCATTCCTTAGACTCTACCTGGCACAATTCTATTATACAAAAAATGTTCTAAATATTCATCACAATGATTCCTAATGGAAACATTTGTTTCTTTGTTATCCATTGTATATTTATATGGTACATTATAAAGAAAATATGGCCACAATACACAATATATAGCATTATACATGTTGAATATACAGTATATAATATGTATATGGTATATTTAAAACCATCTTTAGTAACTACTGTGTGCAAAATATATTCTATTTTGTAAATATATAAGGTAATAACTGAGAAAATGTTCTGTTATGTAGATTCTGCTAAAGCGCTGCGCAAACTGTTGGTGCTATATAAATCTCGTATAATAATAATAATTATATATTAGAAGTTTTTTTATTTAAAAAATTATATTTTTTTTTCTTCCTGATCACATTTTTATAGTATAATATTATATGAAATTATTTGGTTATAATTATTATGAGCATTAAATGCTGTGTCTTGTAGTAATTTTACATAGCTTAGGAACATGTTTCTTATTAGGTATACTACATATCTGAAAGTTATTCAAAGGTTTTAAGCATTCTTCCGGTTTCCTGTCTGTAATGAATTGGCCTCTGGTATTTCCAAATAATATATTGCTATTCACGAGCAGTTCCATTATGGTGTTAATTATATGGAGATGCAAATATAGACACCCAGTTTAAGGTTATTCTCCTTAAAGTAATGTACTTAGTAAAGATCATGTCTGTAGGGATTTTCAAGATAATGGCTCTATTTGAAGCTAGAATTTTCCTGTGCATTAGTCCAGTGTGATTAAGAGTATAATGAGGCAGCGTTCGGTTTGTGAACACATTATCCCTGGAGGATTATTACACCACCAGTATCTTGCTGCAGTATCTTTAACTATGCAAAGTATTCACCACAACTCTTCAAGGTGACAATAACAAACAAAATACAAAATGGTGTTCAGTATTTATAACCAAAAGAAAATAAATGGCATCCGAAAGTGCTGCAAAGCAAAAAATTTTATTTATTTGTACCCGGTACACAAAATATTCCACTAAATGAATAAATCTTTAATAAATGTTTTCAAACCAACATGGCTAAAACTCATTCCTACAGACTTCAGTGAGTCATGTAAAAAAAAGAAAAACTGGTTAATTATAAAACTGAAGTGAATTTGGAACATGGATATTCCCTATAAGCAGAATAAAGCATAGCAGGCATAAGGCCAACTGGTATACTGACCATATAGATGTCCATCAGAGACAAAGACCATAAAAATGAGGCATCCCAAATGAAATTTCAAGCTGGCAACAACTACTTTACAGAATAAATATAATGCAGATCAATCCGCAGATCATAAATTTATACTTATTAAATCGCATTTATAAGCATTCATCAGAGAAATCTAGACTTGAGTTACAGGTATATTCATAACTTTGCAACTATTCTCATGTCTTCATGCACAGAAACATGTACAAAGTTCAAGTTAATAACACAAGGGAGTAAATGCAAAAAAACTATCAGCTGAGAAGGGCATTTAACCATAAACTTAATACCTATTTACAGGAAAGCTTGGAAGTTCAACATCAAATGCATCACATCATGAAGACCACCTATAGGGCTCAAACCATTAAAGTTCTTAAAATGTTGAGCTAGCAGGCTCTTTTTATTTATACACGTTGTCTCTGAGATGCTAATCAACTCTTATATGCAGTTTGCATTTTATATCACCCGCATACTATTTACCACATGGATAACAAATTGCATACACCACCCTCATGATTCTACTATAATTAAAGAATCTTATCACAAAGGTATGAGCACTATCATAATTCAAAAATAGTTTAGTTTTCTCCTCACAAGGGCAAATTGCACAGATGCAACACTAGTACCTACCTTGAAATGATATATGAATTATTATTATTATTATTATAATAATTAATATATAGGGCTGTGCAAATTAACGATTAATTTCTCGATTAATCTTTAATCTTTTTAATCGATTACATTTGTTTTGATCTATTAATTTTTTTTAACTTTCTGCACGAGCACTAGCCAAGGCATTGGCCTGTACACATACAGCACAGCAATGAAGTAATAAAATGAACTAGGATCACACTAATCCAGCACGTTATTATTCTGAGTTGCCCCACTCAAGCGGCGGCCATATTGAGTGGGGCACATGAGATCAATAACGTGCTGGATTAATGTGATCCTAGTTCAT
>NW_017306402.1:423740-425355 GCF_000935625.1 Nanorana parkeri | reverse complement strand
ATTGTGATTGTAATGTCTTCCTTACATTGTAAAGCGCTGCGCAAACTGTTGGTGCTATATAAATCTCGTATAATAATAATAATTATATATTAGAAGTTTTTTTATTTAAAAAATTATATTTTTTTTTCTTCCTGATCACATTTTTATAGTATAATATTATATGAAATTATTTGGTTATAATTATTATGAGCATTAAATGCTGTGTCTTGTAGTAATTTTACATAGCTTAGGAACATGTTTCTTATTAGGTATACTACATATCTGAAAGTTATTCAAAGGTTTTAAGCATTCTTCCGGTTTCCTGTCTGTAATGAATTGGCCTCTGGTATTTCCAAATAATATATTGCTATTCACGAGCAGTTCCATTATGGTGTTAATTATATGGAGATGCAAATATAGACACCCAGTTTAAGGTTATTCTCCTTAAAGTAATGTACTTAGTAAAGATCATGTCTGTAGGGATTTTCAAGATAATGGCTCTATTTGAAGCTAGAATTTTCCTGTGCATTAGTCCAGTGTGATTAAGAGTATAATGAGGCAGCGTTCGGTTTGTGAACACATTATCCCTGGAGGATTATTACACCACCAGTATCTTGCTGCAGTATCTTTAACTATGCAAAGTATTCACCACAACTCTTCAAGGTGACAATAACAAACAAAATACAAAATGGTGTTCAGTATTTATAACCAAAAGAAAATAAATGGCATCCGAAAGTGCTGCAAAGCAAAAAATTTTATTTATTTGTACCCGGTACACAAAATATTCCACTAAATGAATAAATCTTTAATAAATGTTTTCAAACCAACATGGCTAAAACTCATTCCTACAGACTTCAGTGAGTCATGTAAAAAAAAGAAAAACTGGTTAATTATAAAACTGAAGTGAATTTGGAACATGGATATTCCCTATAAGCAGAATAAAGCATAGCAGGCATAAGGCCAACTGGTATACTGACCATATAGATGTCCATCAGAGACAAAGACCATAAAAATGAGGCATCCCAAATGAAATTTCAAGCTGGCAACAACTACTTTACAGAATAAATATAATGCAGATCAATCCGCAGATCATAAATTTATACTTATTAAATCGCATTTATAAGCATTCATCAGAGAAATCTAGACTTGAGTTACAGGTATATTCATAACTTTGCAACTATTCTCATGTCTTCATGCACAGAAACATGTACAAAGTTCAAGTTAATAACACAAGGGAGTAAATGCAAAAAAACTATCAGCTGAGAAGGGCATTTAACCATAAACTTAATACCTATTTACAGGAAAGCTTGGAAGTTCAACATCAAATGCATCACATCATGAAGACCACCTATAGGGCTCAAACCATTAAAGTTCTTAAAATGTTGAGCTAGCAGGCTCTTTTTATTTATACACGTTGTCTCTGAGATGCTAATCAACTCTTATATGCAGTTTGCATTTTATATCACCCGCATACTATTTACCACATGGATAACAAATTGCATACACCACCCTCATGATTCTACTATAATTAAAGAATCTTATCACAAAGGTATGAGCACTATCATAATTCAAAAATAGTTTAGTTTTCTCCTCACAAGGGCAAATTGCACAGATGCAACACTAGTACCTACCTTGA
>NW_017306402.1:418360-423728 GCF_000935625.1 Nanorana parkeri | reverse complement strand
TTATTATTATTATTATAATAATTAATATATTCAGACCATTCTAAATGATCTTTGGGATTTGTCTGTCCATTAGGCAGTTATAAAGGGTCTGTGTCCACTAATTCATTCAACTTTAGGATTGATTTTTAATGTATGCCAGTGAGGCCCGAACAGTGATCAGCATGTACGCCTTGTAGCACTGAGGTCCTTGGTTTGACTCTCAGCCAGGACATTATCTGCATGAAGTTTTCAAGTTCTTCCTGTGCCTATGTGAGTATTCCAGCTTCCTCCCACACTCCAAATAAATGTAGGTAGTTTAATTGACTCCTGTCCACATTGGCCCTTCTGTGTGATACAAACTAGCTATGCACATGTGTTATTACATTCTGTATGCCAGTCCCATGCAATCTGATTTAAGATGAACTCTCAATAGATTTTACTTCTGGAGGCATTACTCTGGACCATTTTCAGTTCTATCTTCATTAAAAGCTTTAAACCTTTTGTGCCTCAGAAGGAAATTGGCATAACCCCCCTGTCCAAATTGGTTTACAAGCTCCTTTGACTCCTGCAGAGAAGTTTGGCTACACGCCACTTGAGACTTAGGTGGAATATATGTACCCTAGAGTCATATAGCTGTGGGTATTATTCTTTGAACGTTATGGGATAAAGTGGTTTCTGGTAAACAATTGAATGAACGACTTTTGTCAAGAGTAATGCAACTGTTTGTCGATGAGGAAAAGGTGCAGGTAAATTAATTGAGAATGATATAACTAATAGCATGGAAAATGTAGGATGTGAGAGAAAAATGAGGTTGATCATTTGCAGAAGATTAACAAACAAGTAAATATCGAGAAGACTTCACTTACTGGGAAAATGGATCAGAGAAGGAACAGAAAACATTGGACATTAGCGAAAGGTATGAGAGTGAGAAGGAGCACTTAACAACTAAACTCCTTCAATTAAGGCCAAATCAAAAAGGTCCTCTATGAAAATGGTGGTGAAGGATTTTAGATAGATTTATTGATCAGTGTTCATGGATAAGGTTGAAAATCTGCCCATAAATGAGAAAGAAGCTATGGAAGACCTCAGATTGCTACCTGGTGTGGCTATTAAACCAAGTGACAAGGGAGGTAATGTGGTTCTCATGACTGATCAGTATTAGGCTTAAGCTTGATGACAACTAAATAATACACTTTTTCATTTATGTTCCTTTCCTGTCTCTTGTCCTTAAGGCAAATGCCCTCCTAAATACAGCTTGGCAGTAGGGGATTACCTCAAAGAGTGAGAATTATTTTATATAGGTAAGAAGTGAGTATGAAGCAGTATTTTATCTCATTTCAAAAGCCCACAAAAGTCCACAATCACGCAATGTCACTTCACTTCCACTATAAACAGTGTGCTTACAGTCTGTGCTACAGTGTACGCCTATGGATCATTCTGTAGCAGAATTGTAAGCCCAGGAGCTGATCAAGTTAGCCTCTGAGCTTAGTGCTGAACCGTGACTGACAGCCAATGATTTCAGCAATAAAGCCAGAACTAGCCAGAATAGCTACTGTTCCAGGGCAGATTTAAAATGTCACCTGGGATACAAGTACATACATCCAATTTTAGCCAAAAAAGGTAATGCTGAGGCAATGTTCAGTCATACAAGAGATACAACCAGCATCACCAGTTATTAATCACAGACTCTCACAATTAGTGACTCCAGATTGCATGTCATTGATTTGTGCACTGATAGCTACATAATTGCATCTTCCAGTAACTGTCCTATCATTGTCCTTTACTGATCTTACTCAAATACTTCATTGCTTGATTGCATACTGATGCCAACAAGCTGTTGTCTAGTGGTCACTACACTATTAAATGGGGTGCAGTGCAAAGGTGGAATCACAATTATGGGTGGCTTCTGGTGTTTTGGCTTGTGAGACAGAATTAATCATAATCACCAGTGTAGTCTGGCTCTAAAAAAGAAGAGACATTAGATATTTTCTGCTAGGAAGTGATTAAAGCTTAAAATGTGAAAGTCACTTACAGTTTAATTTGTTATATTGGGCTAAATGTTTTTGGTAAATCTATTTAGAAATCTATTATTACCAGTATAAGCCAAACATTTTAAATAAAAATGATCAGTCTGATTTTATTTTTCAGCAGTTTGGCAGCTGAATTCACTGAATGCACCTCTGTGCCAAGGGCAGCAGCTTTCCTTTTTGGAAATACAACTTGATTAAGAAGAGCTTTTAATATTTGGATAGGGATTTTATATATAACCTTTTGAATATAGAAACCTTGATTTTAGGATTACAATAACTTAGATATTGAACTGTACATACATACGTTTTGAATTTTGTATATATTTTCAGTTCAATATCCAAGATGTGTGGACGATATTTACAGTCCAATATCCACAGATTTGCTGAATATATATAACTAATATCCAGGAAGATTGTAAAATATACAGTTGAAATACATATATAGAAGCTTTTTTTACCTATCAAATGGTTTGCATTTCTTTCCATCCAGTCCCAGGATTTATACAGCCCTGTCAAACAGCAGAGACAGGTTGGTGACCTGATTTTTCCATGTGAAAGTAAATAAATACAGCTTGGTCACCTTCCTGTTCACAGCTTGCAACTGAAAAATAAAGGAGTAGAATCATGCCAATGAGTCTCTCTGCTTACTCTGCTCTCCTCATTCTGTTGGCGTTATTGTTAGCTATGTTCTTTATCTACAGCACGTTGCAGTTATCAGTAAGTGACAACGGAATGTTTAGATAGATACAGAATTCCTTCAGTCTCATTTAGCTAAAAGGGTACTAAGTCTTCAGTGTAATAATCATAGCAACATTTCTCTCATCCAGGTCTGTCTTCAGCACTAGGCTTCTGAATAGTTCCTAATTGCTATAGACACTCAATAGATTGGTCATTTTAAAAATGATTTAAATGCTTAACAGAACTAGACTTGTAATAAAACAATTTTTTACCACAATGTTTTGCTAAACTATTTTTCACTATTGTGTTTTCCATTAAAGGTTAACGTTAAAGTGTATGTCAAGCCAAAAACTTTCTAGTTTTGGATTGAGCTGGAAAAATCAGAACTTCTGCCAGGTTTTTACTGCTATCTAGAACACCACTAGAAAGATTTACCTTCCCTTCCTGTCCTGATGATAACATTTTACCAGATAGAAAGTGAGGGAACAGCTGCAACAGGGATAACAGGGGTTCTAGTTTTCCCCCACTCTACTAAAGAAAAACATTTTTGTTTCTGTCTTGCTGCAGGAGATCTACCCTCACTTCCTGTCTTGTTAAATTTTGTCATCAGGACAGAATTTTTTTTATCAAACTATGCTCCAGTTTGCAGTAAAAACCTATCAGGACTTCTAATCCTTCACAACAAGTTTTGGTTGGACATGCTCTTTGGGTTTTAATTAATTAGTTATCTTTTTTTGCTGTTAAAATTTGTCTATTAGTTAAAGTCAACAGGGTTCTTTCGGAACCCTTTGGAATCTCCAACGGCACGCATCAGGGCTGTCAGGGCTTCCACCACTTTTTTTATCCTTTATCTGGAGCCCTTCCTTTGCTTGATTCGGAGTAATTCAGACATTGAAGGGGTTACTACTGTATCTCTGATAGGGAATATAAGGTCTCTGCTTATGCGGACAATATGCTGTTCTCTCTTACTACCCGGGAGATCCCTTTACCTACTACAAGAATTACAAGAGATCTCTACTACAAGAATTTCAGAGGTCCAATGCTTTAACTAATCTGAAGATCAATTTCCAGGTGCTTCCGGTTCCACTTGATCCTTATTATGTACGTTGCCTGCAAGATAACCTCTCCTTCAAAGTGGCTAATGAGTCTGTCACATATTTAGGAGTGTGGATCCCAAACTATTTGCAACCTATATTTCAATTGAATTTTCCTCCCTTGCTCACAGAGGTCCGCTCGTTACTTGCTCATTGGAATCTGGGATTTAATTCCTGGTTGGGACATTGTAATTCCATTAAAATGTCCATACTGCCTAAATTTCTTTTCCTGTTGGATTCCTTGCCAATTAAGATTCCTGCAATTTTTTTTGTTCTGTATCCTCTGCATTCATTACATTTATTTGGGCTCACAAATGCCCTAGGCTCAAGATGACTTATCTTATGGCCCCCAACCCCACGGAGGTCTTTCCCTTCCAGATTTGGCAAAATGCCACATCTCCTGTCATCTAAAAAGATTGATTGGCACAGACATTCATCCACCAAGCTTTGGGTTCAAGCACTTGAGCAGTCCTACTCACTCTTTACTCTGGAGGGGGCTTCCTTTCTGCTTGGACTGTACTTCGCTGTTGACGTCCTTGAGATTTCATCCACTCATCGGCCCTACACTTCTGGTTTGTAAACATGCACTACAGTCTTTCTCACTAGCTCAATCGCACTCCATTTTGTGCCCTGTTTTAGGTAATCTTTACTTTTTGCTTGGTGCATCTGGCAGGACGTTCTCTTTTTTACGAGCAAAGGGGAAATTCAATGTAATCCACTGTCTTGATGGTCCCCGCTGGCCTTCTATATCTCTCATGACTGATCCAGTGGGACCTTACTGACTGTGACTCTGGATGGCCTGTTCTAGGAACTTTTCCACTGCCTTTGGAATTCTCCAGACCCCTTACTCAGTTTGCTCTCGCTCTCTCCTTGATGTACCCCCTACTAATCAGTCCGATGGATGGCTTTTGCCCTTACTTCTTTCAAACTTGGGAGCATAAGTTGGGTTGTTCTTTTATTTAGCAGGAGAGGCAGAAAATCTTTTGTTTGTCCTTTAAAACCTCGGTATTTAGATTACAATAACTCAGTTATAAAACTCTCAGAGGGTGCTATCTGACACCAGTCCAGGCTCATCGTTTTGATCCAACAGCTTCTGACCAATGTTGGCGTTGTCAAGCAGATAAAGGTACTCTCCTTCACATCTTCTGGTCTTGCCCCAAGTTGAATGCATTAGTATAAAGGAGATCTCTCAATGACTCACAGACTTCTCTCTGTTGCAATACTCTTTCTGTAAAACTCTATCGGAAATAAATTCATAGCCATCTCTTGACTGCTGCAAAAGCATGTATCCCGACATGCTGAAGACAAACGTCTCCACTGTCCACCACCTTGTGGATGCATAAAGTTGAAGAGATCCACCGTATGGAAGAGATTACTTTTTCCCATCAGGATCAAATGTAAACCCTTGACAAAATTTGGTCCTGTTGGCATTCTTTTCTCTACTCAGATGAAGAAATCAGGCTACTGGGTGAGCCTGATTGTTTAGAACCCATGATGCAGGCACCACTCAGCTCATGGTCTTTTTTAAGTATGCAAGTATACTTTCTTCCCAGCTCCTCCCTTACCTCCCCACCTTATATATATATA